>NC_055976.1:25524057-25541557 GCF_018492685.1 Alosa sapidissima | reverse complement strand
CACACACACACACACACACAGGGCTCCTGGAGTTTACTCAGTCTGTATCTCAGCTACTGTCTTGTTTGGAGTGAGCCGTGCTGCAGCCCCTCCAAATATTCCATTATTCCGCCACCGCAGCAACAAAAAAAAAACCCGGTGCCAGGATATATAGCTGCTCCGGAGCGCTCTCATGGGCAGCTGGACCGTGTCCGCACTGCCGAGCGATTTCAATCCTCTGGCCGGCGAGAGACCATCCATCACGGCAAGATCACTGGGGTCCTGCATGGGGTCCTTGTTCCGTGGTCCTGCACCCCGATTTCCCATCATGCCTCCCATCTGTCCACACGCACCTTCCCCCGGACGCGAATTGGCAACTGCTCCTGATGGCTTCATCTGCTGGGCGTTTGGCAGAGACGGCCCGTTTTCTCACAGTTTGGGATGAACCGGCACAATGGGCGTGTGGCTTCGCTCGTGAAAGCGGCCGTCAATTTAGAAATTAAGCCTGTGGTTTAGTTATGCGAGAATTCATCTGTTGACATCAGAATCACTCTCAGTTGGACAGGTTTTTTTTTTGGGGGGGGGGGGGGGGGGGCGGGGGTTGCCAGGGTTTCAAGTTTAGGAATATTATGGCCACACATTTTTGGTACCAGAAATTTCCAGAGAGTGGATTGACACAGGGTTCCTCAGCCACCTGTTTGTATGGAGCAACTGGTCCAAGGACTGCTGACAGAGAGTTTTGTTCTTCATTGCAACAGAGTCCAAGCGTATCTGTTGCTTTGAGGTTGTATTTCCATCTCTGAAATTATTCACATATTGATTTTGTGCTAATAGTGTGGTTAACAAAATCTATCCGTTGGCTATGGATGAGTGAGTGCCTTTTATAAAGCCTCTTCAGAAGAACTGTGGATGTTTGAGTCACAGGTTTTGTAAACTTGACATTAAAATTAATAGGCTTTGACAATTGTCATGTGTTGCAGACTTTTATTGTGTAATATTTTGTCTTGGAAAACCCATTAGTGCCCTATTCTGTTTTTCACCTTACTCTGTTTACCCAGCACCAATAACCATGTACAATCTGGCCATTTAATCAAAATTTCCTATGGATGAAGTCAGGGAAACTCAAGCACACCAAGTTCTCTAAGAGACAAGATATTACAGATCATATTTCTCTTTTGGATGTAGTCCTTTGGGCTTGAGCCAAAAACACTGCTTAGCCTGGTGTAAACCTCACAAGTTCATTTTTCAGCAGAAGAGCAATGAGCTGATCCAATCATTCTCCGATATGAGTTTGGTTGAGGCCCATTAGCCACGTCCCTGACCCCCCCATGAATCTCGATGGGGGGTGGCCAGACCCGGAGGAACGCACTGAAAATTAGTGGTCTGGAAATGGCACGCTAGGACATTATGAACGTAGCAACACAAAACACTACATTAAATAGCTGTAGAGCAGAAGTAGAGTATACTATGAATTGTCTGTTAAACATTCAATGTTCCTTTCGATTTACAATAAAAACAAAATATAACAACAATTGCCTAGCTGTTGTGTGGCTATTTGTGTCGAATTCGGTCAGGTGAATTTGTGGTTCTTGTTAAACGTTTTCTCTGGCAGAGCCATCTCATTTATTATTCCATCTGTTTTCGCTCTTGGTTATGACAGAGGAGGGGGTACTTTGGCCTCTGAAATATTTGCTCTGAGTTGAAATGCCATTTTAGCTGCAGTGGATGTCTGTGTGTTATATGTGTTTTGTCTGTTCACTGTTATGGTAATGTAATGATCCCTGGGCCATGACAGTTAAAGCACACAGACATAAAGGAGACTAATGTAGTGGACTTCCTTTGTCTCCATTCACACAGATTCAATCATGTTTGGTTAAAATGTGGTGTTTTGCACAAAGACAACAGTCATTTTTCCTCCCTTTTTATAGAGATGGTTGTCATGTGATGACACAAAATCACACACATTAAGCAGACATTCCATTCATTAAAACCTGTAATCACCGAGAATAATTAAACTGATAAAAATGGCACTTTGCAATCTGTTAAATTAAAACTAAGGGCTTATCAGTGAAAGCAGGAAGCATTTTAATGAAATTGTGCATTAGTATTAAATCAAGCCAGAATTGCTGTTTATAAAATTGCTGCATCAATGTCTGGAAAGATTTCTTCCAATATTTGTAATCTTAACTTGAGAATGAGGAGAATGAGGAGTGGACTGAATGTCTCTTTGTGCAATACATCTTTTTTTTTTTTTTTAAATCAGTTTGCCTGTGATGAACACCTTCAGATGATACCATCATAACCACAGATGACTCTTTTATAAGTGTGATAATTATGATATCACTAGACACCTTTTCTCTCTTACTAGTTGATACCTATTATCAACCCTGACCTTCACATTTATCTGCTTTTTCTGTTATTTTCTTCTTCCATTCAATGCCTCCCATCTGGTCGATAATTTAATTGTTCATCTCTTGTTAGTTTTGGGTTTTCAGAAATGCACCCTGTAGGCATCTCCTTCAGCCATGAAATAACCGTCTGTATCCAATAATCAGAATACTGATTGATTCTCTTGATTTACCCGAGCTTGGAAGAAGAAATCTTTGAGGACTGAGGTTTTACCACAAGTAGACACACATTCACACCATTAACGCTGATGGCAAGAAATCAACAGTTCCTGATTACCTCAGTTGTCATCATTGCTGAGAGAGAGAATAAAGGAGCATCACACTCATAGCGTTTGTGAGTGCACATTCCTCTTTCTTTCAGCTTTTTGACGCCAAGGGGAAACAGTCAAACCCTTCCTTGTAAACACTGCTTTCCCTCTTAAAGATGCCATCTAACCACATCTTGTCATTCTCCATAAATTACAGGGTCTGAGTTTTCATGGTTGGGTCTTAAAATAATCATGACTTACTGAGGCAGAAAGTGTGCAATGACCATGACATGCTCGGCAGAGAAAGGAGAGCGAGAAGGAAAGACAAACAAAAAAAAGGGATGACAGCACTAGAGTCTGCTTGTCTGCTTGTGATGACTCAGGTCTGAGTCACAGTCTTCCCATTTCCTTCTCAAAACACCTCCCATGTTGTCCTGGGTGAACACTACAATTATGATTTGTAACCGAATGTAAACAGCTGTTGTAACAGAGTTGTAACGATTAACAAATTACGCCTTAATTTGACAATTACAGTGTTTTTTTTGTGTTTTTTTTTTCAGTTGTGTTCCACGTCTCGAAACATGAAGTCTTGTTCCACCTTCTCCAATTGAGTGTCATTTTCCAATGAAACGTAAATGGCGTCACACTCTTGAAAATAGTACGGTGCAAGTCATCATCACGTTTGGTGACGCAACAGATTTCTCGGAATGCATTGTGAGTGGTGTGATGGGGTGGCAATGTGCTACGGAGAACGCATTAATTATCTCGTCAGTGTCTTGTGCACATGAGGAAAATGACTGTCATGTCCGAGACGAGTCGTTAACGGAGACACAGATGGCGAGTAGATACTCCCACCAATGTGTTGAAAAGCTTTTTCTCCCCTTAATTAATGCTCTGCTAATGATCAAAAAGCGTACGAATCTTAACAGAAGAACCTTGTTAGTAGAAGACCCGTCAGCGGTCCAACCATTATTGTTCTTGGAATGTGTTCATTAAATCGAAATGATTAATTTGTCAGCAGGAAGCCAGTTTGCGACAGATACAGTACCCTCCTGGCAGGACCGGAAGGCCATGCTGTACAATGATAATGCGAAAGCACTCCCAGTGGATTGAGTGGATTGAAAAGTGAAATTGCCTGACCTGAAGGCACTGCGCATGTAGTGCAGTGCATCCCAAGCAGCAGCTGAGAGTGGGACGGGGACTCGGACCATGACTGGGCCACATCCGGCGCGCACAGGATATAGTCCTGGAATTGATCTATACAAGATTAGTATTAGAACTCTGAATGTCAATAAAGACTTGAGGATATACTGTATGTATGTATACATATATGCATGTGTGCATGTATGTATAAATGTAGGTATGTCTGTATGTGTGTGTGTCTATGTATGTATGTATGTATGTATGTATAAATTTATGTATATACTGTATGTATGTATCTACTGTATGTATGTATGTGTGTATGTATATATGTATGTATGTATATACTGTATGTATGTGTAGTGAGTGAGTGCACTTTAGTTTTAAACAGTGACAAAGTCTGGTGCTACTGTACTGTTTACATTGTCCAATATGCAATGAGAAGTGCACTGCCTGCTGTGCCAAGTTTAGTAGCGGAGGCAGGCAGTGTTCAGTAGGTAAGAAATGATGGCAGCTGGCTATGGGCACAGCCTGTCTTTTCCACCTCGCATTCTTCATCCCCACTGTTTTATTTTTTTTGTGTGTGTGTGTGTGTGTGCTGTCCTGCTCAGCGTGAAGGGCCATCATGTTTTATTGATTCCTGAAGCAAAAGCCATCAGGACGTTCTGGAAAATCGGCTCCAGGTCTGCTGAATGGCAGACCAAATGGCTCTTTGTCATGGCTTCCGCTCCGCATGTCATCGGTCAGGAGGGCTGTCACATAGGTCCAGTGACTCACAGGATGCCTTTTCATTTGCAGGGGTGAAGAGAGAGAGAGAGTGGGGGAGAGAGAGAGGGAGAGAAAGAGTGGGGGAAGGGAGAGAGAAAGAGGGAGAGACAGAGGAAAGAGAGAGAGAGAGAGAGAGAGAGAGAGTGGCATTTAGCAGTGTTGTCCACCCCCGTCCTTTCTTCAGGTCTCTTCTCTCCCTCTTTCCCATCCTCCATCTCTCTCACTCCCTCTCTTTCTTTCTCTCCCCCCCCCCCCTCGCTCGCTCACTCACAAGTCATCTCTATCCATGTCCACCTGTCATTCACACACCAACATCCTATGGTAAATACATTTACCCCAGGGGCAAGTGCCTGCAAGCAGAAGGGCCTTAGGGGAGAAGAACGCTGGTAATTCCCCCTCAGAGCACTCAGCAGCCACCTTCACCAGCTTTAGCATATGACGCATGTATTGCCGTACCTGTGTGTGTGTGTGTGTGTGTGTGTGCGCGTGCATGCGTGTGTGTGTGCGTGTGTTGTTTGTGTGTGCTTGTGTGTGTACGTGCATGTGTGTGTGTGTGCGCGTGTACTTGTAGGAGGGCTTAGCAGGACAGTTTTAAGACATTTCACCAGCATTGCTAGGACAGTGAGGTTTGGCAGGACCCTCAGATGTCCTTGTAAACATAACATTATAAAACGTGTTTTCTGACTTCTAAAAGACCCCCTGCACCTTTTATTCAAGTGTCCTTATAAACTCCAAACCTGACATTTTTGTGTCTGGAGTTGTATGGAATTGTGCCCCCTATCGACCAAAAGATGTCTTTGCAGCCCATACACATTCCCGGGAAAATTTATACACAACCGCGGGAAATTCATACACAACCATACCGAACGTTCCAAAATGGAACGTCCAAATCACTTTGGCGCAAGCAGCGTCATTTGCCTGAAGCAAGGCTCCAAGGCTGCATGCACGGTTGAGGAGAAGGACGGAACCCTTCTCGACAGTAAGAAAGATTGAACTATTGAATTCAAGCTACCTTCGTAGCCTATTTGTATGCCTGTTGACCAAGCTAATATTAATGTATAACGTGAACAGGAAATAGTAGGCTACCCATGCCGTGTAATGATGCAGGCAACCTTCCAGGACATGCAAAAAGACTGACATTTGAAGTTGAAGTGAATTGAACTAATCTGGGAAGTAAAGCTCTAACTTTTAGACAATATTGTTATCGTTTGGGAATATGATTTGCCAATGACATAAGAAGCCCACTGCCGATAGCTAACGACACAAGCTACCTTCGTAGCCTATTTGTATGCCTGTTGACCAAGCTAATATTAATGTATAACGTGAACAGGAAATAGTAGGCTACCCATGCCGTGTAATGATGCAGGCAACCTTCCAGGACATGCAAAAAGACTGACATTTGAAGTTGAAGTGAATTGAACTAATCTGGGAAGTAAAGCTCTAACTTTTAGACAATATTGTTATCGTTTGGGAATATGATTTGCCAATGACATAAGAAGCCCACTGCCGATAGCTAACGACACAACTAAAGTCACTAATTGAGGATAAGGTGAGCATAGGCTACTTTTCATCTGAGGCAGGGCTTAGAATAAACGCTCAATATGACGTGTGAAAACAGCTGTTGTTAGATATGAAGTTATGTTTCTTCTGGACATGAACGGGTAATTGACGAACTTTGTCATGATGTTGTATGATTTAACAAAAGAGATAGTTAGCTGGGTAGCTGCCAAAAAGTCTATGTCCGACGAGGTAATGAATTTCGTTTGCGCCTGTGCATATCTAAAGTGACATATGCCTCAAGTTCAGTACGTGAATTGCAGCAGTTATTTTGCCTACCTCTATTGTAATAATGTGACTATATATATATAGGCCTATAGGTTTACATTATGCAGATGCAATGTATAGGAAGCCCGACAGCCAGTCCTGAACTGCTGCAAACAGTGTAAACAGAGTAAACTTTCTGACCGACACCCAAGCATTGCATAACATAACATAACAACATGAGGCTATTGGCCTCCAGTGTCAAGATACTCATTCATTCCATCAACCTGCATGTGTGAGACAAAGTCACTTGTGGATTGAAGCTCATCACTGGGTGTTCGAGTGCATGCTTTGTTTTAAGCCGTGCGCTTTAGCGGCGAGGGCTGCTCTCTCAGCAGCCGCTTGTGCACGCAGGGAAGACACAGAGGACGCCTTTGACCCAGCCACGCTATCTTCAGGAGCAATCTCTACAATGTCTTTTTGTGGTCTTAATTTGTATCCTTTATAGTCTTCAACACGTTTAATATACTCCTCAAATACAGCCATTTTAGGTGCATACCATTCAGCGTGATATTTTTCCTTATCTTCATCAGTCATTAAAGCTTGCACCTTTACGTGCGCTTCAGTAGGCCTCAATTCATTCATTGCACTTCTTAATGCAGCAATGCTTTCGTCAATCTTTTCAACACTTGCATGAGCATCAAACAAAGCCCTTGTCTCATTCAGTTTTCTTGTACACACGCCCAGTTTGCCACTGCGAGTCGCGGTTAAAGCTTCTAGGTTTTCGTTACCAATTAGGCTATTTCAGAGATTAATTATTATTTGGGCATAGCCTACACTGCGCGATTTAAACAGCTTCCACTTTAATTGTTGTTTAGTCACTTTCACGTTCTGCATTCAGCAATTGAAGTAGATTTGTTTAGAACATATTAATGATCACCTTCGTAATGTTCAGTTGTAGGCCATCCTTTGTTATGTTTTAACAGGAAAACTTGTGAAAGCGCTTAAGGATATAAACTTCTACTCACGGACCGGAGACTTGAAAGATACATCCAATAATCCCTCCAAAGCTTTGTCCTTGACACGAAGTTTCAAAGCCGACAGTCCATAGTCCATGAAAAGTTCCAAAAGCTTATCACGGGAGTTTTTGACTAATGTAGCGGAGCTGCTATGACAGGAGAAGTCAGTGATGTTAATGACGCGCGGGTTACTTTCTTTACTTAAACGTTTATTTGCTTTTAGATTCTTTACATTTCTCTTTACCACGGTCAAAAAACTGTGCCCCCTTCCTACTCCCGCTAGCTGATTCCAAATCACCTGTGTGATCACCTAGTATAGCCTAAGGTGAGAGAAGGTGGGGCTATATAGGAACTAATGTGAATCTGAATCTGTGCCCAAGCACCCCCGTGACACAGATTGATAAGTATAAGTATACACGCTTGATCCCGTGAGGGAAATTTGTTCTCTGCATTTATCCCAATCCGTGAATTAGTGAAACACACTCAGCACACATTGAACACACAGTGAGGTGAAGCACACACTAATCCCCGCGCTGATCACGTGTGTGCGTGCGTGTGCGTGTGTGTGTGTGTGCTTGCGTGTGTGCGCGTGTGTGTGTGTGTGCGTGCGTGTGTGTGTGTGTGTTGTTTGTGTGTGTGTTGTTTGTGTGTGTTGTTTGTGTGAGCAGAGAGTGAATTGCCTGGGCAACAGGGAGGCTGTCATGGAATGGGTGGCCAACTAGACTCAAGGGAGGCGCCCCAAACAATATAATTAGGTGGTTGAACTGTCAAAGATATGTGCGTGTAACCTGCGTTGTGTTGAACCTGCGCGATTCAGCCCTGCACACGCCCGGACTCGAACCCGCAAACAGCAGCACCTCGGATCAGGAGGCGAGCGTGCTAACAATTGAGCCAATAGCCCAGGCTACTGGCTCGCATGCCAGCAGCATTCTTGAGGCGTCGGGGAGTGAGGTTTACCAACGTTCTACAAGCACAGCTAAGCTAGCTGGCATCCTTTACATGCGCACACACACACACACACACACACACACACACACAGACTCACACAAACACATATACTGTACACACACACACACACACACATACACAGTCACACACAGACCCACACAGGGACCCATGCACAGATAGACATAGACACACATATCCACATGCAAACATAAGCACACACACAAACAGACATTTTTAGTATGTATTCACAGCTGTGGGGTTCATAGAAAATTACACTTTTCGACACAACACATTTCATGACATTGTATCCGAACAAATCATCCTATCAAATTGAGTGTGTAAAAAGACAAAATAATAATTGTCTCTTTCAGTACAGTTCCAGCAGGCCCATCAATACAAATGCTAAAAAGATACGGATGAAAAAAACTGTTGTCCCCAGCTTTTCCATTATTCTATTTTCCCTTCCCTCCTCTCTTTGCTGGCCACATAAAGGGAAGAAATGCTTTAAATTAAAGATGATGGATTGTTAACACTAACATCAAAAGACCTGATTTTCTCAGCGCAAATAGAATTATTAAGACAGACACAAAACACACACTCATACACACATACACACACAAGCAAGGGTACAAAGAATTGTGCTTTCAGGACACTGACACAAAGACAGAAGCCTTCTCTCTTACACATGTAGTATCGCAAACACATGTACAGTATACGGGATTAGCATAAAGAACCATAATACACATATATGTCCTTCCCTCAAACGCTGACACACACACACACACACACACACACACACACACACACACACACTGACATACATCAATACACAAATGGTAGATGCATACACTGACAAACACTTGTTATACCTGTAAACACACAAACCCAACTATCATGCACAAACATAGACCCATATACAATTATACGGAATAGATACACATACTCACATATACACACTGTATAGAGTCTCACTCTTCTCTCTCTCTATCCCCCACCTCTCAGGTAAACACGCACACACACACCAATACTCTCATAGACAACACATATACACAAGTATGTACAAAATATATGCCGGACAGATGAACACACAAACAAACACACACACACACACACACGGGTGGTCTTGGCTTCAAGAGCGAGAGCTGTCATGCATGTTTGATTAAGGCGGACTGAGGGGACTCTGAAGCCTCCAGATATGGGGGCATGGTGCGGCGCGGTATGGTGCGGTGGCGGAGGCTCCCTCCAACTCCGCTCTGGCGGCGGAGGCGAGAGGCGAGAGGCAGCGGGCTAATCCTGCAGCGTGGTGATTCAGAGGACACGCTTTATTTGGGCTGGAGATATCGAGCTGTTTGCATCTCTCTGATGCCGCGCTAATGACCTGGCTAATGTGCCGTGCCACGCTGCTCCGAGACCGAGACAGCGAAGGCGAATCCACGCCAGCCAAGTCGGGTGAGAGAGAGAGAGAGAGACCACAACAGAGAGAGGGAGAGAGAGAGGCCGCAAGAAAGAGCGAGCGAAAGGTAGAGAGACTCCTGGGCAGGGCCGAAGCTGACGAGTCTGTGTTTCCCGCTTCCTCTCTTTTGGTCACACTTCTGTTTACATTCTGTTAACAACCATGTATGATTAAGGTTAGGGTAAGGTGTTGGGTTTGGTTAAGATGATGTTCAGCAATTTCAACAAACCGTTTTAAAGACTGAATTTGAATTTCAACAAGTAAAACGTTTCCTCACTTTTTAATGGTGGTGGTGGAGGCAGGCATGTAAACACAGGTTCTGAATCCACTGCCACCCCCCGCGCTCCCCTCCTACAGTTTGGTGGATGATCTTAGCTGAAGTAGTTACATTAAAGCAGCTTTTGCGGATGATAGTTTTAGAGCGTGTGATTTGGCAAGGATCCAAGAATGTGGTGTGTTGCAAAAAAGGAAAAAAAAATGAGATGATGAGTCCATTTTTTCATTTGAATTCCATCGGCTTGTTTATTTTCTTTCTCAAATGGAGGGGGGGAAAAAATGTGTGTTTATCCCGAGGAAAATGAGACAGGTAAGCCTTCTGCTGGGGTCGCATCAAGTGTCAAAGGGTCGCGTGAGATTAAAGAGCGCGACTCGAGCTTTCACAGACTCGCCCTGGTAGCTGAGATGTCACATGTCAGGAGACGTGGCGCACCAGCTGTGTCCCTTAGCGGCTCCATCAGTCTCATGTGTGCCTCATGCTGTCGACTTGTTTATTGCCGCCCGACGCTCACATCAGTCGCTTTTCAGTGTGGGCGTTCCGTCACCTTTTTTTCTGTGTGTGTGTGTGTGTGTGTGTGTGTGTGTGTGTGTGTGTGTGTGTGGAGGGGTGGGCCTGCAGCTGTGGAGGGTGGTGAAGGGTGGGTTTGTTCATATATTCCCTTCGCCACACGAGTCTGCAGTCTCGGGCACTCAGGCCAAAACACAGATGAACACAGAAATCTAATGTAATGCTACCTCGCTGACAGCAGTAATGGATCATAAATCCCGAGTTCAGGTGGTGTTTGATCATAAATCAAACAACGGACCCGCTGGCCCGAGTCAAATCCATCAGGCCTCAGCAGAATTCTGAAGGTGGGGGATGGCGCTGGCGTGTTTGGGTGTATGGCTCTTTTTAAAGAGTGAGAAAGGAAAGAACAAAGGGTTATGCAGGTAACCCAGGTTCTGTGAATGAAGGTCAACACGCAACAGTATGGGTCATCCTCTCCGAGAGGGTGAGCTGTTACTAGGAGACAGAATAGCAAATTAACCACTCCCCGCTACGTGCGTGCAATCAGCCTCAGTCTACATATACAGGTGCATGGACGCCGGCACTTTCTATTTTTGCCAGCTGGCATCATGCCAGTCCCCGAGTGACCACGCAGTGTGGCGTGTTGACCTTCATTCACAGAACCTGGGTTACCTGCGTAACCCTTCGTTCTATTTCATATTGGTCAACACACCACAGTATGGGTCAACAGTGTACCAAAATAAAGTCACGAGGGGCAAGTAGCGGGGAACCAATCAGAAGAAAAATGACGACAAAAGACAGATATTCCATTCCACACAAGTCTTTATTGAAAACCAGATCAAGCAAATCACCAGGTGTTGGAACACCCTGCAGGAACAGAAAAAGGCCCCTAGACAAAATCACAATGGGCTCCCAGCTTGTAGACCCTTTCAAGAGAGTTCCATTATCAGCATCATAGTTGGCCCCACAAGACTTCCTTTTTAACATTCCATATGTTATCTTAATGCAGAGGAAGTAGATTTGGGCCCAAATAGAACGTTCAAGCATTGTTTTTGTTTTTACTGTTGAAAGGGTCTGTAGGACAGAGGCAGCCACAGCAGAGGCCACATTGAGGCGGTAAAACCGTGCAAATGTCAATGAAGACATCCAGCCAGCTGCAGCACAGATGTCTCCCAAGGAAGCCCCCTTAAACAAAGCCCAAGAGGCCGCCATCCCCCGGGAGGAGTGAGCCACAACCCCCGTAGGCAGGGCCAGCCCCTGGTTACTGTAGGCCAACTCCATCGCCCTCACCACCCAATGAGCCAAGCGCTGTTTAGAGACTGCCTGACCACGGTTGGAACCCCCCATAGCACAAAACAGCTGATCTGTTTGTCTGACAGCTGCAGTGCGATCAACGTAGGCCCGTAGTGCCCGGACTGGGCAGACAAGGTGCAACCTAGCAGTGTCAGGAGAGTCATGAGGAGGAGGGTGAAAGGGATCAAGAATTAACGGCCTTGAAACAAAGGACCGCGGGAGAACCTTGGGCAAAAAAGCCGGGTTCAGCAAGAGGGAGATGGGAGAGCCACTCCCCCCAAGCCGCAGACATGCCGGAAGAACTGACAAGGCATGCAGTTCACTGACCCGTCTCGCCCGAACTGACCAACAAGTGGCTGTGAGCCCATTGACAACCCATTCAAAGAATCATGGCCATCCGATATGGCTGCCACATATCCCCTCAAGGTAGATTCTGTTAGGCCATCTTCCAAAAGAGACTGAAGGAAAGACAAGATAACAGGCACGCCACAAAATACTGGGACGACACCAGCGAACAAACCTCTCCCACCTACCAGCATAAAGGGCCCTGGTGGAGGGTGCTCTTGCTGCCTGCAAGGTTGTCAAGACATTCTGGTCCAGACTGCCTGGTTGGCGCCGTGTAGTGGCCAAACATGCAGTCTGAACAGGCCTGGGTTCGGGTGGCAGAGCTGTCCGCGGCCCTGTGTCAACATATCTCGCCTGAGGGGAAGACACCACTGAGACCCCGCAAGCAGAGCCACCAGGTCCGGCATCCATGACCGATTTGGCCAGTCTGGTGCCACCAGCAGCACCCTGGCTCGCAACCTCCGTATCTTGGCCAGCACTGCTGGGAGCAACGAAACGGAGGGAAGGCATAGAGGAGGACCCGAGGCCACTCGTTTGCGAGGGCATCTATCCCCAACGTCCCCTTGGGACCTATCATGGAGTACCAGAGAGGGCAGTGTGACGTTTCCTGGGACGCAAACAGGTCTACTGACGCCTGTCCATACCTTGCCCAGATCTCCGGCACGATGTCTGGGTGCAGCCGCCATTCTCCTGGCCTTGGCTCCCCTCTGGACAGAAGGTCTGCTGCCATATTGTCCACTCCTGGCAGATAGACTGCCCGCAAGGACAGGTTGCATGCATGAGCCCACCGAAGGAGCTCGTAAGCCTTCTGATGGAGGGACACAGAACGTATCCCCCCTTGGTGGTTGATATACGATACCACCGTCGAGCTGTCTGTCCGAACCAGGACATCCCCCGCCTGCAGACGTGGTAGGAAATACTACACCAAGACTCGCCGCACAACCTCAAGCTCCAGCAGATTCACATGAGCCCCCTGCCACGTGGATTCCCACAGACCTCGGATTGGACAGCCCTGCCACATGGCACCCCAGCCCAGACAGGAGGCATCCGTGGTCACAGTTTCCCTTGAACTCTGCTGGCCCAGAGGTACACCCTCCTGCAGGTCCAGGGCGGCAAGCCACCAGTGGATGAACACAGTCTGCATTCAGCTGCAGAACACGTGCCCGTCTTCGTAGGGGCTCACCTTGTTCCTCGAGAACCACTGTTGCAGCGGCCTCATATGAAGCAAGCCTAGTGGCACAACCTGGGCTGCTGCTGCCATTAGGCCAAGCAGCCTCCGACCGGACTTCACAGTTATTTGTTTTGCCCCTAGAACATGGGACAAGCTCTCCCTCAACACAACCTGCCTCCGAGGAGACAGCCAGGCTCTCATTGTGGTGGAATCTAGCACCAGACTAGGTACTCCACTGTGGTGCAGGGAACCAGTACACTCTTCTCCCTGTTCAGCACCAAGCCCAACTTGAGGAGGTGTGCCAGCACCACCTCTATGTCACTCTCTGCCCGCTCCTTGGTTGGGGCACAAATCGTCCAGATAGTTCAGGACACGAAGTCCCTGACGCCGGAGTGGGATGAGAGCCGCATCCATACATTTGGTAAAGGTGCGAGGGGCCAGGGAGAAGCCAAAAGGGAGAACTCTGTACTGGTATGCCGCCCCTAGAAAGAAAAAGCGGAGGTACTTTCTGTGGTCTGTGTGGATTGGGATATGGAAGTAAGCATCCCGTAGGTCCACTGTGGCGAACCAATCTCCGGGACGAACAAAAGTGAGGACTGTTGACAGACGCAGCGTCCTGAAGGGGAGGCGCTGTAAGCGTTGATTGAACCTCCTCAGATTGAGAATGGGGCGCAAGCCGCCATCCTTCTTTGGAATGAGGAAATAAGTGGAGTAATACCCCTGCCTTATCTCGTCTGAAGGCAGGAGTGTTACTGCCCCTTTCCCCAAAAGAACGGAAACTTCCTTTGACAAGGAATCGTGCTCGGCAGTGTCCTTCAAGACAGTAGGGACAACTCTGCGAAAACATGGGGGTCTGGTTTTGTACTGCAGTCTGTACCCTGACTCCAGGGTGCTGAGCACCCAAGGGCAATGAGTACACTGGCGCCAATGGGCAAGCTGTTGAGGTATGAAGTGTGATGTCGGAGGCTGGCAACCTTCAGCGTCGAGATGCCCGTCCAGGTTGCCTACCACTTGCAGCCCGGATGCTCCTTTGCTGGCGAAAGTGACGATAGGCAGCCTGGCTTGGATCTGCTGTGGCAGCCTGAGCTGGGTCACGCCGTGGACCAGACCAGGTCTGAGGAGCTGAATGAAACCAGGTGCTCGCCGACCCAGAGCGCGCTGCTCTGCCAGCCAAATGCACTGAGCGAGTCAGCTCCCTCGTTCTCCTTGACTGTTCCAGGGGCCCTTCTGAAGGAGGGCCAAAGACCTCATCTGGCACCACTGGAGCCGCCACCACTGCCATGCAGTCCTGGTCTGGTATATTGGCTTGAGAGAGCCAGACCTGACGTCGTGCCTGGACCATCGACGCCATGGACTGACCCAGAGCCTGAGCATGAGCACTGGTTCCTCGAATCAGTATGTCCATCACTCGCAGCATCTCTGTAATCTCGCCCTCTGGGGCCAAGGATGCCATATCTTGCAGCAGCCCCTCCAAATACACCAGCAGAAGGGAGTTGGTGCATGACAGCCTGCCAGCCAATGCTGAGGCCTGATAAGCCTTCCGCAGTTGGGAATCAACAGCCCTGCAGCGCTTATTCGGATGAATGGCATCCCTGCCAGCCCTAGCTGTTGCTCCTGCCAGCATTGCAAAGGTAGGCCCCACCACAGGAGCTGCCGCCAGCCCCCAGGTGTCAGCCCCAGCCAAGGAAGCCAGCTGTGTTCTGGGCAGTGGGCTCGAGCCCGGGGCCTTCCAGGAAGAGTGCAGCTCAGCCATAAAATCAGGCAGGACTGGCAGGCCTTCAGACTTGCGTCGGCGCGGACCCCTGTCAAAGACAGAAGCCCCCGTGGCAGAGGTCAGAGGTGGCAACTTAGCACGATCTGCAGCTCTCGCAATCACAGCTCTGTCTGACGGATCTAAAGGAGCTGGCTCAGAGTTCTGTGAGGTATCCTCGCTGAACTCAGACTCAGAGCGGTCACCGGGGTCCTCAGGGTCTTCAAAGTCCAGTGCAAGGCTGTCATGGGAAAGTAAGCCACCTGAGGCTGCCAGTGACAGCTCATCAGGGCTGAGACGTCTTCATCTTGCCGCTGGCTCGCCCAGGCCCGCTGGCCTGCGAGCTTGCTCTCGGTCTTCCAGGAGGCCATGCAATGCACCCTGCACTTCCTCCAATTGACGCCGCAGACACTGCACATCCTGTTCCACATGATTGCGTTTGTGGGCGCGCTTCCCCCCAGTAGCCCTCTGCACAGGGATTTCACTTTCTGCTGGCACCTCCTGGCCACAGGGGAGGACGCTCTCTCCCTCCAACATATCACCAACTGAGAGCTTGCGTGTGTGTCGGGAAGGGTTTAGCAGAGGTAGCTTTTGTCCTCACAGACAAAGAGGCTCCCAGAGGCATACAAGTATACAATACTTACGTATAAAACAATGTTTTCTTTTTTTTTTAACCAACAAAGATATTATTCAGGTAACTTTTGCCCCCACAGACAAAGAGGACAGAGGCTCCCAGCATATGACTAATCAAATAATAATATCTACAACAATATATCAATAACGGCATACAAGTACACAATACTTATGTATAAACAATCATGTAAACACGAAAAATTTACTTGCACCATGCGGGACGCGAACCTGGGTCGACCGCGCGACACTCCGGCGCTAATCCACTACACTACGGCGGTTCCTCGTAAACAATGAGCTGTTAGTTGCTAATCACAACAGGAA
This sequence comes from Alosa sapidissima, assembly GCF_018492685.1. NCBI lineage: Eukaryota > Metazoa > Chordata > Actinopteri > Clupeiformes > Clupeidae > Alosa > Alosa sapidissima. Next base: position 25,525,536 of record NC_055976.1, on the reverse strand, counting down.
TACGTTTCAAACAGTGACTTACTCCCTCTCGAGAGCAGAGGCCCTACTTTAGCAACAATCCAATAGATTCTGAAAATACTCACGTCTCGCTTCAGCTTACCGTCTTCAGGAAGCAAAAAGAGAAAGTGCCGGTGTGCATGCACCTGTATGTAGACTGAGGCTGATTGCAAGCACGTAGCGGGGAGTGGTTAATTTGCTATTCTGTCTCCTAGTAACAGCTCACCCTCTCGGAGAGGATGACCCATACTGTGGTGTGTTGACCGATATGAAATAGAACATGCATTAACCCTTAAAGGTGTAGGTTTTTGAACGTTCTAAGTTCCGCAACAATTGAAGGTTCTAAAATTCTATGTTGAATTCAATGAACCCAGATATTCTTTAGAACGTTCATTTCTCAACATTCTCACATACTCCTTTAAGGGTTAAGGGCCTCAGTAATACTCGTGTCCACACAGCTCACGCAAGAGTATTTGTAGGGCAGCCGATACCAATAGGCCCTATGGCCTCATACATGTTAAAGGGCATGAAAATGTGGGCTAGTGTCTCACTATATCATTATGCTAAGATGCAACAAGACTATTATTTGTTTGTGTTTTTTTCCACCCAGTCCCCCCCACACTCGACTAAACCCTCCGGTCAAGTGTTTTATTCAGCTCTTTATGGTGAACAGCCCACGGGGAGGAATTTCACATTTCTACGTCTCGCCACGGCCGAAACAGCCCGAACAGAAACCCCGGTTATGCCCCCCCCCCCACCCCACACACACACACACACACACACACACACACACACACACACACACACACACCCACCCCACACACACACACACTGTAGCAGAACTACTTTTTCTCTGCATTTTCTTTTATTAAAACAGTATTTTATAAATTAACAATTAAAACCATTTAAAAACCCATTAAAACCAATAAGAATTAAAACCACTTCCCCTTGTTCTCCGTGCCTGCCGTCACTTATGCATACATCTCCCAGAACTGCGCGCTTCTGGCGCCCGCCTCTCTCTGGTTACCTGTGCAGTGACACGCACAGGGAAGTACTTTTTATGAATGGCCAAGCGGTAGTGGGGAGAGAGAAGTCCATGGCGGTGGATGATACGCGGGAGATGTTTTCGTTTATTTTAAAGTTTGGAGTGATTACACGTCTTAAAAATAGCCCCGTCCTCACGTCTGAAGATCCCCTAACGGATTTAACGGAGAGGAGTCCAACGTTGTTTTTACGGAGCTGTATGGAATCTAACGCTTCCAGAGAGGAACAGACAGCGCAGGAACTGGCGGGTTTGAAAGTTGCCCTTGTCATGACCAAAAATGCCTGCTGTGATTGTTCATTGAAAACCCGGTCTCCCTGTTTCACCTAAAACGCAACCACCTCCATATACATAACTTCCTCCCAACCACCTCCATATACCTAACTTCCTCCCCCCGGCCAACCACCTCCATATACCTAACTTCCTCCCCCCGGCCAACC
>NC_055976.1:25441557-25519057 GCF_018492685.1 Alosa sapidissima | reverse complement strand
TCACCATCATGCTTCAATGACTACCGTCCTGTAGCACTCACGCCCATAATCCTGAAGTGCTTCGAACGGCTAGTCATGTCACACATCAAAGCCACCCTACCCCCCACCCTGGACCCCTTCCAGTTTGCATACCGAGCCAAACGATCCACGGAGGATGCAATCTGCTCTGCCCTCCATCCAGCCCTCACCCACTTGGACAATAAAGACTCATATGTGAGAATGCTGTTCATAGACTTCAGTTCAGCATTCAATACCATAATACCACAACAACTCATCAGCAAACTGGACAAGCTAGGATTCAGCACCTCCCTCTGCAACTGGCTGCTGGACTTCCTGTTGCAGAGACCACAAGCAGTACGTGTCGGAAACACCTCAAGCACTCTGACCCTGAGCACGGAGGCTCACTACAGAGAAGAAGCAGACCTGCTGTCTAAATGGTGCAAAGACAACAACCTCCTGCTGAATGTCAGCAAGACCAAGGAGATTGTTGTCAACTTTCAGAGAGGCCACAAACAACTGCCACCACTGTCCATCGACGGAGATGCTGTGGAGAGAGTGAGCAGCACAAAATTCCTGGGGGTGCACATCAGTGACAACCTCTCCTGGACCACCAACACAGCATCACTGGCGAAGAAAGCCCAGCAGCGGCTCTACTTCTTGCGCAAATTGAAGCAGGCAAGTGCCACGCCTCCCGTCATGACCACATTCTACAGAAGGACCATCGAGAGCATCGTGTCCAGCTGCATCACAGTGTGGGGCGGAAGCTGCACAGATCAGAACAGGAAGACCCTCCAGCGCATTGTTAACACAGCTAAGAGGATCATTGGAGCACCACTCCCCTCCCTGCAGGACATTTACACCACCCACCTCACCCGCAAAGCACTAATGATTGTCAAGGACACAACCCACCCTGCACACATACTGTTCAGCCTCCTGCCCTCTGGAAAGAGGTACAGGAGCCTCCGCTCCCGCACCACCAGACTTGCAAGTAGCTTCATCCACCAAGCAATCATGCTGAACACTCTACCCACTCTACCATCACTGACAGCCCCCCCACCCACCAGCCAGCCATGAACCTAGGATCCTGTCTACCCTAACCCCCCCCAACACCCCCCAGGACCGCCCTGTGGAACTGCACTGTGACTGCGCAGCCTAACGTGTTGCTGCTTCATATCAAGCCTGATATACTTGAAATGACTGCATAACAGTGTAAATATACAGTACACACAAGCACAAGTTTAAACTTCATGTAAATGTTATCAATGTTATTTATCACTCTGCCACAATGCTGCTGCTACTACTACTCTATCAGAAGGTTACGCTAGGACTATGTAAATATACAACACAACTACCTCTATTTTTTTTATATATATGTTCTATATTTCTATATTTTGATATATGTTCTATATTTCAGTCTCGCACTTTAATGTCTGTATGTGCTATGTCTGTATATTTTTATTTTTTATTGTCTATGGCTATGTCTATATCTAAAGATATGTCTATGTCTGTATTTAAAGTATGTCTATGTCTGCATGGGAAAGTAAGAAACGAAATTTCAATTCTTTGTATGACCAGTGCATGTAAAGAAATTGACAATAAAAGCCGACTTGACTTGACTTGACTTGTGCCGCCGTGTAGCAGCAAAGCTCATCAGGCTCCCCTGGATAAATGGAATGGTGGGTACGTGGATTTTAGCCAATTTGCTTTTTTCTTCTTTTTTTCCGTTCCAGCGACTCCAGAGATATTGTGACGGGTTTTTGTTTTTGGAGTACCCGGATGGCTCTGAATGATTTCCTGAAGAAAGGAGGTGGGAACTGTCCCACAGTTATTTGTTAATACTGTTCAAGAGCTATTCTCTGAGCTAGTCATCACTCTTCTTGGTTATATTGTCTCTGCTGGCACAACATGTATTGTATTTGCATCCATTCTGTATTGCTAAGCAAGCAATGATTTGTAATGATTTGTAGTGGAGTCGACATGCAGTAGATGATCAGCGAATAATGATACACTTCATCATTATGATTAATATGACATTATTGACATTGTCATAAGGAAAGATATATTTATTGTGGCCCCTGTGAACACGTCATAGGATATTATGCATAATGAATTAAACACTATGGGCATGTGAGATTATACTGTAAGATGGAACAGCTCCACTATCTTCGTTCCTGATTTGAGATGCACGTTTTTCTCTTTTATCAGTCATGCAAAATGAAAAAAAAAAGCTTTTTCATAGCTTTATATTCCCGAACTGAGTTAAACACCTCTGAATTCATGTAATTTTTATCGGGGTAAGGAGAGAGAGGAATAATTTAAAAAAAATTAACAATGTAATTTAGAGTGCTAATGCGTTGAGGGCTTTAAGCTTGATTAGCTATGCCTTGCACATTCTGTCAGAATCATATCCGTGATGAATGGATAATATATAAAGTAGCTTTGGATGTTCTGTCCTCCTCGGGCTTGGTTCAGTGCACTCACTCACTGCACTTGAGGTGTACTTTAGGGAAAAATCGGTCCATTTCCACTACCCCTCTTTAACCCCCCCCACCCCCACTCCAGCTACCCTCATTCGCAGCTCCACCGGTTCACCCATGTCACCCACCCACCCACCTCCACCCTGATGTTGCTAGGGCCCCTTCTGTGCATCTGATGGGCCCCTGAGGGGCCTGTGATCACCGATGCACCGCTGCCAGAGAGCAAACATAACAGAGGCCTGCACAAGGGGAGGAAACAGCCTCAATCAGACACATGCCACTGCCACCTCGCCTATTGGCCCTGGCTATTGTGGGCAGCCAAGAGGAGGTAGATTTTGGAAGGGTGGTAGATTTTGGAAGGCTATCATGAAGCAGGCTGTGTGCTGGTTTGGGGTCCTGAGCTGCTGGCTTGGGGTGGGGAGAGGTGTGGAGGGGTTACGGAGCTTTCTTTTGTGTTTTCACATGCTGGTTTGGAGTGCTGATCTGCTGGTTCCTCATTTCATGCAGTGTGGGGTGGGGTGAGGTGGAGGGGGAGGTGTCTGACCATCTCTCTGTGAGTTGCTCTTCAAAGCCCTCCTCTTTGAGTCCCCTTCCTGCTGTAATTACAGTGCTAGTGCCGTTGACCTTGGTGTATTAGCCATGCTGCGCTCTGCAGTTCATTGAGAGAGTGATGGGTAAAGAAAGGTGATTCATCTATTTATTTATTTATGCTTATGTGTGTGTGTGTGCTTGTGTGTGTGTGTGTGTGTGTGTGTGTGTGTGATATCCATCAGCAGCCTTGGAATGTTGTTTTGTTATATGTTTATGTTGTAAGCAGGCTGCTGAGTGGTGCTGATGCTGCTCTCATGTCCCTGTGTCCCTGTTGCCGCGGTGACCACTACCTCCGCTTGAGTGTCCCCTGCATCCCCTGTGAGAATCTACCGTGGACGCTCAGCGTGGACGGTGGTGGACGTACACATGACCTTGTCTCTGTGATTTATTTGTTTTGTTGTTGTTGTTGTTGATGATGTTGTTGTTCCTCATTTTGTTCTGCTGTCCGTCCACTCCACTTCTGCAGAAAGGGGCTTTTATGTCCAGACGGCTTGGGTTTATCTAATGCATTTGCTCATTTGTCAGTCTCCTGTGTCAGAGAGCAATTTAAATCTTTAAAAAAAAAAGAATGAAAAAAAAAGAGATGTAAACACTGCAGGCTTTGATATAGAGCAGAACTTTAAGTCCTCTTTTGGCTGTTTGCTCCGACATTAAAAAAGTTTAGACTTAAGTGAGCTAAATCCTGATGGGAGCTATGCAGTACTTCACTTCATTTCATCAACTTCAGGAATGATGAAATTGAACTATACTTTTTACAATATGGATGGATGGTGATATATATCTATGTAAATAAAATAGCTTTTCTATGGAACTCTTGAGCAAGCCAGAGGGTAAAAGCCAGAGCCTTTTTTGCAAAAAGGCAAGTATATATATTATTATTTTTTTTTGTTATTGAAGTCAAACCTGTATCAGAAGGGCACAGGCAATTACAACAAAAGCTGCCATGCATGAAATCCTAGCTGCTTCTTATTGATAAATTTCTGAACTCTTCCCAAAGACTTTTCAAATCATCTCTCTCCTTATTAGAGCTTAAGTCATGCATTTTAATTCTTGTTCGGAGTTCACGGGGCGAGAGAGAGAGAGAGAGAGAGAGAGAGAGAGAGTGAGCCAGCCACTCTTGAGAGGATGCACACATGCAAAGACAGGTTTCATTTATCTACCAGTGTTGAGATGGAAGCTGCTTTGTTATCACGGTGGAAAGATTTTTCTTCCTCTTGAGACAAAAAAAAGACATCTGCATCCTCATTTCCTTGTAGTCATTCCCTGTCAATCCTAAATGAGATTTATCCCTGATGAGCCCTTCTCGATATTCTCTGTTACACCCTGGTTGTGAGGTAGGACAAAGGTCATTAGGTAAAGCCCAGCTGAGCTACACGGGAATAGCAAAGAAGGGACACACTGAGACACACTGAGTGGGTCCAGTGCTGGGATAAAGGCCTTGAATTATGCCAGGTAGTAAACCTTGTTGAGATTTAGAAGATAGGGGTCGAAGTGTGTTCAGGGCACCCACAATTCTTAGCTTCTTGGACCCGCATCGTTGGCACACACCTGGAAAACAATGAATCATTTGACAATTACGGAGTGTCTCAAGTGAAATTCCAAAGTGACCCATTCTTAGGGAGGGAGGTAAGGGGAGGAAAGTTCCGATTTAGAACAGGTCACCTTTGGATTTGGCATGGTGTCTTGGAGAAACGGTCACAGAGGTTAAGACCATCCAATCCCTTTGTGCAAGCACTCCGCTCTACATCCGCTCATTGTTATGCATGGTGGGTGGGGTGGGGTGAGGGAGGAGGGGTCATCTGACATCACCCTGTCACCTCTCTGGCTGCCCTGTCTGGGTGGTGGTGGTGGTGGGGGGGTGGGGGGGTTATCCCAAAAAACCTCAACTCTCAGCTCCTAAAGTAAGACAGAACCCTCTCGACCCACAACTTGCCAGACACATGAATGCATCTAAATGTAAATGTGCTTTCGTCAGGGGCCAGGACTCTGTGCGCACAGACACTTAACATCGCATCCAACGGGCTTTCACTATGCGATTATTAATCATCACATTTAGATTGTGATTAATGACGGGAGAAAATTAAATGCATCTTTGAGTGTTGGAGAGATTGATTTTATATGCAACAGAGGAGTAATGCAGGTGGGCTATGATTAATCTGAATTATATTGCACCATGAGTAGATATTCATTAACAGTAGTCGCAAACACTCCCAGCCAGGCACAGTTGAACAGAAGGTGTACAGACTGCTATATTAATTCAACCAATCAAGGGCATGTCTCAGATATCACCATTTTGGTATCTTTTAACAGACAAAAGTAGTTAAAAAATTATGGACGTTTTTACTTCTGCAATCCAATCTGTTTTGTTTTAAAAACAGGATATGCTGTGGACATCTGTCTAGACTCAGAAGTTTTGGGAGAAAGTAAAGTTAAAAATGTATTTCCCAGGGATGGTTGTTGATGGCATTTAAATTCATCACCACATCTGACTACAGTTTTCCTTGCTATGACATAGACACTCCAGCCATGGCGAGGGGAAATTGTTGCAATTGTTTGCTAACATTGCCTTAGTAGTCAGGCTGTGAACTTAGCTCGCTTCAGGTCGGGCAACACCTGGAGACATAACCCAGTTTTAAAAGCTCGCTCACCAGGCATGTTTGTTTGAAAAACGGGCCAGTTAATTCTCTCTGTAATTAACTTTCAGTTAGTGCTGTAAACGATGTAGAGCCTTTTGAGGGTGGAAGGGGACAGTAGGCCAGGCCCGGGTTAATGGCGTGGAGAGGGGCAGAGCAAAGGAGCTGGCGAAAGGCAATTTGACTCACCAATCAACACACCACAGGACACTGCAGCCATTACATTGTGTCATCATCATGGCTCTGTGCTAGATAGACAGTAAGAAAGATTGTCTTTGATTCCACAAAAGAGTGGATCCACCGCGCTTCTGCAGTATTACATCTGGTGCATCAGACAAAGAGCGGACTGTGTAGATATACTAGAAGTAAAAAGCAGCACAGATGTAGTAATAGCTATAAACTTTAATTAAGGTGCACAAAAGGGACTAATGTTTCAATGCTTCATGCATCTTCCTCAGAGACTCTAAGACCACCCAAGTAGGGCTACTGATTTAAAAAAAATAAATAAAAAAAATGCTTGATCAAGGACCCAGCCCGGCCCGAGGATAGTGGCAGGAAATATCAGCGGGCCGGGTCGGCTCAAGTTCGGGCTCGGGCAGAAAATCTAAACTCTACTACTAGCACAGTGTACAGTTTCACTATTTTATCAGCTCATGTTCATAAGGGTTCAAGAATCGTACGCTCTGGATGGTCCTAAATAAGTTCATCAAGGAAAAGGGAAATGGTTATGAGAGGCAGGTGAAAAAGCTTTTGTGACTGTGGCTAAAGTGACCACTGACTGGGAGGAAGTGTGCTCTTCATGTTTATCTTAATCCTCATGTTTAACCACCTTGGGGTGAATTTCCCAAAACCATAGGTGCTAAGTAAGTTAGCAACTTTGTTGGTTGTAATGCAATTTCCCATTGCCAGGTTAGCAACTATGGTTTTGGGAAACGCGCCCCTGAATAGTAGCCCAATAATTTTGGACTATCATCAACATTACTCACCATGATATTGCAGGCTATGCTATTCCGAGGTTAGCGCTGGATCATAAATGAAACATCTTTTTGAATACATTTTGAATGCGTAAAAAACTACATGTTAAAGCACATGCATCCCACAATCCCTTTCAGCTAGTCCATTGGAGACCTTTCAGCAAACCATACAGTGGGAGTTAAGTGATTTTCAAGCTGCACTGAGGAAGTCAGCGCCACTTCCCACCCATCCACCCCCCACCCCATCCACCCCTCCGGTGTAATCCAGATAAGGTTGGGGTGGTGAAGATTAGTGCTATAGACTCGAAGAGAGGCTTTTGTGTCCATCTAGTGCAACTGAATCATCTTGGGGAGAGAGAGAGGTGGAAAACATACAGGTGGGCTTTGTCCCCTTGATGCAGTTGCACCTGCTTGTCATCTAAATACTAAGCCATTTACTGCCCTTTCTCTCCTCTCAAGACGTTTTTCACGTGGCTCGTTGTCAAGGAAACCAAAGATGTTTTTCGAATGTGAGCAGCACGAAAAAATGGAGACAAATTAGGTTTGCTTCATGATGAGATCCATTACTGCTTGAGCATACAAACGATAATAATACAATTAATAACACTGATGCAAATAGATGGGCCTAAACAGTGTGGTAGACCCATTGAGGGCATTAAGTCATGGTTCCAGTAACAATAGTTGTTATGAACATCTGAAGCTGTAATTGCATGTAATTTTTCATTTAGCTGTAACAGTGCAATTTCATGGCCATTGTATCGAGAGTTGTCTTGTGTTACTACCAAATGAGGGCCCTTGTCAGGCATTCGTCCTTGAAAAAAAAACAAAGCTAGTATGTCTCATTAGTGACTAAAAAAATACTACAGGCAGATTCACAGACAGCTACTCATTTATGTTCTTCATGCAGATCATTGACATTCAGAGCCGTTATTATGTTGGAAAAACACCACTAGCTTTCACTTCCTTTAGAGTTTTCTGAAGCTTGAGTGATTCCTTCCCCGACCTTGAAACATGAATTAACACATCACATGCAGCTTTTTTAGATGAAAAAACAAATTGGTAAAAACAAACTAATTAAACAGCTGTGAGTGTGTGTATGTCTGCCCTGGCAGACGTTACGGAAGTGGCATCTGTTTGCGTCTCGTCACCTAATTTAACGGCTCGGGAATAATTACCTCAGTGTGGCAACTCCAATACATCACCTTTACCTCGGAGTGCTCCTGCGAGTGAGCTCGTTCTGCTGCGGACTTCGTCACCGGGGCTACAGGACACAGGAGCTCCCTTTGTCTCAGGGTGGAGACGCATCACCCTTCCACCTCTGTCTGTTCATGATTACATTATTTTTGTAAGTGTGAGGGTGTGGCGTCACACAGATGGCTGTATCTTGCACTGGGTATGAGCTATGCTGTGAAGAGGCCAAGCAAAACACAGACACACACACAAACACACACACAAACTGTACACAGTATACAATACTATATATTGTATAATATATATATATATATATATATATATATATATATATATTTTTTTTTTTTTTTTTCTTTCTGTATATATATATATTGCACACTTTATACACTTAACACACACACACACACCTGGTGTTGTGTGTCACTACCCTCTGGATGACAAATCAGTTTTCCATCTCGGCTGGATTTTTTTTCTGTTTCTGTCTGACAAACCTCTGACCCCGCCACAGGCAATCATCCCCAGCCGAAGGGCACTGTGGCGATTCCTGGAAGCGCGGTGCTCCCTGTTTATTTGGTTTCCCACTGAAGTGTCATCAACAAGCTGGCAACTCTGGGGGCCTTTGGCAGCCGTTTCGGCCGAGCGGTGAGTGGACATGGCGGGTATGGACGGTGAGTGTGTGGCTTGTTATGACAAAACCCTGGACATAAATGTCATGTCATTTAAACCGCCCTCAGTGTGGCTTGTGAGCAAAGTTGCTGGTGCATACAGGAGACTTTCTGCCAGACAGGCAAGCAAACAAACTGCAACACCCTTCAGAGTGTATAATACGCTATGCTATAAACAACATCCTATCCGTTTTGACTGAATATATACGCAGATGATGTTTTGATGTTTCTAGCACAAATTCCGTTTTCATGTATTAACATGAATCAACTAGCCTGAACTTCTTAATTAGCTGCTCCCTTTACCTCTCCTCCTCTCCACCTCTGCTCCTCTCAGTGTATTACACAGCTGGTTATGCAGGTCTTCAAAAGACTTCTACAAAGCAGAATCATGAATAGGGCTTTTGATGTCATTCAGGTTTAATGTATGCCTGTATCAAGCTCAAAACGCACACACACACACAAACACACACACACACACACACACACACAGAGAGAGAAACACACATGACCTTACAGAAAGGGTTTTTTCTCTTTGTTTAAAATAAGGCTGTGCTGAATCCAGGTCAACACTCACTGAACATGCACCACACCGCCATCCTGACGTTAACTTTGATATGCGTCTGGCCGGTGTGGCTTGTGTGTTTTTTTTTCCAACTTTCCCTCTTTACTCTTTGCTCTCTCTCTCACACACACACACACACACATACACATGCCTCAGCAGGGCTGATTGTAGATTCAGGGGCGGTCCCTCGGGAATGTTACCTCGTCTGAAGCTTCTTCCCCGCGCGAGGTCCCCAGGGTTTCCGTTTCCGCCTGATAAAAGAGCCGCTCCCCGGGAGCAGACAGATGTCCTACCACGGCTCAGTTCTGGGAATTGTTAGATAGCGCTCTCCGTTTAACGTATACACGGATCAAAACAATATATATATATAAATAAATCAGAAAAAACAGCCCCTGGAAATGGCGGCTATTGAAGGGCTTTGATGACGGTGGCCTGACACTCTCAGGAAGAGATAATCCATCACCATGGTCCAAGATATTCTGCACGGGTTGAGGAAACTGTGACATGACATTGAACTCACTTCCTTGTTATGCAGTGGTTGTTGTGTTGGTGCACAGAGACATGGGAATGCACACTCTCTTGTCAAGAAGGCTTGTGTTGCAGTACATAGACAACTACCAAGGCAGAGAAACTTTCCTGACAACGTCAAAAACTTTGACTGATTTTGTATTCTTTGGTTCTCTGTATTTTTTTGTCTCTGCTTTACACTACTGACACACAAGTTGAATCTCACCTTAGGAACAGAGTCAGAGAACAGAGAATCTTCGACTGTACCATCATTCACAAATTTAACTCCCATAGTCCTCTGGGAAGATCTGGCAGAGATTGCACAGAAAAGTAGAGCAAACACCAAACAAATAGACACATTGGCTCCTTTTTCTTTTCTTCTTTAAAAGCCCTAGAATAGTCATAGGTCAGATTTGACCCATCTGAGGCAGCACTGGAGTAGCTCTAGTATTGAACCTGACCTGGCTCTGTTCTGGCCCGTGTCTGGCAAGCTTCTGGCCCCGGTTTGGAAAACTTGCACCTAAATGGGCCCAGATCACTTTGGGATCAGCAGCTCTGCGCCACTACATGGGTTACTGGATAGGTCTGACTTCAGAGGATGACTGAACATCCCACAATATGAACAGCTGGTAAAAAAGCACAAAAACCTGTAACAAAAATAGTGCTTCAGAAATCTTCCTGAATCAGTCACATGTTAAGAGCCACTTTATTGATGGTAGATATGTCATGCTGTCATCTATTTGAGTTACCACCAAGAGTAAATGGTTTTGTGTTGATCTGGACACTGCGCGCTAGTGACAACTTAGTACCTCTGGACATGGTACTCTAAGAGATTGAAGAAAGGTATTGACTTTGAGGATCCTACACACATACACACTACACACACACACACACAGACATGCTGTGGCCCTGCAGGAGGCTTGCAGGGAGAGGTGCAGCTCTTTGAGAGTTAATGAGTGCTAAGGGGTTCATGCTGTGTGCATTTAAGAGAGATCCATAACTGGGGGCTCAAAAATGCTCAAACACCTGTTCCACATTGACTTTTCTCAGTTTACACACACTGTTTAACCATATCCACATGCATACTCTCTCTCTCTCTCTCTCTCTCTCTCTCTCTTTGATGACGTATAAATATGACATAAATACAGTATCTTGGGTGGGTTTGCTTGAGACATCAAGCATTTCAGCTTGGTTTTATTTATAAATATCTGATCCATTTTTATCATATACATAAAAGCACAATGTGCTCCCTGTGCCTAGTGCTCAGCACCTGTAATTAAAGAGGGAAATAGCTCTGAAAACATCTTATGAGATAATTAGGATACAGATGCTTCTGGCAAATGTAGCCACGCTAATTAAACTCTGTTCATTTTTCCCCTTCACACACACACACAAGGAGAATGGATCCTTTGAGGAAAATTAACAAAATAAATGAAATGCGGTTGATGTGTATTTGTGTGTGTTTGTTCATGTGGGTGTCTCCATTTGTGTGTTTATGAGCGAATATTGTCACACAACACTAACGTATATGCCCACGATAATAGCCTGGCATGAGACAGGCTTGTAACAGAGAGAGAGATAGGGGCGGAATAGAGGACCACAGAGGGAGCAGAGATGATTTTAGCAGTTAATTATGAGCTCACGTCTCATCGAACAGCTTCCCTTTGTCTTTCCCACCCCCACCACCTACCACCCAAACACACTCACACACACACACACACACACTCACACACACACACACACACACACACCCCTTCTCCTTTCCTTTTTTTCTAGTCTTCCTGGGCCTTTATTTGTCTTTCAGCTGTCCAGATCCAGCTTGCCGAGGAAATTAGCCCGCTTGCCAACTCTGAGGGACGCCATCCTGAGGGAGCAGGGCATCTGTTATGGGCGTTCAGGGTGGGTGGGGAAGCAGGGTAGTCCCTGAAGTTCTCCTCTCCAAACTGGAGCACCCAGCCTTTTGAGCCGTGTGCCCCTCGACACGGCTGATTGTTCACCGCACACTCTCTCAGCGCGTTCAAAGACATTTTTGAAAACATCTGCTCCAGATCCGCTGAGGTTTGTGTTACACAGATTATTTTTTTTTCCCCTCAGAGAAGAGTAGGTTAAATATCCTCTTTTTTTTTAAAGAAAAAAAAAAGGTTAACCTACTTAACCAATCATTCGTACTGAAACACCGAGGGAGTGAAAGCAATTAGACCCAGCCTCACTTATCTGAATCTATGCGTGGAACAATTTAAATAGCCTCTGCACAATGCATTACCCTTTATGATGCACTTAAGATTTTACTAGTGCATCGCACTGTTCCACTAACGTGTGATGTGTTGTTTGAAAACCACCATTAGAGACCTAGCTTTGTTTTCTACCAAGTATTCTGCAGAGCATAACTCATTACCAGTGAACATATGCTGGCAGCAGGCGCACGTTGGCATGTTGTTCCTCCTTCGGTTGTGTCCCATGTGGGTCATGTTTTGCCCCACAGTCCAGATTATTATTTCATGTATATTCCATACACCTGAAAACAACTTGACACTAAGTAATAAGCCTACATCGTTTTAGACTTAACTTCTCAGATCAGATAAATTGAATATCTGAGGTTTGTAGCACCACTTATTTATTTACTTCCTTCCTTACATGCTGCTCACTTATTTATTTATGTACTTATTTATTTATTTGATTGGATAGTTGGTTCCTGACTATCCTGGTAAGTTCTTGAGTATCTCCTGGCAAGAACATCATGTATCTGTAAGCTCTAAGATGTATGTTTCCCCGCCAACACAGTACTGATGAACTCGACCTCCAGTCTGTTCGGTTCACGTTGCGACGTCTGCCTTCTGTAGATTCATTCGTTTTCCTGAATGGCGTCTGTACAGAAAGCGGTGCTTGTGGTGTCGCCGAGTGCAGGTCACGTCACATCTGTGCTGACCGGCACAACCTGTTCCTCAGTCACGACCACACACAAGTGCCAGCTGCCATCGAAGACAAGGCCTTGTGTGAAAAAAAAAACTATATAATACGAGAGAAAAATGGCCAAGTGCAAAAGGAAACTTAATTGGTTGGTCCATCAGCAGTTACTTTCATTCATTTGTGGCTTTCTTTCCTTCTCTTTCATCTGTTGTTTTTTATTTTTTTATTTATTTATTTATTTATTTATTTGTACTGGGTAGTGCATAAGAGATGTCTCGTCTGCTCAGCCTTGTAAACATGCAGATGTTCATTCTGCCTACATGATTGTTTTGTCTGTGTGTGTGTGTGTGTGTGTGTGTGTGTGCGGCACGCGTGTGCATTCTTGTAAACACATGCATGTAAATCAGCTGCATCAAAAGCTCTCACATTTTACCAGCACATATCTACCTCTTTCTGTTCCCTACAAATGACTTCCCCTCATTCCACTCTCACTCTCTCTTAATAAGAGTGTTCGGTTTAGAGTTGACACATTTATTCAATTATGCATGATGTTTACATATGTTTCAGAATAAGTTCAAAATGTGTGATGCGCAGACTGATAAGACAGAAGAATATGCATGAGGAGATCAGACAGAATGGATCACGTGCAAAAATGACTCTCTCTCTGCCACTATATGCATCTGAAATATAGCCAGGGTCCTGATCACACAATATATAACAACTATTTGCTCAGCTGTTCCTTATAGGTGTCCATGCAGTAACAATAACGGAAAGTTGAAATCTCGTTTCTCCTTTTTGTCTGCTTCTCAAGGCAGAATAAAGGAACCTTTTTTTTAGTATCGCTGCGGGTTCATTTCAATGCATGAGGGACAACAGGCGGTGAGATACCTCAAACAAATGATCCCTCAAATAAGGTACATTATGGCCAATTCAGTATAATTACACAGATGCACAAAGTACTGTACTGTCTGGCTTTTGCAAAAAGCTGAAAATGTGGTAATGGGTTGGATTGCTTCTCAGGTCTCTTCTCAGTAATGATATGGATTTCTCTTGGACCCTTGTGAGAGGCAGTGCTGGCTTAATTTAAGCCTGGGCACAGACAGGAGTATTGAAAACATCACAGATGTCTGAGATTCTCTCCCTCCCTCCCTCTCTCCCTCCCTCTGTCTCTTTCTTGGTCTCCGTCTCATCCCCTTCTTCTCTCTAGGCCATTTTACAAGCTCTCCTCCAAAATAAATCGCCTCCATGTATATGCCATGGTAAAGAGAGGTCCCTGTCCATCAGCAGTTGAAAGTCCATATCTTTTTTTTTTTGTTCCTCCCACCTAAATTTCACATAAAACAAAGGCTCCATAGCCCGAGCTGCATTACAGCAGAGTCACTGCGCCAGGATCCCCATGGCAACAGACATGTGCACGCTACACCCCCCCAACACCCCCACCCCTCGCCAACACCCGCCTTCCTCCACTCTCCTCTTTCCTAAGAAACTCAATGAGCTTGATTCTCCTGTGTGCTGCATTCTCTCTCTCTCTCTCTCTCTCTCTCTCTCTCTCTCTCTCTCCCTCATATACTCAACTCCCCCAGTGATTGGAAGAAAGAAAAGAAAGGGACATGGTCAGAAAGATAGAGAGAGAGAGAGAGAGAGAGAGAAAAAAAGCAAGTGATGGAGAGTAAAAAGCCTCTGCCGATGTGGTTTTGACAGCAATAAAGGTGCCACGACTTGTTGCTATGGGCAACGAGATGTGGACCCTGCATTTACGTGACGATAGTGTGATGGGCAGTTGATGACTCAAATAACACTGTTTATCAATAGGGCTCAGCCTCGGACTACGCTGGCATTGTGTTCAGACACGTGGTGAGGGGGAGAGGGAGCAGTGCCGTGGTAAGAAACCAGCGTCTACTGACAGCACACACTGCCTGGCAATTGATATTCAAATTGCGACATCGGACGAGCCAGAAATTTATTTTTGGAAACTATTTGAGCCGTTTAACACTCCTCTCCCAATCCATCCTAATGGCAAACAACACAAATGCACATACTCACAAGTACACACACACACACACACACACACACACACATGCATACACTGACACACACACACACATACATCAGATAACACACACACACACACACACACGCCAGATAATACATACACACACACACAAACACTAGACAATACACACACACACACACAGACAACACACACACACACACACACCAGAGAATACACACACACACACACAGACAACACACACACACACACACACCAGAGAATACACACACACACACACACACACACTCATTTTCGTGTCTGTATATGTACATGCTCCAGGGCGAGATGTGGTTTTATTCCATTCTGCCAGTGCTTAAAGATCCAATTGCCGCCGTCTGCAAAATCAGACCCGAATCGTCCCAGACCCGAACCAGGCCTGAACCACATCCGCCCCGCAGTCAGCTGAGACACGGCACCCAGATGCCAACGATTACTCCCCCACTCTAATGCCTGTTGACCCTTGCTGTAATAATGTTGGGAATTGGGGTTGCCATGTGTGAAGAAGTCAGTGGTTGGTGGCAACCTCTATTTCCTGCTCCTTGCACCATGTCATCCTCATTATAGTGGACTAGTCGACCACTACCGTGTGCACAGAGAGGGACAGAGTTCCTGGAGGCTTGCATGCAACATAAAAAGTCTCCGAAAAATTACCAGGAAAAAGCGCTGGTATTTTTTTTTATGATCACTGGATTATAAAATGTTTCAGATTTGTTTTTTCCCTGCATGTTTCCATTCCTTGGGCTTAGAGGATGTACAGTAAATAAATCCTCCATTAAAGTATCCTCCGTCTCCTGTGTCACGCTACAGATTGGTATGCACAGGTGCCCTGTTTATACGCCTCATTGATTATGCAAATGCATGTAATTTCCTTCATTCATATCTTAGTATATAATTTGGATATTGCCCTGCTAATTCTCTCAAGATAGAGAATAGAGAGAATTATGAGCAGTACATTGTCCGGCTGTCTTTATCTCATCATACTAATAACTGCCATTTATTTTTGGGGGCCGAGCAGCGAAGCTGCGAAGGCACCCATTGAGTTAGCTTTTCCTATTATTATTACACTTCTGCCATTGGAGTCTATGGCAGCCCATAGAACGCCTGGCTAAAAAGTGCAGATTTTTTGGCAGAAAGTTTCGGGACATTCCACTGACCACTCACACTCATTTACGGACCTCTAAACCCAGCCATCTAGCGCCACCAACAGGTCAAAATCTGGCCGAAAATTGAACCGCTGAGTCTAAAGTTATGAAATTTGGCACACTGATTCAGCACTGTCCCATGATCACTCTCACCAATTTCCAGAACTTTATGCCCAACACTCTAGTGCCACCAATGGGTCGAACCTGGATTGCATTCACGCATGTGACCATTGAACGGTGCTTCCGATTTTCACATATCAGGCACCGTTGGAATCCCTGGACCGAACTTAGTTCAATGACCCCTATTACGTCACTTTCCGCCATATTGGACCTCCGCCATATTGGATTTAGTCCAAACTCTACGAAAAGTTTCAGCCGTCAGAAATGTCATCCGATTTTCACGGAACTTGACGGAGATGATCTTCTGCCCGAGCCGCAAAAACGATACTTGCCAGATTTTTCAATTTCAAATTTGTTTGCGTGTTACAGCCAATCAAATACGCCGACAAAGCCGCCAAACAGGAAGTGGACTAACATCTCCGTGACGTTTTGAGTTAACATAACAAAACTTGATACCATTAGTCAGGACAATGTCCCAATCACTCACAGCAATTTTTATGCATATACATTGAACGCTTTAGCGCCACCACCAGTTCAATGCTGGACATGCGTGCGAGTTCATCTACCCCTATCCCGTCACTTTCCGCCATATTGGATCTCCGCCATATTGGATTTAATACAAACTCTATGAAAAGTTTCAGCGGTTACAAATTTCATCCGATTTTCAAGGAACTTGGCGGAGATGATCTTCTGACCGAGCCGCACAAACGATACTTTACTATACTTTAATTTCAAGTTTATTTTCCCTGTGACAGCCAATCACACATGGCTATGATGCCGCCTAACAGGAAGTGGGCTAACATCTCGATTGTGATTGTGAGGACGCACTAGGAAATTGGCATCATTTGCCCTCTATAGGGGGCGCTGTAATACAGGAAGTGAGCTTGTATCTCAGCAACGCTTTGATGTACAAAGTCCAAACTTGGTATAAGGACCTGTTACCATATTGTGATGACGCACTAGGAAATTGGCATCATTTGGCCTCTATATGGGACACTGCAATACAGGAAGTGAGCTTGTATCTCAGCAACACTTTGATGTATGAAGTCCCAACTGAATACAGAGACAAAGTAGCTGATTGTGAGGACATGCAAGGAAAGTGGTCTCATTTGACCTATAGGGGTGCTGTAATAGACAAATTGAGCTCACATCTCAGCAACTCTTTGGTGTATGAAGTCCAGGGACCTGGTAGCTGATTGTGAGAACGCACAAGGACATTGGTGTAATTTTCACCTCTAGGGGCACTATAACAAAGTAAATGAGCTTATTTCTCAGCCATTCCTTATCCAATTGCAATCAAGCTTGCTGTGAGTGCTTGCTCATGCCATGGCAACACCATTCCTGCTATAGCGCACTGCTTGGCCCCCGGATTGCTGCTTGCAGCTATATTTTTAAATGATGTCCCAAGTTTATCTGCATTGCACATTTTCAAATAGCTTCACTGGACCCTCCCGAGGACTGGGTTGCTCTCCCACCAGGGAAAAAACGTGGTAGCACACAGAACAGCGCTCTGAAATATTATGGGCGAACTCTCCCATAAGGCTTCTGAATTTTGCCATTAAAAACTGGCCGGAGACTAATACATCTGACATTAGGAAATGTGCAAGGCTGCTTTAAGAGAAGAAAAGTTTTAATTAGCTTCTCCTGTGAGTACTGTGAACTGGTGTCATATTGGGTACCTCTAGAATAGGCCTTTCCTTAATGCCACAAGATCTCACAAATAACATATTGTTTGTGCGTGTGTGTGTCTGTTTGCGTTTGTACTGTATGTGTGTGTATGTTTGTGTGTGTGCACAATCATGTATGTCACCCAAGATGAATGGCTGCTATCTTTGCATATTATTCGACAGTACGTCATCCCGGGTTGAGATGCCTAGCAGTCACACGTGGCTCCGATCTCTCATCCTCTCCTTTATGAATACTCCCTTTAAGAGCCTTCATTGATCAAACAAGCCAGCGTCCTTGAGCAGGGGTCAGTCGCCCCCAGATAATGCAATGGAGATTCCCCCTTGTACTGTTATGATTTAGGGGACAAGGGAGGGGAATGGGGGGGGGGGGGGGGGGGTGCAATGTAAAATCGTCAGGAGGACAAGGTGGTAAGAGGGTGGTTCCTTGTGGAGTGATTAGCAGCGGTGTGATATTACTTCAATTAGCATGTAATCATGTATGACGTTAGAGGTTAGCACGTGGATACGTGAGCGATTCTCAAAACACCGTCATATTCCCCTACCCCTTTTACCCAGTGGAATATCAATGACTATCATGATCCAGATCTCTTGTTCCCCCCAAGCTATATGTTTCCTGGGGGCATTTTTGTCCTTTCAGTGGGAGAAAGACGAGATCTCCTTCTGCGTCACTTACATCATCCCCCTCATATGTCATTTTGTGGAGTTGTGTCAATGCTGCCCTTCAACATACGATTCTGCCTCATCAGCGACAAATGTCAGAGTCTTTGACAACATAAAGGTCACTAATCCGCAGCCAGGCTTCATTTTTTACTGCAAGGACGACTGGCAGATATATTCCTGTACTATGGATAAGGGATGGGAAGTGATGGGGGACTCTACCCTTAGGGAGAAATTGTGCATGTCAACGTGAGCTGGGTGAAGACCATAGATGACAGACCTTTAACATTGCTTATGGTTTTGTACACACACACACACACACACACACACACACACACACACACACACATATTCACAGCACACTAGCCGATCTTTTAGATTATGAAATGACCTCATTTGTCTTCAAGTCATGTATCGTACTGGGGGCAAATTTTCAATCATGCTTAAAATTGGTTTGAGTTGAAGTATTGCTTAAAAAAAAAGAAAGGGTAGCGCAAAAAGCGTCTTGTGTGAGACTGCCTCATGTAATAGCTTCAAATCCACCTATTTCAGGTCTTAGAATTCATGTTGCGTTTTTGTTATGTGAAAAAGTCATGCAGGCGGAACATTTAATCATTTCTGCTGTGCTTGTTTTTACCTCTCAAACGCTCAAACGCCAGATACTTGGATTCCTCCCATATTCCTGCAGTCTTTTTCACGAGACGCAGAGTTGATCCTTTTCCTCTTGGAATCGAGCACGGCACAGAGTGCATGTCCCCCCCTCTCCAACGAGGGGAGGGCAGGGGAGAGGAGAGCAACACCCACAATCTCAGTTGATTACAAAAAAGCAAAGTAATTTGCCAGGTCTGAACACAGCCCACTGCAGCTGCAATGACCAGAAGGCCTGGGCCGATGTCTGACCAGCCATATGCTGGTATTCGGTGGAGTGGGAGAGTGTTTGTGTGTGTGTGTGTGTGTGTGTGAGTGTGTGTGTGTGTGTGTTTGTGGAGGTTCGGGGGGGTAGAAGAGCGTGTTTGTTAGAGGGGAGGGGGAAATTACACAGAAACCGTCTCACTAATTCCTGATGTAGACATCATCTGATTCCCCCCTGTCTGTTTAATTGGTGATCTATCCTCATTTAACCCCCCCACTCTCCCAGACACTCCAAATCTCCACTCTGCTCGCGCTGGCCACCATACAAGAAAGTAATTTTGCTTCACAAGACAGATAAGAAGAAAATATCTTTTAATCAATGCTCCAGACTTAATGAGAGTGTGTGCCTTAGTTTTTATGTACCGACAAAAGTATTATTTTACAGCTACATTTTAAAGTGTCTCAAAACTATCCAGAATGTTACAACATGTCTCTGTACAATGCTTGCATTTGGGCATGCAGTCTTGAAGTCTTGCATAAGTTTTGTGTTTTGTATTTAATGTTTTACTACAGACATATAGGCTTCTGGCATTTGCCACCTGTCACCACTTCATAATTTGTTTATGGAGAACCTCATATATAAATTAAGATGACCTAGGTGTGTTTGCTGACGCACACCTACAGTATGCTTGCACTGAGTAAACCATGTGTTGATGTTAGCACTCCACAATATTGCATAAGAAATACCTTCAGGCAACCCTCAGGGCTTGGCCTGTCATATCTGTAGGTCGAATTTCACTGTGCATTATGGCTGCTGTTAGCATGTAACTACACGGTTTAGTACAATGTAATATATTAAGTAAGTATAAGTATAAGTATATATACTTTTTTGATCCCGTGAGGGAAATTTGGTCTCTGCATTTAACCCAATCGGTGAATTAGTGAAACACAAACAGCACACAGTGAACACACATTGAGGTGAAGCACACACTAATCCCGGCGCAGTGAGCTGCCTGCTACAATGGCGGCGCTCGGGGAGCCTTCTGTTACATTGTAATCACTGAAAACTGCTAATGGGATTACACAGGATGCAGGGTACAATTTGGCTGTTACATTATTTGAGGGTGTAATTACAATGTAATAACTATTTAATATGAAGTATCTTTTTGTGATGAAGATACATTTAGACACCATTATATTTGAATAAACGATGCAACATAGGTTGTATGCTCATATGCTTCTTCTTTAAATGCCTAGGTTTTTAATGAAATAATACAATCCGTCATAGACTTACTGGCTAATCGATCAGATCTGACACACACACACACATACAGTACTGTACACATGCACACACACACACACGCACACACACGCACACACATGCACACACACTCACACACACGCACACACACCTCACAGTCCGATGGATTGATCAGCGACATGTTGGCTTTGGGGGATCAGCTGGGGGGGGGGGGGGGCTGTGGCGTGAGCTCCTGTGCCCATAGCGTGGCGTAGAGCGAGGCCCGCGGGTTTTGTGTGTGTTTGTGTGCTGCCACCCCGTTGCCGTGCCACCCCGCCGACGACCCTGATCATTCCCCCGCCATTTCTCTGTTTGTCATCTTGATTGTGGCGGGGGATTACCAGCGCCCATGTTTATTGGGTCTTTGTCCGTGCACAACTCAAAATTAATCTCCCATCATCTAATCCCCGCTGTCTTTTATCTTCCCACATAAAGAAAAGTTAATCCACTAATCCCTGTTTACAGGGTACATTTACCTCTGTGTGTGTCTGCCGCCTCTATGAGGTGCCAGCCTGAGGCATTTCCAATTGAGGAAACCTCCCAGTTGCTTTTATTTCGTCTCACGTGGCACAAAGTATCGAAATTCTACTACTCACATCGGCACCATTACATTAGGAGACTGTGTTAATAGTGACATTAGTCAGAAGATGTGATGTTCATTCTCACTGCTGTTGAACTCGCACTTAATAGTGGTTTGTATATTTAAAGATCAGGTGATCAGCCTAGGAATAGTCTTAGGTTGGCATGTGTTGGCAACAGGCCAATGCTAGCACCAGCTTTATGCTAAGAGACATTTATTTTAATATGGGGCAGAGCATGGCATTTCTTTATTGTGGTTTGGTTGCATGGTGGGGGATGGGGATATATGTAAGGGATAATGTATAGAACACCGGTCATTATTGGAAAAATAAGTCCTTACAGGACCCCGACGCGCCCTGAAGGGACTTATTTTCCCAATAATGACTGGCATTCTATTCATTATCCAGCTTATTATACGGCTACTTGCCAAAACGAAAAAATAAACTCCACAATATGTCTCTATACATTTATTTGTTACCGTTTTGTTGTGGCTTTTGCTGAGAAACAAATAGTTCACAATACGCGCTGAACTTGAATCAAACGTTCTTTAGAACACAGCTGATCAACCGTCTGCCACTTGTGAATGAAAATCTGTTGCCATAGACAGCGGTCATTATTTAGAGGTCCTTAGACGAAAATATCACCACTGGAGAGAAGAAATACTCTTTTCTGATTGGCTGGTGGGGTGGCTATTAATTCTGAATAACAGGACACCTACAAAGTAGATCTGGTAAAAAAAAGTTTAATCACCGTTCCATATCAATGCTTATCAATGGTAACAACCATAGTAGGACGACGGTTGAGCCTGAAAGCAGGCTTTGCAACAATGGAATCAACTGTAAACAAGCTAACTGTCCATGCGATCGCTGTTTTAGGGCCAAAGAAAGTTGTACAAGTCGGCTTCTTTTTAAACGGAACCGCTTGTTTTCTTTGCGTGTTAAAGGCATGACTATTGGCTATAGCGGCAACCGGTTGATAAGCGGGATAATGGCCTTCGAGGTGTCCTGTTATAAGGAATTAATGAAATTTGGCGGAGGCAACTCCGCTGTGCATAGGGGAGTTCTTTGCCTCTTGCCCTCGTACATTAATTCCATATAACAGGACACCTCGGCGGCCGTTATCCTTTACATAATGACCGGTAGAACTTTGGGAAATCCCATTCAAGTGAATGGAGCGTTCTACTTACGAGAGCCGTATAATAAATTATAATAAGTGCCCCTTACACTTAGGAAACAGTTTAAGTGATGTTAAGGGACCTCTCAAGCCTCCAGATTGGAATGCGCATTTTAAATGCAGAAGGCGAGAGATGTAATGATAAATAAATAATGACACACTGAATGAATCCACCTGTCCGTCTATCCAGCCTGTCTGTCTGTCCATCTATCCAGCCTGTCTGTCTGTCTGTCTGTCCATCTATCTATCCAGCCTGTCTGTCTGTCCATCTATCCAGCCAGCCTGTCTGTGTGTCGGAATATCTGGTCATTTATTCATCCAGATATGATATTTCTGGCAAGAAAATAGGGTCTATATCATCAGCTGTTAAAAACCTTCCATTTAGTATGTCTACAAGCTGGAGGTGTTAATCTTTAGCCTACAGACTGCATCTGTTTGCAGTAGATGCTGTCAAATCTGCATTGAGGAAACAAAAATAAGACCAGGAATTGGCATGGTTGATATCGTTAAGTAGGCCTATCTACATAACCTCAGAACCAAAAACTACTTTTGCCATCGGCAACAGATTTCAATTATAACACACACAACATTTGTGACCTCATTTTAAACACTGTCAGTATTGTGGCAGCAGCCGTGTCAACAAAGTGCTTCAGATGCCCTGAAATATGTAACCTGTTGAAATGAATTTGACACTTCATGCAGCTTTAGGAGAACACTACAAGGGCATTGTTTGTACGGTTATTGAAGGACAACCACCTGATATACCCTACAGCTGTACAAATCACCTATTTTCTTTACATAACTTCAGCATGCAGCTGAAATAGACACTCACAACATGTTTATCCTGTAGCTTCTAGTCTGTTACTGTTGCAGAAAGAGACAGCACAAGCTTATGCACGTATGTATGAATGCATTAAGTAAGGGATAATGTATAGAATGCCGGTAATTATTGGGAAAATAAAGTCCCAACAGGGCGAACCAGACCCCGACACGCAGCGGAGGGGTCTTGTTCCGCCACGAAGGGACTTATTTTCCCAATAATGACCAGTGTTCTATACATTATCCGCTTATTACACGGCTACTTGCCAAAACGAAATAATAAACTCCCCATGATATAACTTTAGCCTACATAGCCTAGCCTATTTGTTACCGTTCATCGTGGCATTTGCTGAATCAAATAGTTCGCAACAAGACACGCTGAACTTGAATCAAACATTCTTTAGAACACAGCTGATCAACCGTCTGCTTTCACTTTTGAATGAAGTTCCAGTCCTTGCGTAGTGATATGAAATACCTGAATTAGAAGCACAAACTCCGTTGCCATTGACAGCGGTCATTATTTTTTTCAGAGGTCCTTTCCTAAAAAATAATGACCGCTTTAACTTTGGGAAATCCCATTTAAGTCAATGGAGCGTTCTACTTGCCTTGTGAAGAGCCGTGTAATAAGTAGGTTTAATGCTCAACAAATTGGAAATAGCCATTTAGCATTTCATTCTTAACATCAACTACTATCAACTTAACTTGACTTAAGGAATACAATGGAAGATTTGATATCTATGCCCCTTGGTGACAACACTACATATTGCAATATCAAGCCTTCCAGACACACACTGGCAATGTCAGAGACTTCATTGTCCATACTATGAGTCAGTATGAGTTTGAAGCTGTTATTTTAAGATAAAAGATGTTGCGCCCTTAGAATCATCCTAACAACCCTCCACCCCCCCCCCCCCCCCCCCTCAGGAACATTGCCCAGCAACACTGCTCAACATTGCCTTGCCCCTGAGTATCAGCTGAAGACTATTTGTATTCTCCATAAACAAGAATGTCACCAGGCAGGCTGATGATTGCTTGCGAAGTTGGACCCTGCATTTCCTATAATATCAGGGGAGAGAGAGGTCGAGTTGGGGGAGCGATGATGTCTTGTTAAAGTTAAGATGTTCCATTGCCTCTGCTGTGATAGAAAGTGGGAGAGTTATGGAGGTAGGCCTACTCAAATCATCTCAATCAGTGCCTGAAGGTTGCATCTTATGCAAGCCATATCTCGAGAGAGCAAATGATTTCAATTCCTGATGTATGCGGGAATACCAACAGAGTAAAGAAAGAAAGAAAGACCGTTGGGACTAGCTGGATATACAGTGATGGCCAAAAGTGTTGGCACCCATGCTAAAGTTGACTGAAAAGAGGAATATAAAATCATCGTTTGGAAATTGATCTTAATGCCTTAAGTGAAAAATATCTAACCTTTAAGGACACCAATTTTCTTAGTGAATGAATAATGTATCATAAATAAATAAATGTTCTTCCTTAAAATACAGGGGTCATAAGTATTGCCACCCCTATGTTAAATTCCCATAGAGAGCTATTTCAGTTAGCCTATTAGCTGGTTTGATTTGCATTGAACATTAAACGAAATGTTCTTAGTGAATTGAATATTCACTAAGAACATTGGTGTCCTTAAAGGTTAGATATTTCCTCATTTTTCACTTAAGGCATTAAGATCAATTTCCAAAAGATGATTTTATATTCCTCTTTTCAGTCAACTTTAGCATGGGTGACAACACTTTTGGCCATCACTGTATAGGGTTTAGCTTTGCAAGACAACGTGAAAATGGAAATGCTCATGGTGCCCTGTGCGATATATAGTGCAATATAATACAGTAAATATGGAATAAATTTAACTTTCATTCCAGGAATATAAAAGGTCATTATAGATAACTTGTTCTGCATGCCATAATATGTGATCCTTGTAAGACGTATGATACTATAGATATGCTCACATAGACAGTTTATCACACATACAGTTTACCTCAAGATATGCCACATCTGAAATAACCTTTAATATATACACTATCCGTCACATAAATGTTCCCTATACTATTGCTTCTGACATTTGACTTCAGTTTTGCTGAAATGTTCTAACTAGTGATCTGGTAGCTTCACTTGGTAGTAATTGAATTGTGTTTATAAATGACTGCAAATATGAAGCAAAGCAGGAAATTATATCTGTCACTCTCTTGATTCCTGCGCCTGAACTTTACATGAAACAGTTACAGTAACTGGCTCCACACAGTAATGTGTATACCCATTTTGAAATTGTCTTGTGACAGATGGCACCAAAAATGTGACTTTTTCAAGTGTTTATTAACACTTAGATGGATTCTGAAGGTTTTTGAATGTGGCGAGTGGGATGCAACCAGTGATCCATTTTTAGAGATGAAATTAAGCATTTATGCATTTATTTGTGTGTATGTGTATATGTGTGTGTGTGTGTGTGTGTGTGTGTGTGTGTGTGTGTTGTCTTTCATTATGTCTCTCTCTCTCTCTCTCTCTCTCTCTCTTTCTCTGTGTGTGTGTGTGT
This sequence comes from Alosa sapidissima, assembly GCF_018492685.1. NCBI lineage: Eukaryota > Metazoa > Chordata > Actinopteri > Clupeiformes > Clupeidae > Alosa > Alosa sapidissima. The sequence goes on along the minus strand of NC_055976.1, from coordinate 25,493,625 downwards.
GTGTGTGTGTGTGTGTGTGTGTGTGTGTGTGTGTGTGTGTGTGTGTGTGTGTAGGAGTAGAAAGACCATGATTAATTGTCTGTGTTCAGTTTGTGCATCCATCGATTAACCATGTCCTCAGCTGGCATGGTATCAAGAGCCTCCCCTAAATAATAATCAAGAGAGTCAATGACCAGAAAAAAAGCAAGGTGAAATAAATATGTTCTGGTTAATTCAAATAAATATAAATAACAGTCAAGCATAGGTTTTTGTTCTTTGTCTCTGCTTCATTTACCAGAAAGGATATTGATGAATATTAAGCGCTGTTTACTTTGTCTCGTCTGTGTACGGTAAGATCCACCCACTCCCCTTGCTCATAATGATGCTACCCAGATTGTGTTGTTTTATTAATTTCCACACGCAAAAAAGCAATCCATCACCATTTATAAGAGTGTACCAGAGTTGGGATCCAGCGTGTGTTCATTTGGTGGGGAGGGAGATAGTGTTTAGATGGGTGAGTCAGAGAGCGGGATGTTGGTCGTTCCACACTTCATCATTCTCCCCCGCGAAAGCCTCAGGCCTCAGGTGGGTGGGTTGGGGGGGGGGGGTCACTCAGGAAGCGATAGCTGTTAAAGATCAAATTAACCACAGAAGAGTGGCAGGACACAAGCACGTTGGAGAACCCTTAAGCCATCATCAGCATCACAGTAGTGCCAGAGATTTATCAGGAACGAGAGAGAGAGAGAGAGAGATAGAGAGAGAGAGAAGGGGATGTCTTCATTGTGTAAACAAACCTCAAGCTCACTCTCCCACAGATTCTTAGGACCAGCACCAGCAAGAGCCTGAAGTAGTCTTCAAGGATGACATGCTCTCTCTCTCTCTCTCTCTCTCTCTCTCTCTCTCTCTCTCTCTCTCTCTCTCTCTCTCTGTGTATGTGTTTGTGTGTGTACAAACACCCAAGTCCTCTTGAGCCTGCTGTATCTTCAGGCGGGGGTCTCGCCAAGGAGTATAGCAAACCCTGCTTATCCCCCCCAATCAATAGCGATAGCCATGGAAAGCATACACACGAGGAGAGATATATCAGCTTTGTAGTGCTACAAAAGCCTGAGCTGAGGATTTGGCCCTGGTGAGTCAGTTTTGAAGCTCCCCTTCACTGAGCAGGATACATTACACAGGTGGCTATTAGCCAGTGGGAGAAAAAAGAGAAAGAAAAAAAAGTACTGCAGAGAAAGGGAGAGGAACGGATGTGGTAAAATAAACTGGGAAAAATATGATTAGCACTACAAAGGAATGGGATCATTTCTTCTTCTTTTTTTTTTTTTTTTCTTCCTGTTCTTTCTTTTTCTGCTTAGTTCGCGTTTTGACGAACACCCCTGGAACACCCTAGTTGTTTTTCATGTACTTATTATAGTGCTCTTAAGTATTCCATTCAATAATGTTATTAACCCTGTCGACCTGGTGCATGAGGTTAATTGCTTATGTCACAACAAATACATCACAGCACCATTTAAACAGCATCACTTAGTAACACACTTTTGTCCAAATTTAAGGCCTCAAATTTAAGGACTCATTTCTTGCATACCAACGCATTCTGACCACCACCCCCCACGCCACCTCACCTCACCCCTACCCCACCGGACAGATCCGGAATATTCCCACAAAGGGGATTCTTATTAGAAACGTGCTTAATGGAGGTCAGTGAGGTCAGTTCATATCATTAATCTAACTGGGTGCCATTTAAATACCATAAATCACACTATCCATGTTTACCTTTGACATTTCTTGCACTTAACAGTAGAGTAATATCTCTCCCTTCATTCTCATCATCGTCATTGTATGAATATTAATGGGCCATCTCTCTAGGCACCTCATCTAAAATGAATGAAGCTAGTCGTGGGGACGAGACAGGCCTGCACAAACACTGCCAGCTCATTAAAAGTCAATTGTATTGTAATGTGCACCTGTCTGGAAGAGGAAGAGATGGGACAGGGGGGTTGGGCGTACAGGAAGAGATGGGACTTGGGTCGTGGTGGGATCCAAGAGAGAGATCCCGGCCTTATTCATGTTTGATGAGATTGACGTGGCTCGGCCCCAAATATCGCTCGCTGCACTGTGCCGGCAAGCTAATGAAGCTGTGGGTTTTTGTGAGGTTATGGCAGGTAATCGGGGGAAAATTGGGAACATCACACAAACATTGTCAGCTTTGTGAGATAAGCGGCGTTCCTGAGAGAATATGCTGATTATGTAATTTAGTTGCCCTTATTCCTTATCTCACTCATGCTTAGTTGACGCCTTTGTACTGTGTCAGTGTGTTTCAGTTGGGTTCTTTTTGAAGGGATAAGACATTGCTAATTGATAATCTAGGTGTTGTTCACTTTTAGTTTCTTCTGGGGGAGAAAAAAAGAACCCGTTTGTATGTGGACTACAGGCCAGAGACGGCACAAGGAGAAACAGAAGTGAGCTAAATTATTGATTGAATTCTCGCCTCCTGTGAATCTCTCCTGTCATATTGTGATTTCCGACCACGGCAGATTTTCTCTGATCCTCTTTATCCCGTTCGCCTCACACAGCTGCAAATAAATAGATCAAAAATAAGCAAAAGGATATTCATCCCAGCCACAGAATCAGGCTTTCTGTCTTTGTTTATGTTTCTTTCCTCCAATCTCTATCCAGACTCCAAACTAAATAAATAAAAGAGAAGAATCAAATAATAAAAAAACAAATTGTTGTGTCTACATGTATCTCATAAAAACTACCCGTACCTGTGTCTCACACAGTGACATTATTATGTTTGTCCTATAACATTTTCATTTTGGAGAGAAAAAGAGAGAGAGGGAAAGAGAGAGAGAAAGAAAGAAAGATAGAAAAAAGCTTCTTCTTCTTCTTGAAAGAGAGAGCAAAAAAAGGCTGTGGCTGGGTTGCCATGGTAACTTATGTTAGAGCAGCAGGGTGGTGTACTCTGTCGTCAAACATAGCCGCCTACTGGGCCTCTGATTCAGAGGAGCACGAATGTCTTAGAGTCCGGTGGGTGCACTGCGGTGTACGCCTTCTCTCCAGGCTCGTTTGAATAGCATCTGCCCCCCCGTCATTGACAGCCATTGCCTACCCAAACTATGTTTGTATGTTTTGTGTTTGTGTGTGTGTGTGTGTGTGTGTGTGTGTGTGTGTGTGTGTGTGTGTGTGTGTTTGCATGCACATGGGAGATCCTATTTTCTGGAACCTGAAAGAACAGACCACCTGTGGTTTTAGTCAAGCCTCACTCATCCAGTGTGCTGCGTGGTATTTAGCCTCTCCACACACCTGCAATCTCTAGACACTGCTTGACACTACAATCCTGCATTTTGGTTTATAATTGTGTTTGTGTGTGTGTGTGTGTGTGTGTGTGTGTGTGTGTGTGTGTGCGTGTGTGTGTGTATGTTACGTGTGCCCGGGACTCTGCAGTCCTCCTTGTATACCACTCCCCCTACTGACACCCGAATTCGTGGTGGCATCGTTTTCCGGTAAGTTCCCTCGGCTCTCCTTGACAGATGGAGGGAGAGTGGCATCCGGAGGAAAACGGGAGATTTGTGGCGGCATATCTATTGATGGCTATTAGCTAAAAAGCTGCTGGGAGTTAAATCCCCCCGGGAAAAATTCTGGAAGTAGACAAACTAATAATTACCCGTCAAACTGGAGAAGTGTGCGAAGAGTTGGGATGTGATTTAGAGTCTTCCAATCACAGACGTGCTCTTCTGCACTCGCTGAGGTTCGGGGGGGGGGGGGTATAGACAGACGGCCAGCCGTTAACACAACACCACCTATCCCGGCTGTCCAATGAAAAACACCTGCTTTGATCGGCCATGTGAGCGTGTGTGATTATAACGGCCTATTGCGTTTGACATGTTTCAGCGAAACCGGGGAGTAATCTGTCACTCACGGGGACAAGCCATCTATTTATTTTTGGGCGCGTTGTGAGAGGAAATGACCTGGTCATTGACCCCTGCGAGCGGGATGTCCACTTTAAAAAAAAAAAAGAAAAAGAAAAAGTTGGCACTCGCCGAGCCTCATTTTTCTGCTTGAGTACAGACTAGATCAGGGGTGGGCAAACTGCGGCCCGCGGGCCGGATCCGGCCCGCCAAGCACTTTCATCCAGCCCGCCGAGCATTTCATTTGGTTATCAGGCTGCTCGCTATTTTTTTCCTGCGATAGAGACGACGTTGGTTAGCTTTACTGCAAACTGCTTTTCACTCTCCTTAGAGAACATTATGTCAATGTCAAAACATCATGTTAAATAGAGATAACATCATGTTAAACTAAGTTAACTCTTAGTTATCTCCTTTGCAGCAGATCCAACGTGAACATTATGCGATCCATTTAATTGGGAACGCGTCTGCACTCACGAGAGGGAGAGAGAGCCGCAGGTTCCAGCTGGCTTGTCATTGTTGATAATTGATATCTCCTTCTTATAAGAAAGTTTTAAAAGGAAATCATGAAGGCAACAGTAGTTCCCACTACTGACCATTTAAAAACTGTGAGAGGGCCCAGCTGTAGGTACAGCACTAGCCATAGCGGAGCAGGCAGAAGATCATTGAGAAATAAACGTGAATTAAAGCGACTGTCTTAAAGCGACAGTGCACAATTCATACATTTGTTAAACAGCATAAAATTAGCAGCATTTTTAAGCAATTCATATTTTAAAACAAATACATTTCATACTAAATTATAGGCTATAAAAAATGTATTTTTTTATGTGTGTGTCGTGGGGGGGTTGTTGTGCGGCCCGCCGGCCAGTTTTCAAAACCCAATGTGGCCCTTGAGCCAAAAAGTTTGCCCACCCCTGGACTAGATGGCTCTACGCTGTGCCTTTTCTATCTGTCTCTGGAACTGCCCTCTCATTTTGTGTGTGTGTGTGTGTGTGTGTGTGTGTGTGTGTGAGAATGTGTTTACAAGTGTCTATGTGTGTATCTATGTGTGCACGCATGTGTAAGTGTGTGTGTGTGTGTATGTGTGTGTGTGTGAGAGAGAGTGTGTCTGTTTGTATGTGTGTGTGAGTATATGTGAGGCCTGTCGGGTATTTTAGTCTTTGTTTTGCTCAGTGCCAGCCAGCAGAGCGCTCGTGCATCTTTTTTTAGGGGGCCACAGCGGGAAAGTGTCTGAAAGCACAAGGTACCCATCAGCCCCTGATGTCACGACGCCCCTCATATCCATCCTTAATGCAGTCTCACGCTGTTCACCCCCATCACCAACACCACTCCACACCTCCCAAGCCCCCCCTCACACACACACACACACACACATACACTCCAACTGTGCGGATCGTCTAGTCTTTCGCACTAAATTAACTCTCCACTTCATTGCCTACCATCGGGACACAAAGCAACCACTTGTGTCTACACTTCAGGTGAGAAGACTGCACACACACACAGAGCGGACTCAGCAAGCTGATTGAGGATAGCAGGGCTGTGACATGTCGTGCTTTGGAGTGTGTATGAGGAGAGGGGGGTGGGTTTGGGGATAATGCCCTCGTTCTTGTGGCTAAGGTGCTCCACTCAGTAGGGTCAATACGCAGTCAATTTGAAATCTGGGTTTAAGGCAGATTCACGTCCTCAAAGTCCTCGTAATTAATCACATGGAAAGTGAAGAGGACTCCAACATCCCCCCCACCCTCGTGAGATTTGCACTCTGTATTGCCTCCTGACCTGAAGAGCTTTTCCCTCTCTTCTTCTCTTTCTCTCTTTCATTCTTTTTCTTCTCTTTTCTCCCAGAGCTTGTCTTTCCTCCCAAAGCTTGTGTCTCATTGTCTAAATCAAGGTGATTTTTATCCTGGCATACTTCCTGTTTCACTAGCAGACATTTTGCCCTGACAGCCTAGTGTTTCACTGTGTTAATATCCCCCGGCTTTCCTGAACAATTCACTTTTTTTTTACTCTCACACCCCTCATATTTTTTGACAGCAAAGCAATTTAAATGTCACTCATCTCAAACAGTTGTCTCTTAACAGCGGCACTGAATAAGCTCCTAATAGTACCTATATACAGTAGTGGCCGTATCAGACAACAGTTAAGCTTTGTCATGGTCCATTGTTGTATTGGGTGGGTCTATGTCTGCAATTAATAGCACTTATCATTGTGAACGTCACAAACTGAGTCAGTGCTTCAACTGAGACAAACTTTTTTTGTTTTTAATTAAATAAGCCTTCATTGAAATAAATCAAAGAAAATAACTTTCTTTGCAAGCCATCTTTTGTTTGGCTGCAAGAGACAGTTGGCAAGGTGAATGAAATCATCCTCAATTAGTTATTTCAACATATGGTAATTGTTCTCCCAGGCAATGGCAGGAAAGGGCAGTGCATGGCTTAATATCACCTTTCTTCCTAATGTGTTGCACTTCACTGAATATCCCAATAATTAGACCATCACTCTTCTCAGCTAGCAAGGCTGATGGGCACACAAAGACTGAATTAAGTGAGAACCAACCCCTGAAATAAACACGCGCACCTTCACAAGGAGCCAGCTTGGGCAACGGTAATCAGCAAAGCAGCCGGCCAAATCAGCTTCGAAGGCCACAAAGGCCTTCGTTGGGGTGCTGATTCATATCGCCCCATTCTCTCTTCTCTCTTAAATGACAGTGAACAATAAAACGACCCCCCAAAAAAAGAAGTTCGGAGAAGATTTTTCTTTTGTTATGAGCTCATATTATGTGCCATGGGGCTCTTTGTGCAAGAGAGAGGGATGGGGCAGTAGGGGTTATTGCTGGCAAGAAGGCAAAAAAGAGAGGAGGGAGAGAAAAAAACACATGAAGAAAATGTCACCATTTTTGGAATTTATCAAGAGCATGAAATCGAGAGGCATGAGGGGAAGACAAAGCGACACCAAAGCGGATGTGGGCCACTTCTGGGCCAACTCGGACAAATCTCCGAAGGCAGTTACACCTTTATAGACCTGCCAGGCAGCCGCCTACAAATTCTGGCGACTCGGGGAAAGAGGAGAGGGGGTAAAAAAAAGGTACATTCCATAGTGTACCTACTGATTTATGGCAAGTTCACATATTGCGCACAGAAAACAACTGACTGTAATAAATCTTTAAGAGTGCATGTGGTATGAGAGTACCGGCAACTCATCGCTTTGCCACGGCAACGAGAGCATTTAATCATGTCATGCATCAATTGTTTGTACATAATTACATTTCCACTGAATGCTTTACTTTTTTATATTTATCACAACACACTAAAAGACACTAAAATGGTGATACATTTGCCTGTTGGGAAGACTTAACTTTGTTTTTTGACATTGACTTCCTTTTAGATGTCCTTTTAATACACAGTGGGAGTTTGAGTGAAAAAAAAAATTGACAGGTCATTTAATATTTTATGACGCTTACTGACCAATTGTATGAACTTTCAAGGCCTTTCGGAACAACTATTCCTGGGTCTTGCTACCATAATAAGTTAATAGCAAGCGTATACAAGCTCCTTAAGTACCACGTCCAAGTAGGACACTGAACTGTTATTTTCTTGGGCAGGGAGCGTTTCTTTTCAAAAGTATAGCAAAATGATTTTCTGAGGATGGTGTTACTTTCTGTTGTTCTACTGGCATTGCAAGCATAAAGACGCACTAATGGCTTCGCAAAGAGATGAGAGAGAGAAAGATTGAAATGTCAAGTCTTTAACTACCAATGGGACTATTAGAGTGAGGAGTGAGGGAGATTACAGGAGATTACAGGGCACACTCACCTGAAACACACCTGCAAGGGACCTGAACGCTGATATTTTTTGAGTCAATTTGTCAGAGAGAATCCTGGGGGAAGAAAAATCGAACCTCAATCGTTTGCCGTCTCAATCACCATCCAAGACATTAGCCCTCATTTTCTCTGGAGCTCCAGCTTTTCAGCTGATCATTGTCTGTTGGAAAAAAATCTATTCCTTGGTTCGAAAATTAACACCCATAGGTTATGTTGAACTGTGATTAGATTCAAGAGGAAATTATCAAGTCATTTGGAGACTAAATGCCAGTCTTCGCCTGTGGTATTCAGACAGAGACAATTTCTTGATTGATTTTTGCTCACAGGTTTGGTGCAAGGGTCTGGAGCGCTGGCAGCAACTTTTCTCTAAAGTTTTTCCTGGCCTTATCAAGCTGAGGGTGGCTTGATCATTACAAATTAAGCTGTATACATCAACATTCTTGGCCCAAGACAAATGAAAGGCTGCAGCTGCACTGACGCAAACACACACACACACACACACACACAAACACACACACACACACACACACACACACATACTCACAAAATATCTTTCACACAATCACACACATACACACACACACACACAGACACAGACACAGACACACACACACACAATCTCTCTCACCCAATCACACACACACACACACACACACACAAACACACACACACACAGACAGACAGACACACACACACACACACACACACACACACACACACACACACACCATCTCTCTCACCCAATCACACACACACACACACACACACAAACACACACAGAGACAGACAGACACACACACACACACACACACACACACACACACACACACACACGCACACAAGAAAACAAACAACAGCTCTAAACTGGAGTTGCTATTAAGGGCAAGCCCTTGACTCTAATGTTGTCCCATGGGCCTGTGCTAGGAACAACTGTCCTGTGTACACCTTGTCTTCGTACTTTTTTCCACCCTCCACCTTTCCTCATAAGTACTAACAGCAAGGTTTATGTCCACCATTTGTCTCCCGGCCTCTGTGTTATATCAGTATAATAAAACGTGGGTGACCTGGAGTAGGCTACATTGATTTTCTGCGTTTACTTTTTGACTGCATAAAAGCTTTCTCATGTATGATATAGAGTGAAGCGGGAGACATAAGATTCATTATTTAAAAGCTTCTGGACTTTTACAATGGCTGAAAGCTAGGTTGCATGCTTCTACATTTATTTGCTATAATGGAGAATGGAGTGTGTGTGTGTGTGTGTGTGTGTGTGGGGGGGGGGGGGGGGGGTGGACAGGGAGGGAAAAAATTTAAATTAAAGAAAAATTGGATTTGGAGAGAAAAAACAGCATCAAAATGTGACATTGTAATATTAAACGGCATAGAATCTTGATAATGCCTTACAATTTTAAATGAGGCCCTATGTTCCCAAGGACTTGGCAAAGCTGTCGCATTTTCCACTTACTGAATCAGTTGGCAAAACGAGAGGCGAGATTCCCAGTAGTATTTTACATTATTTTTTAAATGTTAAGTCATTCAAATTTGCACAAACCCAAAGATAAGAATGGATGTTAGACCCCCCTTCAGGGCTGTTAGAGTCCTCTGTCGTTCGTCATCGAGAAATAGATAGAGCGGGAAAAAGTGAGAATTAATCAGTGCAAATTATAGCAGGAGTTCCTGTTAGAGACCCTGACACACACAAATACACCCGCCCCCCCCCCCCACACACACACACACACACACACACTCACTCACACACACACACACACACACACACACACACACACACACACACACACACTCACACACAGACACACACACACACACTGCCGCCTCAGCCTCAGCACCAGAGCACACCAATGGAGCCAGAAAAACAAAGGCATGGGGGAGAGAGATAGAGAGTCTGTTCCTTTTGTACACATAAAAACTCCCCTCTCCACCTCCCATTACCTCTACTGTAATGTGATTTCTAAAGACATCACAAAAGTTCTCCCTCTTCCAGAGAAACTTTCTTTTTTTTCACGGTCTTTCTTAGAGGAACACAAGCAGAGGTACATCCCTTCGGTGCGGTGCAGTTGTGTGCTTCAAGCCTTGAGTAAATGAAATGGTCTTATCTGTCATTTCCCATTACGGTCGTGCGGGGACCGGAGACGGCCGAGGAGGCTTTAGCCCCGGGATGAAGAGCCAGCACCTGGCACCAATGACACTGACTCTAATTGCTCTCAGAAGAGTCAACCCTGATAGATTCGTTGTGCTCTTTTATTTATTATTTATTCAGATTTAGATCAGCCATCTACCGAGATAGTTATCGTTACAGTTACAGTTAGAGAGATATTTATAAAGGGACAAAACATTAGCTGTGGTTAAATCAATTCACCAATGTCAATCATCATAAGAGACATTCCACTAGACAGTCCCTTAACTGAAATATCCCTGTTGTTCATGTCACTTGGTGTTTATTTTTTCTGAACACTGATTTTAGCACTGTTGTATTGTGTAATGTGTCACTGCCTGATGAATTTATTAACAGACATCGAACATGAAAAATACTTCAACTATTTAAGCTCAGCCGGCCCCAATCTCACTCATACTGTAAGTGTAAACAGTCAGAGGTAAAGGACTATGGGAGAGGGGTGGAGGGGGGGGGGGGGGGAGGGTTCCGTGCATTTGCCGTCATATCATATACTGTCAATCCTCCTAGAATCTCTCAGGTCATCAGGCCTCTCAGGTCATCAAGCCTCTCATGTTGCTATATTTCTCCTGTTGGCATTTGTGTATCTTGAAAAAAATCTTCAAACGTATCCATGTTCAAAAGGATGTCAGATACACAAATGTAGTGTTATCTGGCTTCTCTGTATTCATTTAGAGAAGGTGAATATCTCATCCACTCAGTACATCCAGTAAATCCACTCGTTTTTGAAGTATGAGAATGAGTGAAAAGCATCTCTCCACCTCCACAGTAGTCACTGAATAGAGTCGGCATGTGGAAAAAGAATAATTAATATAAATGTGTTTTCTGTAATATTAATGCTGTTCAGAGCACTGTCAAAAGCTCACACCTTTGAAAAGAAAACAAACAAACAAAAGTGTTTTCCCACAAAATCGAGCGACTAATAGCACTGCTAATTTGACATTTCGCCTTTGTTTTGGTAACAATATGCACCTGTGAACTGCAGGTGTGCCCAGTCATAGACTACCTACAACAAAGTCATAATATTTCAGGTTCGCATGGCTGCTTTGGCACATCAGTGAATACATCTAGCAAAGTGGGTGGCACATCCACCACAAAACAACAGCTTTTCCCCGTTTAGTACACTCTTATTTCCGTCGTCATGTAATTAGCTTGGAACCTGCAAAACCAAAAGCATATTGTGTGATGTTACGGACCTGTAATTTTCTGAAGTCATTACTAGATTCTTTCATTCATTTGATACTACATTTAGCGCCATGTTAGAGTTGCACTGAGGAGGCGTAAGCTGTGAACGTGTAAGAATCTTTCAACAGCTAGTTCCTCTCCACACTTGACATTTTATCACTCCCGTGTGGGAGCAGGTTTCTACTAATCTAACACGAAGTTTGAAAATGATGCATACATAAACCATGATGGTCTAGACTGCAGTCTGACTCATCGGAACATGTTTTAAGATTTAAGTTATTGGACATCCCCCATCCCCCGCCTTCTCCACCCTCCACCTCCATCTTCCTGAGGTTTTTAACTTTCCAGTTGTCTCGTTTTCTATAACTTTACCACACAAATGAAGATGGATTCAAAGTCAGTGCCACTGTACCAGCCCAGGCACCTTATTCAGGCCGAAGGCTTTAATGCTGTTTTTGTTGTCGTTGTTGTCCCCGAGCCTCATTCCCCCAGGGTGGAGTCCATCCTGTAGACACTCTTATCGAACACTATTCTCTGTGTCAGGTTGTGCCAGGTTTGTACTCCTACCCAAACCGTGCAATCAACAAAAGTTTATTTTTGGAAAGAGTCGACTAACACACTTTTCATGTGGAGTCTTGTATTTGTCATTCACATTATCGATTTAACTGACCCATAGCTAGTCATTAAAAAGATTTGCATTTATCAACTCCTTGCACATGAGAGATGGTAAATACCGCTAACACAGGGCTGTAGCACAACCATGACATGACATAATGACATAACATATATGGGCAATTCCATGCAACGGTCATCCTTACCATGGAAAAGAAAGTTGTGCATACGCGAATAGAACTGTTGTTAAAATCTTCATTTAGGTCTATATTTTATTGTTTGTAACTGATCTGATTGAATTTGATGGAGAATTACACTCTTTTTACATCATAAATATGGTGTGCAACCATACAAAAACAACATTTTTCACATGGTAATATTATACATATTTAAAAAGTGGATAAATGGACCCAAGGTTCAAACAAATTGTGTCATTTGACAAATTCCAGATTGACAAGGGAATGGTAGAGCAATGTCTATGCTCAGCTTGCCTTTAAGAGCACAACTCCTTACATTTGTAAGGCTTTCATTTTTAAGTCAGCAAGTTCCATGGCCATGTCACATATCCATAACGTTTTATAGGAAAAGTTTATGCTACACATACAGTGTTGATGCGACAATGTCCATAGTGTCTGTGCAAAGCTGATTTATATCAATGTAAAGTGTGGTGACCAAATTGTGCCCCTTTCTTACTTTTAAAACCTTTAATGGTGCGTTATGGATGTGACGTTATGGATGTTACATAATGTAAATTTACAAGACTGGAGACTTTATTTATTATACCTCAAAGCCGATAAAACGTCTGTTCTGGTGGCATGTCAGTTTCAACGCATTTCACCTTAGTGTTTACAATTGACATTTCAAAGATTATTAGGTTGATCAAAACCACAGGGAGGCATTGCCTAACCATTAGCAAAACAAACATAATAATATAGCTGCAAGCAGCAATGAGGGGGCCGAGCAGATAGGCCGGAGTAACCATGGCAACGAAATGCTGTTAGCTCAATGCTGCAATCAGACGTATGGCCATAACCTGTCAAAGCAAGTTTCACGTCTAGCACGTCAAAAGTTACAAGGCAAAATGCATTTTTGCTAATTGCAGTGACCCTAGAGGTCAAAGGTCACAAAATTTATTCGGCATTCACCTGATGGGGTCATGAGTCCATGTACCAAGTTTGGTTTTGATACATGCAACGATTGCTGAGATATGAGCTCACTTCCTGTTTGGCGGCTTCGCCACAAATTTCGATTGGATGTGACGGGCGAACGCTTCTGTCAATTGTTACAGAAATACATGAAGTGACAAGGCATGGTCTGAAGATGGTCTGTGCCAATTTTGGTGAAGATCAGATGAAATTTGTGACCTGTGCGAAATTGTTGGTGTTTTTGATCAAATCAAATATGGCGGCCGAATAAATTATATTGATGTGACAAGTTGCCCTCAGTTGACCTAAGGACCTTTCACAGTATTACCAGACACCACTAGTACAATTTAATTCTAAGCACAGCAGCAGCTACAGGCCAAAAGGCATGTTTGTGAATTACAGCGCCCCCTAGAGGTCAAAGGTCACCAAAGTTTTTGAGGGTCCTCCTGATGGGGTCATGAGTCAATGTACCAAGTTTGGTTTTGATACATGCAAGGGTTGCTGAGATATGAGCTCACTTCCTGTTTGCAAATTTTGATTGGCTTTTACGGGCGAACGGTAATACTTCCGAAGACAAAAAGTGATAACTTTTGTGAGGCTTGGTCTGAAGATGATCTGTGTCAAATTTGGTGGGAATCAGAGAAAGTATGTGACCCCTGATACATTTTAAGTGTTTTTGATGAAATCCAAAATGGCGGAAAATCCATCATGGCTGAAAATTACGTCATAGGGTGCGTTGAACTCGGCTTGGTCCAAGGATTCCAACAATACCTGATTTTTGAAAATCGGACCAACAGGTCAAAAGTTACATGCATGAACGCACGTCCAACTTTGGCCTGTTGGTGGCGCTAACTTGGTGACATGAATCATGGGACCGTCCCCAATCAGTGTGCCAAATTTCCCAACTTTTTACCATACGGTTCTATGGGCTGCCATAGACTCCCATTGCATATAATAATAATAACAGGAAAACGTAGAAACACAATTAAAATACCTCCAGTGATTAGCCTAGCCTTAGCCTATTTTCAAGTGGCCTAATAACGAAAATCTGAGCGATTATCTTCCTGTAAATGTCATACTGTTGTTGTGCAGTAACTGGATTATCGTGTTAGCTGGTGAAGATGGCTGACTTTGCAGCTGGAGTTAACATAGCAACCTCCTTCTGTTGCAGATCTGTTCAGCCTGCCGTTCACGTCTGCTTAACACAGTTTAATTTGAAATGTGACGCGATATGCCAGCATTTGAAGTGTCAGGTCCTCTGTAGCTAATACCCACAGAGTAACATGAGTAATGGCAGCAATAAACTAGATGTACCACATAGCGGTACAAAATATGACCGCCTCTCAGTCCTGCATATTCTCTTCGCAAAAATAAATCACACTTGTCAATTTGTCTCCATCTTCTACTTCTGCAACTCATGTGCATGTAAATGAGTGTGTGCATATGTGAGTTTTCTTTTGTTTATAAGAGTGTGTGTGTGTCTGTGTGTGTGCATGTGCGTATGCGTGCCTGTGTGTGTGTTTATGTGTCTGCATTCCTGTGGGTGGGTGTTTGTGCATGTGTGTGTGTGTGTGTGTGTGTGTGCTTGCCTGTTTGTATGTGTGCGACTGTGCGTGCGTGCTTGCGTGTGTGTGTGTGTGTGTGCGCATGTGTGCATGTGCGCGTGCATGTACTTTATGTGTGCAAATCACAAATGAGTGGGTATGGGTTAGGTTGATGCGGGATCTTGAGACTAACATACCATAAATATTTTGTCATCTTGGGTGCAACGGTTCAGGTAGGGATAGTTATTTAGGTGAGTGGCCACCAAGTTTCATGTTCCCTGGTGTTTCAGTAACCCGGGAATCACTGACCAAAATTGATGACGGTAAAATAAAAAAATACATTTCATTTTTATATTTTAAATGACTTGTTGTTCTGATTCTTCCTGTGGATCTTAGTGGGCACTGAGGAAGCAATAATTTCATCGCTAGTTTTTCATGATTACTATTTAAATTGTTTCATATCAAAATTCACTACTTAATTATGTGTTTTATGTAGTTTGTCGAGGACTGGTTCAGACACGTCACATCCATAACGTGAAAACGTCACATCCATAACGCCAGTTTTTCCTACATAATGCATTACAAAAATGACGCATAGTTTCAAAAACACACTTTTTGTGTTCATTCAAGTCTCCTTCATGCTACATATATCATAGTTTCAGCAGTTTCCTTCAAAATTCACAGAGTTTGTAGAAATGTAATCTCTCACAAAAGTGTGTCCATTTCATGTCACATCCATAACGCTGATAAAATGCCTTGTATTCTATAGGATGAAATTGATTATATGAAATTTGAGGATATCTCAGCATTCAGAGGACAGAGGTTGCATTAAAAGTTATGCAAATTAATTCACTGATACTAATTTTGCCCCCACTCTAAGGCATTTTGTTTACCAATATGAGTCCAATTGTCACATCCATAACGCTGGAACTGCCCATATATTGTATATATATATATATATATATATATATATATATATTAGAGATGCACCGATAGATCGGCTGGTGACCGGAATCGGCCGATTTTCACGTGATCGGCCATGACCGGCGACCGACCGGTCAGTCTGAGACATGCCGATTTTATCCCGGTCAAATGCACTTGTGCGCCACAATTGTAACAACACCCAGCTGAGTTTGCAAGGTTTGAAGAAGCTAGCAACCAGGCCAACACTCAGGGCTGGATGTAGGGCTACAAAGAAAGTGCTAATAGGCTACTGAGTTTTTCTATGCAGCAAACGCTGTGCTTTGCCATTGGCCTACTGCGTGGAATTTACTAAGCTGTCACTTCATTATGCTACGTAAACATCGCTCATCACCGCCCGTCACTGCCGATAATTGCGTGCCCACAGCTGAACCACAAGCGCTGCTGAACGGAGATAACCGATTGCGACATTAAAAATAATCAAAGTTTAGCGATCATAGGCTACATAATAAGATGTCAACAAGCAGCAACATACAGTAGCCCTAGTAGTTCTACTCCACTTAAAAAAAAATACTCGGAACTATTTACTGCACGTAGACTAGGGCTATGCCTTAAAATACCCTAGTAGATTGAGAAGTGGATGTCGTGAAAGTGAACAAATGATAGCCTATTAGAAAGGCAAACAAACGTTAAAGTTGCTTTTGACATAGTAGCCTACAATGAAGAAAACTGATGCTCTGAATACTGAATCAGCTGTCTCTGAAAGTTTCTAGGCCTATAGCCTAATTGATGCATTTAACCGGAATTTGGATTTAATTTTTTCACCGCAAAACAGACGTGCACTGTTTTCATATATGGTGGAGCACCTAATCGCTATTAGCACTTCTTCTGTTTGGTGATAGCCTAGGCTACAACCACTTTTCCCTCGCCCTCCCATAAATTCATCAATGCATATGAAAATATGTTACATGGTAGCATGTTCAAATGTATCATGACAATTTTTCTTATATCTTTAGTTGGATATTGGATGTGAGAAGAATAAAATGGGTGTTCCATAACTTAACTTAATCCATAATTTGATACTGCAACTAAAGTTAGACTTGAAGAAGAATCTGTCTGCTCACCAGTTCCATTTTTTTTAACAGCCATTTCATTATTGATAAGTTGATTACATGTCTATATTAACATGTTCTATCAAAGAAAAGATAGAAAATAACTATTTGTGTGTGTGCTGTAAAATGGTTAGAAGAAATGAAATCGGAATCGGCTAAAATCGGTATCGGCAGGTCAAACTCTATGAGAAATCGGTATCGGCCCAGAAAATTGCAATCGGTGCATCTCTAATATATATATATATATATATATATATAGTTGTTAAAGTGGGATTTGGCAGGTGAGGGAACCCTAAAATCCAGTGTCTGTGCAACGGGGAAAAATGACTCACCGTTGGACAACATATTGAGTATCATGGTGTAGCAATACTTTTTGGACAAGAATTGCTAGCTTCTTGATCACCTTTGTACACGCAAAACATTAACTCACTATTTATTTGAACAATATCATCACGCTATATCGTTGGTATGAAAGAATATATTTATTATTAATTTATCTGAGGTGGCGGAACTGCGTTCCTCCCTGTCCCCCCCCCCACACTTTAACCCCTGTATATATATATATATATATATATATATATATATATGTATATATATATATGTATATATATATATATATATATAAGATGAAGTGGATGAGAGCAGTGAGGCAATAAGAGGCAGCCAGAGCCCAATGGCTATAAGCATGTGCGTGCTAGAATGGGTTTGCACTCACACGGAGGGGTGATGATGAGCATCTGTAGAGGCTTGTTGGCCTGTAAGCAGATATCCTGTTGTTCCTATTCCGATCCTATTACTTGTGCACGTCGGGCTGCACAGCTCAGGTGCTCTGTGCATTACGGTGAGGAGAGGCTGGTGAGAGGAGAGTGTGTGTATGCAGGGTGTGCTTGTGTTTTTCACGAGATAAAAAAGAGAGAGAATCTGTACACCCTATCTCTTCCCATCTCATTTCTGTGCAGCAGAAGTAATTCTCTGTGTGTGCACTTGGAGCAGTTATCATGCAGCATGTTGCGTGAAGAGAGTAGGAGCAAGAGTGAGAGGATAAGAGGAGGAGACTGTGAGAGAAAGAGAGAGAGAGAGAGAGAGAGAGAGAGAGAAGATTCTCAGGCTTGACAAATGCCTGCCGGCAAGTTATTACACCTTAAGGAGAGGAGTGCTTCACCTAGCGTGAGTCTGATGAGACACCAAAACAAGAGAGCGGCTCTTCTAGGTGAAGATAACTTTGATGGACAGGCCTTGTGTGGTGCACCATCCATCCATATTTGAAAAAGAGATTAACAAGTAAACAATGTTTCCCTTTTGCAAGGGCTGCATAATTAAAATCACATTTTAAGAGGTTGTTGGAGGGATCAGGTTGATTGAGATCACAAAACATGTTGACAGTGTGTTTTGTGTGTGTGTGTGTGAGCATTGTTTGGTGTGTACTACAACTGCATTTCTGCAAGAATCCATTTTAAGCATTTTGTAAGCATAGCGTGCCACATTGATTCATCCCAATTTACACCTGGGATAAACATATCACAAACTGTAGGGGGAAATGCACTTATTGCTGTCACTGTTCTAATATGGTCTGAAAATACAGTTGTTCTAATGATCTACAGAAACCTTTCAGACTTATCCTGTCTCAATGTAATCATTTCTATTATGCTCAATATAGTCTTACCTAATCTAATTAGTGTGGTTACATGAGCAGAACAATATGATTAAATGACCTATCAGATAATTATCAGAATAAAGAACATTCCTGTTTGTATGCTAAGCTGTCAGTGACATTGTTGCCCCACTTGCCAGCCCCAACTACTCATCATGCAGCACCATACCTACTGATCAGATGCCTCATTATGACCTGCGCCAGTATTCGCTTGCTTGCACAGGTATCCACTTGTGTGCCCAATTTTAACCCCTTAAAGCGCTCCACGCCAATGTGAGTGCAACGCACTCTGCTTTAAATGCTCAATTGCATTAAAGTCCATTGTTTTCAATACAACCCTGCACACTAGCGTCGAACTTTGCCACTGCCACTGGGTAGATTGCGATTCAGTTCTATTTTGTTGGCGCCGCCAGAGTTGTTTGAAGTATCTGAAACCAACACTTGAGTAGAAGTGCAGATATTTGATCAGAAAATAACTTCTATTATTTATTAGTATATATTATTTGCAGTACTTAAGTATGAAAGTAGCCCATTATAAAACATACTTAAGTACAGAAAGTAGAAGTACAGAGTACCAGTAAAAGCTTTCGAGGCCAGGTGGAGTGACATCCCCCTCCCTTTACTAGGCTTTTAATGGAAAAGAAAGCAGTCAGAACTTTGAATAGGCTTTTAATGGAAAAGAAAGCAGTCAGAACTTTGAATAGGCTTTTAATGGAAAAGAAAGCAGTCAGAACTTTGAATAGGCTATTACTGTAAGTTCATGTACCTTAAAACTTGGTGCCTACTGTCACAACCACCTGGCTCAAAGTAGCTGTGACATTGAATGGGAGACCACACTGTAGCGATATGTTCAATAATATACATTTATTTTAACATTAAAAGATAAAGTCAGTATAGTGTATGAAAAAGGATAGTGTAATGCAAAAAGCATGTCTAGGGGTGATCAAACAAAAGTGTAAAACGTGACGTAGGTGTGAGGAGCGATGGGCTAAGGCTCTCCCCAGCGGAGCAGCCACAGAGTCACCAGGAACCAGGCCAGAGCGTCAGAGCAGAGCCGAGCAGAGGGTGTCCATTACCCATGAGGTCTTCTTTATAGGGCCACCCATTACTCCCAGCACCAATGGGCATACTCCATGATCTGCAGATTAGTAACAAGGCAGCACAGACGAAAGGGGCAGAGCCCCAACAGGCATTAGAAAAGGTGTTATACTGGGAATGACCAGCAGAGCCGTAACACTACACTTCATACACAATGTCGAAGCCTGAACAAATGTATGGCTGCCATTGATTTTTCACTGCTGCATCCTTTGATAGGCCTATAATGACGTTTATACAACATGCTTAGAAAGGCAGCTACATCACACTCCATAAACACGCTTTGAAAGCCCCTGTCCCTATGTCTTCATTCATTGCTGTGTCCCATGGTGACATCAGGTCAGCAAAAAGCTATCATGCTGAATGGAAACTGTGGCTTTTGTTTTCATCAGCACATTCCAGTGGGGAGTAAGGATGCAGATAGGAGTCCATTAACTTAAGCACTGGTTGTGCTTATTATACATTCATAATTTGTGGGATACATAATAGATAAGGGACCACCAAAGTGTCCCAGGGGACATTTTTTCGACGAAGCAAGGGCCTCCAGGAAACAGATTACTTAAAGGCACCCTTAAGAGTTTTTTCACTTTAACATAACGTTACCAAAAGCTTTCTGATGGCACATAACCTCATAACATGACGAACGGCACTTCTGCCATTGTCTGAGCGGCCCTCTATAGGCGATTACCGATCTAGCACTTTCTGTGTTTGGGTGGGAAACCTAAACAAAAGCAAACAGTTAGAATTTTCATTTCTTTCAAATCCTTACAACAGCCTACATAGACCTTGGTGTGCTATGTCATAGCTATAGTTGTGTAAGGATCCTAATTACCAGGCTGATGATAATCTTTTCAGTCATATATTGACTCTTGATCAACTACTAAGTGTGGGCCTATTGTGGGCCTACTGTCACATGTCCACAGGAGCAGTTAACTATAGGGACAGGAAATGTAATCAAATGTATACCTTGTCATGTCTTGATTGATTCACTCTCACTACAACAATGGTCTCAAGTCTCATCAAAGTACTCTCAAATCAGATGACCTCCAACCATGTGATCCCAAATCAGCTGACCTCCAATCATGTGATCCATATCAATGTAACCAACCACAAACTAGGTAGCCTACCGTATTTAAGTGAGGTTCACAGAGCATTCTAGGAGCCATTCTCTAGTCAGAATCTCCCGCACCACTAAGGTGTGTAGTCATCATCCTCTGAGCTGGTATGTTCATTCTCTGATTGCTTCATATGGTTTCCTAAATGTTCCTTTAACCTGTTTTCGTGACTTTCACATTATTCATTTAGATGTACCTTCTATAATGTATTGGATGAATAGCTTGTGTCTGACAAATAAATTGTTATGCTTTGACCCGCATAGTTTTCTAGAGTTTCTTTAGATATCCCTCAAGTTGAAGATGGGCCAGGAGGAACGGCTAGGATTAGTCTCCAGGGCCGTGGGGGCTAAATCAGTGAAAGTGTAGGCATGCTACCAGGAGAACTGGTCATCGTATTGTACTGTGGTGGGTCACTGATTTTATTAGTAGTCTGGAATTAGACAGCTAACCTTAGCACACCCTGAACCCTCTGTAGCTTCGGTAAGGTGTTCTGTCCAGATGAGCATAGTGGTCCAGGCCAGCACTATAACCTCTGACCGACTTTCACACTAGGATCATTACTCAAGTGAAGGCGCCTCCCGAATTAATCGGCCGAGGAGGGCCTCGCACACTATTCTTGGGGAAGATGCGTCTAATTAAATAGCTAGAAGGCATTCTTGTAACAGCATTGTGGGTAGGCCCACATCGGCCTACTATGGATAGTAATATTACGTTGACCGAAACTTCTCCATATCTAGCGGGGTCAGAATCATTAGGTTAACAGGGGTTCTATAATCAATTGTTATTTCCAACAGCGCGCGGACAGCTTCACGATTTCCTTCGACCACTCCCAGTTCCCTCATTGGTCCTGACGAGTGACGTCTTACAGTTGCTAGGCCATCTGTCAATAACACACGTGTATTACAGTATAAACAACACTTTAGCTCATGGGGCATTAGTTTCACCTCATGTTTCCTGTCTCATCTTGATCTTCATAGACTGTGAACTCCAATTGAGTTTTGGAGTTTTTGGAGTTTGTCCAATTGAGCTCCAACTCCAATGACTCACCCAATATGCATGGCATAATAATGTCATGATTTATAGTGTAGTTCTACTTTATGGGCAGGCTTCTCAGACATAGGCCTGTCCTAGAGTAACAGTTCATTTTCAGTGGAGACCTTCATGGACGTTTTGGGACATTTCTTTTCACAGTTTCATGTACAGTTTTCATGTCTAGCTTCACATTTTCACAGGCAGTGTGGTACTACTGCAGTTGTTTTGTAAGGGTTTTCTTATTCTAGTTTGTTTGCTTATCGTTTGTTTATAGGCCTATGTATGTGTTCTTCATATCTGCAATTAAAGGTCTTAACCTTCATTCATCTGTTTCCCTTCAAACATCTGTTCAGTCTGTGATTAGGTGCTATGTTTACAACTTCAATGACTCATCCCTCAGATCACACTGACAGCATTTTGTTTTCCTTTCTGTTATTATAATGATGAGTGACAGTCAGGACTTCCAGTGGGGAGTAAGGATGCAGATAGGAGTCCATTAACTTAAGCACTGGTTGTGCTTATTATACATTCATAATTTGTGGGATACCTAATAGATAAGGGACCACCAAAGTGTCCCAGGGGACATTTTTTCGATGAAGCAAAGGCCTCCAGGAAACAGATTACTTAAAGGCCTGCCATCAGGCCGGCCTTACTTAAAAGAGTTTTTTCACTTTAACATAACGTTACCAAAAGCTTTCTGATGGCACATAACCTCATAACATGACGAACGGCGATTACCGATCTAGCACTTTCTGTGTTTGGGTGGGAACCCCGAAATTGAAACGGAAAATAACTGCTTTGCATTCGGAGATCTTTTTCTACAGACTTCTGCTGTGTATTCCCTCTATATTATATCGGAGTTATGTTCATACTTTGTTGCAAAATACGCATATTTAGTTTTATTTACTATTTTTTAGTATTTAGTTTTATTTAGTATTATTTATTATTGCACTTCTCAACTGTAGGGGGGCCTTGAGAGCAAATCTTCTTTAGTGCTGCTTTAAATGGTCCATTTCTCTGTTCAGGGCAAACTGTAGCCTTAATACAAAACATGCCTGGTCATCTTGACTCTAATTTCACATCAGAGTTGTAAAATTATATTTTGCATTTTACCTCATATAATAATTTAACATGTTTTAAAACATGTTTGTTACAACATTTGTTACTATTACATTTGACACTATGGTTTCATTGGTTCCATGTCAGAATTTCTGAGTGTAGATTCTTATGTAAACACAGCTAAGGCCGATTTAGGCTCCTTGAATCCAGTCTAAATTTGAGGAGTCAGGGCTTAGTCTGTTATTAGACAGCATCTCGACCGGCAACCGCACCTGCTCTCCATGAGTGGGGTTCAACGTTTCCACTGGAAGGAGTCATCAGTGCTCTGTTTCCTCTGTACATTTGGAATCTTAAGAAGGGGATATTCTAGATTAGCCGTTCTCCATAATGCCCTGATTCGTATTAATATCATTTGTCTGTAGCAGAGTTATCCTCTCTCTTGACGACGACAACCGTGATGGTCTGCGGAAACTCTCGCTAAGCCCGAAACCGGGGCCGGGAGCGGCTGCACTCTTTTGATTGACAGTTCTCTAAGCGCGTTTGCATTTCTGCACTCGCAACATGGTGTCGGAGGACAAATCAATTAGCCATGTGATTCAGTTCGATGGAGACTACATGCTGTCATGCTGCTACATGCTACATGCTCTCCCTCTCTATCCCTTCATCCCTCTCTCCTCCTCCTCCTCCCCCCTCTCCATTTGTCCACCTTCCTAGCCCTCCTCTCTCCCTCTCTATCCCTTCATCCCTCTCTCCTCCTCCTCCTCCCCCCTCTCCATTTGTCCACCTTCCTAGCCCTCCTCTCTCCCTCTCTATCCCTTCATCCCTCTCTCCTCCTCCTCCTCCCCCCTCTCTTTCTCTCCTCAGCCATCATTAATACGCTGCAGTTGCTGTAATTCTTGTATCTCCAGCTCTCATCATTCCAGAGGTCGGTGGGGGAATATTGAACGAGCACTTACTCACATATTGACACACCTATATATAAAAAAAAGCAGTCGAGGGGCCCCGTTTGCATTTCCGCACTCGCAACATGGTGTCGGAGGACAAATCAATTAGCCATGTGATTCAGTCCGATGGAGACTACATGCTGTCACGGAGACTACATGCTGTCATGCTCATGCAAGTGGGCAGGTCGAGGTCCTGAAACACACACACACACACACACACACAGACAGACAGACACACACACGCACGCACACACACACACACACACACACACACACACACACACACACACACACACACACACACACACACACACACACACACACATTGTGCTGTCTTGTGCAGGCAGCATGACGGTAATTTCCAAATGCATTGTGATTGCAAGGTTACTGTTTTGCCTCCATGCTTAATCGTGCCTCATTCGCCCAACTTCAAACAGACATCCCTGAAGTATGCTGGCAGATTGCAGATTGTCAGCGGGCAACGTCGGGGTAATGACCTTATCCACATTCAGGCAAAAAAAAAAGATTTCCTTCTCTTTGTGTTGAGACATTGAGATGGAACAATGAGGTGCCATGTTTGGATACCATCTTGACGTTTTATTGGGATGCCACACAGAACTGAAGTGGCAGTCTTATCGGCTGAATGTGGTCCAAGCACGCACTTTCATCCCTTTCCATTTTACAGAGCTATGCTGCTCTAAAAGAGAGGCAGTTCAGGGATATTGGTGGATTTTAGGATTTGGATCTGTCCGACATTTAAGTAAAAAGGAGGATTTTAAAAGTAAATGTTTTTATTATTTCATGGTCTAACACAACATAAAAGGATTGTGCAGTCCTATGTAGAAGCTCTACATCTGTGCCACGAGATACTGTATTCAGCGCTACATAAACATGCCAGGCAGCTAGTGGTGGTGTCCTCAGAGCTTGGTTGGAAGACAAAACTAACTGCCTTAAAAGCATATAAAAACCTTAATGATACATTCATTATAATGATAGTACATTTTGCTATGATAATTATAGTATGCTTCCATGCTATCTTATTATGTGTCTTTTGGTGCTGTCATGTACTGTAGTGAAAGCTTATTTTTCTAAAACGTTGCCACAGATGTAGTGGGTAGCTTATTATGGGAATGTGTTTCTATGTCCTTCGTGTGACCCTATATCTATGGAATGAAGTTGAAGATGATACCAAACCTGGATGCCTGAATACCTCAAAAGTGTCGTACAGTGTTTCTTTAAATAATAATACTTGTGTTGTTTTGTGGACATCATCCTATGGCTAACATTTGCCTATATAATGCTTTAGTGCTTCTGTATTCAGGGTTGTGGCAATCGCTGTATGTGACTGCTGCCTAACGCAGGAAATATTCCTCCATTAAAATGACAAATGGAAAAGGCAAAACCAAAGCCAGTGAGTTTGATCAATGTACTGCAGTAACACAGTATACTTGATCAGCAGCCAAAGCCTGCACATTCTAAACTTCTCCCTTTAGATCAGCAGCCAAAGCCTGCACATTCTAAACTTCTCCCTTTAGATCAGCAGCCAAAGCCTGCACATTCTAAACTTCTCCCTTTAGATCAGCAGCCAAAGCCTGCACATTCTAAACTTCTCCGTTTAGATCAGCAGCCAAAGCCTGCACATTCTAAACTTCTCCGTTTAGATCAGCAGCCAAAGCCTGCACATTCTAAACTTCTCCCTTTAGATCAGCAGCCAAAGCCTGCACATTCTAAACTTCTCCCTTTAGATCAGCAGCCAAAGCCTGCACATTCTAAACTTCTCCGTTTAGATCAGCAGGCCTGTCCTGCTTCACCTTCAATAGGCTTCTACACGGCCAAGTTCTTCATAATCTTCAATAATAGCCAGTTATCTTTCTTTCTTTTTTTATTTCTCTGAAATTCAAATACATTTTATTGGCTTTATTTGAATTTTGCCATTTGGCTGTGTTGCAATATTGGCAAAGCAGTGTGATGGACATATAATAAAATATATATAAAACATAAAAAAGAAAAAGGTTTCTCTCTCTCTCCAAATTAAGGTTTTGAGCATTCAATAATGATTAGCTAATTGAGTGTAGGTGTGAATATCAGCCACTCAGGCACACATTTGTTTCATTTCATTCCATTTTCTCTCCTCCTACTCTCTCTCTCTCTCTCTTCGCCTGTGCCTCAGAGCTGAAAATCCTTACATTGTACCGCTCAGTCAGAATGCTATATTTCACTGCACTATATGTGGGTGTTTTCTTTCTCCGTAGAGGATTTGTAAATGTATAAGGAATCGTCCTGGCTGGATCAGATCTAATACTAGCAGTGTGGGCAAGCAAAGTGGTTGCTCTCTGTGTGTACAAAATACATCATTGTGTCGAATCCTGCCTTTTCGGATTTAACAATGAGAAATTAACGTCTGGCAAACAGCTCTCATCTACTCACTGTAGCGGAGAGAGAAATCTGGAACTGCCAAAAATTAGCACAACACATCAAAAACAACAACAACAAACATCAATAACCTGTTTAATAATTAACAAGGGTGTGGGGGGTTGTCTGTATTAGGAGCCAAATCACGGTGGAGCGCTCTTGTAAACTCTCTTTTAAAGCTCTGTTAAACTACTGTAAATTGTTCTTTCTGTATCCTGGCTCACATCCTCCCTCCTTCTCTCTCTCTCTCTCTCTATCCCTTCTCCCCACTCTCTGTGTCCTGCAGGCTCTTTTTCCCTGCTGGCTCTTTCCCTCTCTCTCTGTCTCTTGTCCACCTTCCTAGCCCTCCTCTCTCCCTCTCTATCCCTTCATCCCTCTCTCCTCCTCCTCCTCCCCCCTCTCCATTTGTCCACCTTCCTAGCCCTCCTCTCTCCCTCTCTATCCCTTCATCCCTCTCTCCTCCTCCTCCTCCCCCCTCTCCATTTGTCCACCTTCCTAGCCCTCCTCTCTCCCTCTCTATCCCTTCATCCCTCTCTCCTCCTCCTCCTCCCCCCTCTCCATTTGTCCACCTTCCTAGCCCTCCTCTCTCCCTCTCTATCCCTTCATCCCTCTCTCCTCCTCCTCCTCCCCCCTCTCCATTTGTCCATCTACCTAGCCCTCCTCTCTCTCTCTTCATCCCTCTCTCCTCCTCCTCCCCCCTCTCTTTCTCTCCTCAGCCATCATTAATACGCTGCAGTTGCTGTAATTCTTGTATCTCCAGCTCTCATCATTCCAGAGGTCGGTGGGGGAATATTGAACGAGCACTTACTCACATATTGACACACCTATATAAAAAAAAAAGCAGTCGAGGGGCCCCTTTGCACAGTATATCTCTCCTGTCTCTAAACAGATCCTCTGTCTATTTTAACATGATCGAGCAGAAGCACCACCCCCCCCCACCCCCACCCCCGCCTTTCTCCCTCTCTCTCCCTCTCATCCAGGTGATGTCAAAGGCATAGTGTCACATTTAAATGCGCTTAATAGTGTCAACCAAACCTGTTACCTTCCTGTCACTGTTCGTTAATATGAAATGAACACATCAGTCCGCCCCCCCCCCGCAGTCTCACACACACACACACACACACACACAAAGCTACTGTGGAGGCATTTTGTGTGGTGGCAGAACAGATGCTGTGCAGCTTTAGGTGAATAAGCAATGTCATCTTATTGTGCTTTCATTCTCATCTACTGCTGGGATTTTTACTGCAGTGGGTTTGCTGTCATGCAATGTGACTGTCCTGACAATGAGGTAAATACGAGAGCTTTTGGAAGCAGAGGGGAAATAAAAGAGCTGCGCCACTTGGTTTTAAGTGGCCTTAGGCACTGTTATGAATGAAGGGTAACCTAAGCAAGGAGCTTAGGCTAAGCTGCTGTATTCAATTCTCACCTTAGCTAGTTGTTGAGACAAGCAAAGGAAAGCAAAGTAAACAGTGTTTAGCCTCAGTCTTTTGGTTTGTGATGAAACGGCTAACATGCTTGCCCTACATCAGCGGTCCCCAACCACTGGGCCGCTGATGTAGTTGTCAAACGAAGCAATGAAACCATCAAAGCTAATTCGACATCTAGAGTCCAAGCATCCTACACTTAAAGACAAACCCCTTGAGTTTTTTAAGTGTAAGAAACGCGAGCAAGAAGGACAAAAAACTAGTGCGTAAAGCAACCACATCGGTGAACGTGGCTGCGCTAAAAGCCTCATAATGGCTAGTCGGATTGCTAAATCTAAGAAGCCCTTTACTATTGGGGAAGAGTTAATTCTGCCTGTTGCTAAAGATATGTGCAATGAACTCCTTGGGGAGGCTCCAGCTAAAAAAATAGCTCAGGTACCGCTTTCTGCAAGTACTGTCCATAGACGAATTGATGATATGTCAGAGGATATTGAGGCACAGTTGTTAGAGGGTGAATGGGTCACCGTGGTACGCTATCCAAGTTGGTTGGTTGCAGGTCACTGGCCAGAGTGTTTGAGTTGCGAGAGCCGCTGCCGAGATTTCTTACAGAAAAAAGTCACCGTTAGCTACATATTTTAGTGATGAGGACTGGGTGTCAAAACTCGCTTACCTGTGTGACATATTCGGGTTGCTTAATGACCTCAACCTGTCACTCCAGGGGAGAATGACGACTGTCTTTAAACTGGCAGATAAAGTCGCTGCATTTAAGGCCAAGCTTGATTTGTGGGGACGACGAGTGGATCGGGGTGTATTTGATATGTTCCAAACAGTAGTGGGGGTTTTGGGAGAGACTGAGGCAGGGCCCTTTCTCTCGCAGCTGGTGCGCGATCACCTTGTTGCGCTTTCAAATGAGTTTGAGCGTTACTTCCCATCCTCCAAAGATCCATGGCAAACCAATGAGTGGGTCCGCAACCCATTTGTCAATATCCCGAATAGTCCTAACTTGTCAGCGCAGGAGGAAGATCGAAATTGCAAATGACGGTGGTCTTAAGAGTGTGTAGGCTATGAGGAAACCTCTCTGGCGGGTTTTTGGATGAAACCCAAAGCAGAATATCCCGCTGAAAACGTTGCTACCATTTCCCACCACGTATCTATGCGAGGCCGGGTTTTCGGCAATGACTGCAACTAAGACCAAATTGCGCAATCGACTGGACATTTCAAACACACTGAGAGTGCCACTGTCTTCCATCACCCCCAGATGGAACCTTCTTGTTGCAAGGAAACAAGCACAGGGCTCCCACTGTATTTGTAATGCACGTTTAGTTCCCCTGTTTTGTTACCATATTTTGTTAAGCATGTTCACACATGATAGATGTAGCTTCAAGTTAAAATTTCATAGTTCATATTGTTAAATTTTCACTTCTTCAAGTTCACGTTTTTCACATTTTTGAGTTCGTTACCTTCACTGTTCATAACTGGAGCTAGTTCTTTTCAAGTAATGCATGCACAACACATATGGAACATGGAACCCCCGACCCCCCCGGTCCGTGAAAAAAAAATGGGAATGAAACCGGTCCATGGTACATAAAAGGTTGGGGACCCCTGCCCTACATCATGATGTGATATGTAAGTCCCTTCTTGCATGTGTGTGGGCCTGCTCCAGTGTCTGTCCAGAAGCTACAATGTCTGTTTAGTTCAAAGGAACACGCCAACTTATTGGGAAATTAGCTCATTTAGCCTAGCCTTAGATAATAGGATAGATACATACCCCCTCTCTTCTCTGTGCTTGGACACTTACTCAAGCCTAGCTTAGCATAATTACTGTAACAAGAAGTGGATTGCATCAGTTAGCCTATAGCTCACCAATAGCTAAAAGCGAGTTCCATAACAAATGTGAAAATAATCAATCCACGTGAGCCGAAGTGAAACTGGCGTGTTTATTATTAATTAAGACACCGGTAGATGATGGCATGTCTGATTACATGCCTTACGGTTCTACCATAGCTATTTTATGTAATCCTCCCGGGAACATGTTTACAGTGTTAAATAGTAAAATAACATATTCCATGTGTAAATATGTCCAGATGTTCAGTACTTTGCAGAACATCTTTATGTTACGTGCTTGTTATATTAAATACAAGAATTTTTTTTTTTCTTTTCAGCACATAGTGATACAGTTGTATGTGTAAAACATGGCGGTCGATGACATGAAATTGTACACAGTCTCTGTGGATGATGCTGTAGCATCTGGGATAATGAATATAATGTGCCGTGTGTATGAAGTGGCTGATACAGCTATTGTTTGTCTACATATTGCAACAATATTATCATGAGATAAGCAGATATTGTCACACTATTACTTTTAAAGAGAATAATCATTTTAATAATGCACGGAAAGATACATTGCATTATGGCTACATGATATCCCAGTAGGAAATCAAATGAAAGTATCCCAGATGGTTCAGAGATGATGCAGATCTGTATCTGGGCTGATGCAAAACCAGTCTCCTGCTGTCCCGGCAGGAGGGCGACACAGTAGAGGTATTCTAGCACACAGGCAGAAAGACAGAGAGAGGGATAGAGAAAGAGAGAGAGAGAGAGAGAGGGAGAGAGAGAGAGACTGAAAACAGACACCCTGGAGGCCTGAGCGGGCTCTCTTTGTGTTTGGTGCTGTGAATCAGCACACGCCGCGCAAAAATAGATAACTGGGTCATTGGCGATTCGGTTCTTTTGAGCATGCTCCTGCGGGCACTGTCTCTGCGGCCGAGGTTAGTTGGGAGCTTTTGTACAATACCTACACTGCATTAATCTAATAGAGTTTTCCCTCCTAGCTTGTTTGTCCCTTTTTCTTGGCCTGTTCTCTCTTGTTTCGTTGTTTCTGTACAGTGGATGTATGCTGGTGCAGTTTCTTCCACTCAACAGTTCTACTTCATGAAATGTAAACCAGTGTTTTATTTATTTTTTTGCATCTATTTACAGTCATTAAATGAATCATTAGCCACAAATCGATGTAGAGGGGTTGTCATTAAGCCTCTTTCCTTCCGCCAGAAGCACAGTCACAAGCTATAAATACGTGTCAGTGCCACTGCTATGTCTTATCCTGTTTGGGGGGCTTTTGGACAATCACCTGGATAATTTATAAAGGGGAAAAAATGGCCCGGTGTCACACACCCTGCACCGTAGTTGAAATACTGCAGTGTCAGGCTCAGGTGGTTTTGTGAAACTGGCAGCCATTAAGGCTCTAGGCTCCTTCCTGTTGGTTTTAAATCAGGAGCCATGGCGGTTGAGGCATGGCTGTCCTCTGTCTGGTTTAATTAGGCTCGATTTAACTTTTCTTTTTCCCCAAGAATCTCAATTATTCCTCCTGCCAGTGGTTTCCACCATTAGCAGCCATTATGTTCTTGCAAGTGGCTGTATGGGCTCAGGCAGGATGTGGCTCATTTGCTCTGTTGAGGAATCTATTGCGGTATCAGTGTGTGTCTATACAGTATATCTATGTGTATCTATGTATATCTATGTGTATCTATGTATATCTATGTGTATATGTATATCTATGTGTATCTATGTATATATGTATATCTATGTGTATCTATGTATATCTACAGTATGTGTATCTATGTATATCTATGTGTATATGTATATCTATGTATATCTATGTGTATATGTATATCTATGTGTATCTATGTATATCTATGTGTATCTATGTATATCTATGTGTATATGTATATCTATGTGTATCTATGTATATCTATGTGAATCTATGTATATCTATGTGTGTGGTGTGTGTATATACACTACACTGGCTACACTGCAAAAACTGCTTATCTAATAAAATCTAACCAAGTGTTAATAATCTCATATCAAGATCAAAACATCTAATTGGTATTGTTTTCCGTAGAGACTTACCTATAGCTTTCTCATAAAATAATTTGACTTAATTTAATAAATGTTATTTTGAGACGTTTTATTATGAAAACAAGCAAACATGGCTGCCAGTGCATTAAGTAAATTTCTCTTAAAAACGAGCAAATTTGGCTGCTAGTGCGTTGAGCAAATTTGTCTTCATAAGACTCCCTAAAATAAGTCAAATTCTTATTAAATTAAGTCAAAATGACCTTACAAGAGAGCACTAGGTGTCTTTATACTAAAACCAATACCAAATAGATTTTGTGATCCTATTACAGTTTTTTACAACTGTTTACACACGTTTCAAAACTCTGTGTCTATTTTTCAAAACCCACAACTGCTCACACAAAATGCAAAATGCCTCAAATCTCCAACAAAATGACACACAACATTCAATTTTCATAATATGACAATGTGGATACATCATGTACACACTGTTGCTCAAAACCTAAAGCTCTTCTGTCTTAGGCTTTATATATGTATTTCCATACAAGAGTGAAAGTTACAGTATCTACAAAGAAAAGTTGAAATACACAGTAAAAATGCAAGCAATATTGAAACCAAAACTAGTAATTTTTCCGAATAATTTGCTGTTACAGTAATGTACAGCCAGCAAGAAAAAAACAAAACAAAATACAATGACCACCAGATGTAGATGGAGTTTTGAAAAAGCTGATTTTGCCTAAGACGGAAATGACTGACTATCAAATTACAAAACTAGAATAAAAAAGACAAGTTTTACATAAAGTCGACTTTTTGTAGAACATTACTGTAAGCTAAAGTCCGATTACAAGAATTTTCCATTCAAATCTGCATTGGCTCTAAACATTTCAAATGGAAATCCTCTAGGACATATAGAGTATCTATTCATAGGCCTATACAAAGGCAATGATTGGATGGTTCAAGTAATGAGTGTTTACACATGTGAAGAGAGAGAGTGAAGCACTGGTGATTTAGTGTGGCATTTTGATAGGCTGTGTGTGAAAAACGAAATCAAGTTACTTCCTGTTAGATTTTTGTGTGTTAAGTAGAAAATTGTGTGTGGTGTTATGCAAAATGTGTTTTAGTAAATTGAAAACTGAGTCAAACATTGAGAATTAGTGTATGGTTTTGCAGATTTGGTGTGGGGTTATGATGTTTGGAAGACATGTTTAGAAAATTGTGTGACAAGCAAAGATTTAGTGTGCAAGCAGTTGAAACTGTATAAGGTTAATAACACTGATTTGCAGTGTATATATCCAGAAAAAAAGATTGTCTTCATTATTTATCATTGCATAGCTCGGTAACACTTTATTTTAATGTGTCGCTGTTACAGTGTACCTACCTAATTAGGTACAGTGGTACAACCTGTGTAACAACATGTACTATCAGGTACTATCATTGTACGTGCATTATGTATTTGTGGGTACCTACATATAGTTGTTACATTGTAATACTGAGTGCTTTTACAAAACTTTGCCAATTTGCCTAAATTTTCCTCAGAGGCAAAGAGCTGACCTGAGACCTGCTGGATGGGGTAAATCTGCCCATGATGGATTATATATACAAACCATTCTTGTTACTCTTTGATACAGTGGAATAAACCTATTAAGTGTACCAGTTAATTACTCACGTGACATATGTTGTGTCTTCGATGTCTTGGAACAGGTCTACTAATTCACTGCATAGTACATATATCAGCTGTGTTGGTACACACTTATTGCTCTTTGATACAGTGGCATAAACCCATTAAAATGAAGTGTACCAGTTAAGTACTTACAATTACATATTACATGTATGTTGTGTCATTGGTGTCTTGGAACATGTCTGCCATTACCCTACATACTGTAGTACATGTATCAACTGTGTTGGTACACATTTATTACTCTTTTGATACAGTGGAATAAACCCATTAAAATAAAGTGTACCAGTTAAGTAGTTACATGTACATATTATATACATCCTGTCAATGATGTCATGCATCCTGTAATTGATGTGTTGAAACGTGTCTGCTGTTACACCACACAGTACATGTGAATTAGTAGACCTGTTCCAAGACGTCGAAGACATAACATACATGTCATATGTACATGTAAGTAATTAACTGGTACACTTAATAGGTTTATTCCACTGTATCAAAGAGTAACAAGGTTGTAGCAGCACAGCTGTTACATGTACACTGAAAATAATGTGGCCTTGACTGGAGCTAAGAATGGTTTGTATATCAAATCTATCATGGCCAGATTTACCCCATCCAGCAGGTCTCAGGTCAGCTCTTTGCCTCTGATGAAAATTTAGGCAAATTGGCAAAGTTTTGTAAAAGCACTCAGTATTACAATGTACCAACTATATGTAGGTACCCACAAATACATAATGCAAGTACAATGACAGTACCTGATAGTACATGTTGTTACACAGGTTGTACCACTGTACCTAATTAGGTAGGTACACTGTAATAGCGACACATTAAAATAAAGTGTTACCCATAGCTCTAAAAAAGAATTTAGACAGCCTGGAACACTCTACACATTGTTGGTAAGTCTGTCTTCCAAGAATATGTTCCAACTAGCTGTCGCACTCAAAATATAATATATCAGCTAACCGAGACAACAGCTCCCCTCATACCCCAAACAACCCTAAACCATGACTGGCTTTTTAGCCTTATGAGTCAGCGTATTAACATTTCAAAGTGTCAACAACAAAACAGCTTTTCAAAGTGAGGTAAATTGTTTCTCTATACCTGTGTCAAACAGATCTTGTTCAAAGTGTAATGTCAGAGGGAAACATGGTGTCTCAGACATAGCACAACATCAGTGCCTGATGAATGTTGTCCACCAGGCGAAGGTCAATACCTCAAGTAAAGTTCACTTATTGTGTAACAGAAAAAGATCACAGAGTCTTTCCCCAGGTTTTAAAAATAGTACCTTTTGTGCTCTTCTGACTTTCCATTTTGGAAGTTAATTTGCCCGTGTTAGTTCAAAGCAGGTTGATTTAATGTACTTCCTTTATGTTTGTACATAGCCTCGGTATATCGGTACATAGTCTATCAGTACAATCCTAATCATGGCGAACAGTCAGACTTTGCTATTGTGAATCACTCTCCGCATTCAACGCAAGCAGTGTTGTAATGTAACGGAGTACAAATACTTCGTTACTTAAATGTATGTCAACTTTCACTTTTACTCCACTACATTTCCTAGATAAAATGTATACTTTTACTCCGTTATATTTTCACTAAGCATCGTCGTTACTCGTTACTAAAACATAAAATTAGAAGAAATGTGTGTGACAGCAATAAGGGAGGTTTGGCAAATCACTGCTGCATTACGCACGCTCCGCACGCTCTATTTCAGCGCTTGTTTGTTGCTAAAGGAGGAGGACGCACAACTGAAACCGCCATGAGCACGAGCAACTACTGGAGGACCTCCCGTTATCATAGGCGACCACCCCGACGATAGTGGTGAACTTGGCGAACAGGGTAGTGGTGAATATAATGTCATACACCCGTGGCCGTATTTGCAAGAAATGTTTCTGTACATTGGCAGCTTCTGTGAAGCGGAACACTCCGCTACCTGCCTCAGCAGCCTGTGAAAGGCTATTTAGCATCGCAGGACTTGTCTTCAGTCCAAGGAGAGTAAGAATAAGCCCGGGGTGGGTAATCGGGAGAATTCACGGTGGGCCGCTTCACTTTTGACATTGGTCACGTCTATCTTTTCTTAAAGTAGGACACATTCCGCATTCTGTGCATGACACCAATGCAATGACTCTGCATGGGTTGTAGCCTACGTGAGGGAGTTCTCCCCTCCCAAAAAGAGTTGGTTGGGGCCATAGCCCTTTTTTTCCAAAACGTTTTCTCAGATACGGATAGCCGAGCTGGCCCTACAGTAGACACAAGAGTCAGGAAGAGGCCAGGAGAGACTGAGCAGCAGATCAGCCAGTCGACCACTGAAAATGATGAGCCCGAAATTAGTGATGAGGAGGCCATGACTACAGGGACATGTAGAGAGGATAAATTGAAGTTATTTAATGTAAGAAAGAGCAATTACCCTACATGATAATAGCCTGGGTGTTCCCATGCTGCCTTGCGCGCAATTTGATTCATGCTGCTAAGGCAGCCTGGAGACCATGGAGCAAATTTTCGCCTGAGATAGGGAACCAATCACAGAACAGGGGGGAAAGCAAGACGATGATGAGCTATGCACAGACGCATTTGATAGACATCCGTGGCACCCAATAAACGGATCTGAGCATTTTTTTCAAATACGAGAAAATGAACGTTTGGTTCCCAGACCACGTCTCATTGAGAAGTGGTGGCGCTAGCCAGGCTATAACATGATAAACCTATATGCCTTGTTTGCTCAGAAGAGGGTGTAAGTAGGCTAAAGGAGTAGGCTAAATCACCAAACAACAATATAGCCTACCAGTGCAAAAAACATGTAGCCTAAACATTAGTTCAATATGCCTCTTTGTGGAAGCGTGGGATAGGCTACATTTCAAAGGCTTTCTTTCTTTCTTTCTTTCTTTCTTTCTTTCTGTTTTTGTTAACTTGTGGAATAGTGGAATATTTTTTGTTAACTTCTCAGTTGAAGTGAATTATTAGATAACCTTTACACATTTGTTGAACCATGGTAGTAATAAAAACTACAGGATAGTAAGAGCTGAAATGTTGCTTCATTTATCCAATTTCAACCACTATGGAAAACGTGGGCCGGTCTTGGGCCTGAAACTCCCGGGCACTGAATTCTGACAACTTTGAAAACCAGCATCTTTTGAAGATGAACAGACACCTTTTCAGTTTCAACTAATGACTGGCATATTAGTAGCTGCTGGAAATAGGTGGCATGTGTGTGTGTATGAGAGAGATGGTGACCTGGGGAGTAAGCCCTAGAAATGCTCATACCACATGACCAAAATGTTCTCCCTACCAGCAGGTCATTTTTTTTTAAAGAAATAAGTTATTCATTTTTCATTTTTACCTGAAGTTCATACAAAAGTGACATTTCTGTTTCTGTTTTTTTCTTTGATGTCAGCTCTAAAAATATGCTGTTTGTTCATTGAACTTAAGAGAATTGTGCCTGAAAAGTCCTAGAAAAGAATGTGATTTTGATTTGATGAGTGAGATTAAGAAGATATGGGAACCCTGAATATGCTTTATGCTTTACTATAAGAAAGCCAAAATAAAGTTCACAATAAAAGTTCAAAATAAAACCACTTGCTTTTTACTTTTTACTTTTACTTCAAATACTTAAGTACATTAAATATCAGAAAATTACTTTTGATACTTAAGTACAGTATATATCAGATACTTTAAGACTTTTACTTAAGTAATATTCTAAAAGGTAACTTTCACTTCTACCAAAGTCTTTTTTTAGTACGATACTTGTACTTTTACTCAAGTATTGCTTTCTAGTACTTTATACAACACTGAACGCAAGACATGTAATTGACCCCTGTGATCTTGATTCGCTGAATGTGATCCATTCATCTATGGTTATACTGACTGCATGATAATAATATGTAGCACTGGACACATAATGACTTGTTATGACTGTGTCATCACCCCTGTCTTTCAGAAGAGCTATATGACAGTGCTGCACATTGAACTCCCACCACGTCCCTCCTCCTCTTTTGTTAGTTGTTGTTTGGATGGCTATATGCTAGTAGCTGTGAGATGCCATGAATAGATGTCACTCTATGACACCATCTCTAACCCCTTACAGAAGGCCTTTAGATCAACATTTTTCCTTTGATGCACATAATGGGCTTTTGTGAATTCAATTTCAATTGCATTGCAGAAGCTCCTATGGGATACAACAGCATCAAATGCGGCAAGAATCTCAGGTATAAAGAATGTGTCAGGGCTGACTTTGATGTCTTTTACCATGACTGGTTGTTTAGCATAAAACTCCTATTAAGCCGCTGTTTTGACATTTATGTGATATCTAGTATTTATACTGTATGATTTATTGCGTAACATTGAGGCACTGTGCAACTCTGCAGACTCATGAGCTATCTATATGTAAGAAGTTGTGTTTTGTTGTGTCTCCTATTTGCTTCCCCTTAAAAGCAATCAGATTTACTGATAAACCTTCTGCTGGCAATTTAGGAGATAAATCCCATAAACGGCGTATTCTCTGAGGACCGCGCTGAGTTGCTAGTTTATGAAAGAGTCCATAATCCTATAAAGTCTGGATTTGCTTTCTTTATGATGCAAAGCATTGTGCTGGATCTGACGAGCTTTGGAGCGGTCTTAACAGGGACAAATTACAAATCATTGACAAAAAACAAAGGCTACTGCTATTGATCCTGAGGTGTGTGTGTGTGTGGGGGGGGCGGCTGTACAACTATGCCCCACTTGAATGCTCAATCTAGCTCCCTCTCCCTGCTTTTGAGGAAGCCTAATGTTTTTATTAATGGAATTTCATAGTCTTCACAACTCTGCATTATGTGTGTGTGTGTGTGTGTGTGTGTGTGTGTGTGTGTGAGTGCATGATTGCAGATGAAAACAAGAAACAATGCCCCTCTCTTCCCCAGCATATTTATTCCCTTATTTATTAATAATGTATACATACATTATTGTATTAGGCGGAAGCCTGACCTGGTGTGACAGAAAGAGAGGCTCCCTGGAGACGTATGAGTGATGCAAACGTGTTACTGTAAGACTTCAAATAAAGTGGTGCACTCATCGGCCCCTGGACAATAAAGGCATAACAAAGACAATGTGGGTTCACGTCTTGTTATTCGAGTGTTACCAGGAAGAGAGAGAGAGGGAGGGAGAGAGGGAGGAGGGAGAGAGAGAGAGTGTAAGAAAGAGGGGGGGGGGGGGGTCTCAGAGTCCCCAGTGTTTTTAAACTGAAGTTTCAGTTTCATTCATTCCGCACTTGTATACCCAAATAAATTCAACTTCGTCCTTGAACTGGACAAGGTCACATTTTGAAATTACAGTGCCCTGTAATTGGTCAGATGCTAAACAAATGTATGTCTGGGCCAAATGGCATGATTGATGTGGTATACATTCAGGGGATTGATTTTCGCATGCTGATTGAGTCTCTGTGCATACCATCTGACAAAACCAAACGGAAACATCAGAGCCCTGTTAAGACAAATGGGACTGGAAAGATGGCTCTTGCGTAGCACGGGTAAAAAAAAAAAAAGAAAGCATAAATGTATCAGCTCAAAGATTCCAGTCCATGTGTGCTGCAGGAATACCTTGAACAACATCTAAGCCACATGGTGGAAAATTCTCTGGTAAAGGAGCATCACTTCACAATCTGACAATCCGAATTGCATATGGACCTCATAATTATTTAACCTATTGAATGGCGCTTGGAGACTTTGCATAATTGTGGATAGCTTTAGCACACATCCTCACAGACACAGTGCCACGGTATACAAAGGGCCCCTGTTCTCCACTTCCACAAAGTGCCACATACATTATGCTTTGACTGAGTTTACTTGGATAAACCAATGGCTCCATTAAAGAATGATATAATTGCTTTCTGCCCCTTGTTAAATATTAAGCGCCCCTCTTATGCAAAAATCCACCCTCATACGTTGTGAGATATTTCTTGTGACATTAAATAAGTCATGCCTCAGTGTGCACTAACTGTAGGAGATTTAAAAAGAAGTCCCTCTCCACCTCTCTTTCTTTCCCCCCCTCCTCTCTCTCTTCCCTCTCTTCTCTCTCTCTTTCCCCTCTCTCTTTTCTCATCTCTCTCTGACTTGGGCTGAGTGAACTGTTTGAGGGTACGCTGGTTCCAGAGGTATCAATTAGTCATGTGTTCAGGGAGCCTTCAAAGAGGAGGTTGAAATTCAAATGAATTTCAGTTGTTGGAGTGTTTTCATTATATAAATAGCTTTTCTTTAACTCTCAAAAGGGAGAAAAAATGACATCTATGTTCTTTTAGCGGATAGTAATTTCATGTCAGTCCATGCTAGAAGAGTTGTTTAATCTTCTGTGTCTTTAGCATGTTTCATTTATGTGCTGAAATGCTGCTAGAGGTATGTCTTACAGTATGCTTTAAGCAAGTGCATCTTCCATGAAGAATTCGAAGAATTGCAGATGGCTGCCTGTCCTGTGCAAGAGAAAATATCTCATCTGATGTAAGAGAGGTACCGACAATAGTCATAGCTCTCACTGTGTTGGATCTGATTGTATATTAATAAGAATTCCTCACAGGACGACTTTTTCCCCGTCATTATGCAGTAATTTCACTCAGATGCTGTATTCTGAACTCAGACTCACTGAACACCCCCCACCCCCACACGCACACACATACACACACTCACACACAGATACACACACACACACACACACAAACACACGCACGCACGCACACACACACACACATGCATGCACGCACACACAAATAGACACACAGACAGACACACACACACACACACAGACACACTATTTCTCTGAAAATCAGAGCGGAGGAATGCAGATCCATCTGGACAATCATGTTGGAGTGGCGGTCATCATCCCCACCATCATCCCTGGCCATGGAATCACCGGCACAGCTGTTGCCATCTTCACAGCATGTCGGCGCTTCCCACCGGCTAAGCAGCCCAGAATCTGAGCCGGCGTTGGCTGGAGTGGTCATAAAACACACGCTGGATAACGGACTGTACCTTGAGGGTAAAAAACTGCAGGAGGTAATCGAACTGTTGCTTTCCAACCTCTGCCCATAAGTTATGGCCAACTGAAGTGTCAAGAATTGAAATAAATTAGATTGTATACATGCACCTGACCCAACAGACTACAAATTAAAGAATCGACATGCGCTGCAGGCAGCTGATTGGGTTTTGTTCTTTAATTTCATCATTGTCCCTG
This sequence comes from Alosa sapidissima, assembly GCF_018492685.1. NCBI lineage: Eukaryota > Metazoa > Chordata > Actinopteri > Clupeiformes > Clupeidae > Alosa > Alosa sapidissima. The sequence continues at coordinate 25,453,770 of NC_055976.1, read as the reverse complement.
TAACCTTTCATAAATTACTTACTGCATTCAGACCAGATTTCTCTGTCAGTCCATTAACAGAACACTTATTATTATTATTATTATTATTATTATGTGTGAGGAATAGCTTCCATTTAGCTTCCTGTTTTTTTTCAGTATTTTGGCTATTCATATTTAGAGATATTTTTTGTATGGTAAATGTGTCTGCAACAATTATAGTCAAGTGTAATATATTGCCTCATCACCCCTTGGTTCATTTAAATGCATGAAATCGATAACGGAGACAGGAATAGCTGAGTATAGAATGTTTATCATTTGAGCAGGGGGAGTGTTTATTTATTTATTTATTTATTTAACTCACACTCGGTGGCTGATGATTTGACGACTTGGCTGATGAATCGTGCAGGAAAAGAAAACCTACAGCTTCAGGCGGAGAAATAGCACTTGGTAGTAAACCCTTACGACTGGATAGACCTTTAAGAACCTTATATGTGGGACCAGACATGAGCTTTTGCAAACACAGGCAAGAGTGCTTTTTTTACTGCCCTCTCCGCTGAACATGCTAGATTACATCCCCTCCAATAAAACTGTTTTTTTGTTTTTTTTCAAAGCAAAGCAAAAATTTCAGGGAGATGAATATGGAGTTTGTTTGTCCCACACTCCCCCCCCCCCCCCCCCCCACACACACACACACTCAATAAATAAGGCTCCTCAAATACCACTCCACCAAAGAGGCATTTTCTTTTTTTTTATTGGGCCATGTTGTCACGCTAGATAATGATTCGGTTATATGTCTGGCCAAATGGAAACTGTCGGTGTGGAAGGCATGGAGATAGCCATGACTCTTTATGACTTTGGCGTGATTGTTTCAGGCCAGGCCTAAAAGCAAGAAGCCCGTCTCCGACAGAAGTGCGCCATCATCCACTTAGCGTTTATAAATGAATCGGCCTATTTTATATGACAATAATTCTCCACTCCCTCATACTTGGCCACACAATTTGACCATCCGTGTCAATTATCATTACATAAGGGAAAGCTCAGGGCCAACATCTGCACTCAGATTGGACCGACAGAGAGCTGAATCAGCTCAATAGTGGATTTTTCTATTATAGCACAAAATGATTGTTTTAGAATACATGGATCCCACTGCCCTACAGACCATCCATCCATAAGCTAGAAGTAAATGGGAGAGAAACTCTCCCTTGGTGGAGCGTTGGCAATGTGTTGACCCAGTTATACCCGGTGGGGGAGCCCAGTGCTGATAATCCTTTGGAGGATTTGAGGATTTTTGAATTGTCTATTGGGATATAAAAATCCCCATTCTTGGCCTATATATAAATGCCTGTACATTCTTAGTATTATAATTAGGCATTATGTTGGTAAAAAATTGGAGTGAGAGTTTAAACTTTTGAGACCTTTTGCAATCTCAGCAGGAATGCCTGTTCATTTGCTCCTCTGCCTATTCAGTTCAGTGAGCATAGCTGTAACACACACACATAAACAACACACCAACACACACAGAGTATAACACACACACACACATACACACACACGTACACACACACACGTACTCTCTCACACACACACACACACACATATACACACATACACACACACACGTACACTCACACACACACACGTACACACACACACACACATACTCTCTCACACACACACACACACACATACACGCACACACGCACACACACACACACACAGAGCATAACACACACACATACACACACACACACACACATACACACACACACACACACACACATATATATACACACAGAGCATAACACATTGGGCACCGCATGCTTTCCTCTTTGTCACTACATGGCATGATGACTTGCAGAGACCAGCTTTAGATTCATTACAGGTTTCCCTCCAGCCAAGCATGAGTGTGTGTGAGTGTGTGTATGTGTGTATGTGTGTGAGAGTACGGGAATCCTAAAAATAATTCAGAGGCACTGAAGGTCGGCGGCAATTCTGGCGAGCAGCACGTGTGGGCCGAGGGCGATTTTCATGCTCTCAGCACGGCCGCTTCGCTTCACCCCTGGCTTCGGAGAGGAAGGAAAAGTCCTCCATTACGGTGCTAGTAAGGAACACTCAACAAGCTGGAAACGCCACTCTGTCTCCTGTCATGTTATGAATCTGTTATTTCCTCACAGTCAGCAGGCATAGAGTATCTCCTCCAGAGTGATACCTGAATCCAAATAAATAAATAAATGTATAAATAAAAACAGACAACAGACATGCCACTAAGAATACCATATGCCGTATAACACAGGTGCTCAATTATTTTGAAATAGAGGATGGATGAATGTATAAGTATATATACTCTTTTGATCCCGTGAGGGAAATTTGGTCTCTGCATTTATCCCAATCCGTGAATTAGTGAAACACACTCAGCACACAGTAAACACACAGTGAGGTGAAGCACACACTAATCCTGACGCAGTGAGCTGCCTGTTACAGCGGCGCTCGGGGAGCACTGAGGGGTTAGGTGCCTTGCTCAAGGGCACTTCAGCCGTGCCTACTGTTCGGGGTTTGAACTGGCAACCCTCCGGTTACAAGTCTGAAGCGCTAACCAGTAGGCCACGGCTGCCCCCATGTTATCTTTCATACACACTTTGTAGTTGGACTAGTTGTCCCAGTTTCACTTGAGGCTAAATTACGTTTGCTACATTGCTAATATGCTACAACAGCTCACTGTGTTAGTCTTATGGTTAGGACTTGGTCTATGGTTAGGGTTAGTGTCAAGTTAGTAGATACTAGTGATGTTTTAAAAACTAGTGATGTTTAAAAACTTGCTTTACGTTATAATGTTCTTGAAGTGAGGTACATTATAAAGTGTCTCTCTCATTTTATCATGTTGTAAAATGGTAACACTAGATAGCTGCTGAGCTGAACATAGGTCCAACTGACAGTGGCCCTCCTGGTTTCGATCGCCTCTTTGTGCTCCTCCTCGATCATTGACTGGGGGTCTGGTGAGAACGATTGCCTCTGCTCCATCAGGTGTGTGTAATAGCTGGGTCTCAATCCCTCTAGTTACTCAGGCGAGCCAGTGGGAGACCTGACAGCTTTTATCAGGGGAATTGGGAGACTTCTCCTCAAAGTGTAGCTCTGTGGTTTGATAGATTGCTACACACCCACCAGAACTGTGTTGTCCTTGTTAAGTAAAGATTTTCCCCAAGAGGCCAATTGTACAACTGAGTACTGTTGACTGTTGTGTTGGCTTGGATGTGGTACATGGACTTAAAAAGATATGTGGTGAAAAAAAAAAGCTTCAGAGGAACAATCCTTTCAATGATTTGGAACGTGGGGGGCGGCTCTGGCTTTACGCCAGTGGCTGCAGCAGCTGTGCCACATTCAAATATACTTTAAAGGTCTCATTCCCCGAGAAACCGTTTAATACTTGTTCCTTCTGAAATACTATAGCTCACTCCAAGTTGCATATGCATGCTGCACATGAAAATGATCTACCCCATTGCCCGCATTAGCCAATGAAAGAAAATACACGGAAAAACAAGCGAATCAGAAAAAGCCCTTCTGTGTGATGCAACAGAGAAAATTGGTATTCATGGCCTCGCCCACCTTGGCTTGTGACCGCCCACAGGAAGATTTTGCGGCCAGGAGATAGCAGAGCTGCTGAGCCTGTCTCTATGCAGCTAGTAGAAGCTAACAGCAAGTTGCTAACATCTCTGCAGCTAGTAGGAGCTAACAGCAAGTTGCTTAAATGGCTCTCTGCAGCTAGTAGGAGCTAACAGCAAGTTGCTAACATGGCTCTCTGCAGCTAGTAGGAGCTAACAGCAAGTTGCTAACATGTCTCTCTGCAGCTAGTAGGAGCTAACAGCAAGTTGCTAACATCTCTGCAGCTAGTAGGAGCTAACAGCAAGTTGCTTAAATGGCTCTCTGCAGCTAGTAGGAGCTAACAGCAAGTTGCTAACATGGCTCTCTGCAGCTAGTAGGAGCTAACAGCAAGTTGCTAACATGTCTCTCTGCAGCTAGTAGGAGCTAACAGCAAGTTGCTAACATCTCTGCAGCTAGTAGGAGCTAACAGCAAGTTGCTTAAATGGCTCTCTGCAGCTAGTAGGAGCTAACAGCAAGTTGCTAACATGGCTCTCTGCAGCTAGTAGGAGCTAACAGCAAGTTGCTAACATGTCTCTCTGCAGCTAGTAGGAGCTAACAGCAAGTTGCTAACATGGCGGAAAAAAAATTGTGCCTGTGTTATTTATGGCAATAACACATCAACGTTGCATGTCTTGCCTTAGAAAGAAGGGTAACACTTTACTTGATGGGTGAGTTCATAACACATTCATTGCACCTGTCATAAACTGCACATAAGGCATTCATGACTGTTTCATGAGACATGACTCAACATTCATACCAAACATTTCATGAATGTGGAAGACAGACCGACAACAACTTGTCAAAATAAAAGTCCAACAATCGCAAAGCGGCATTGCCGTTTTTGTTCCAAACCTCTTACCTGATCACGTCCCATCTGAGTCAGTGGGCTACTCCAGTGCCAAAAAGACAGAACATGGTCAAGCAAATAATTTTTGTTTCATAAAAATGTATTTGTTTTATGATGTAACCTTTGCAGATGATTTCTCATCTTTTGCCACTTGGAATGTCCAACCGTTCCAGGTTACACAAATACGGGTCAGCTGAATGTAGGCTAGTTTACAGTGTAAACTCTGTGATTACGAATACTTCCTAACTTGTATAGTAAAGTGACATTCGATGTAGACTCCATAAGATATTCATGAAATATTTACAAAGGCTGGAGAGAAGAACGGCAATGCTGCTTTGCGATTGTTGGACTTTTATTTTGACAAGTTTTCGTCGTTCTGTCTTCTACATTCATGAAAGGTTTGGTATGAATGTTGAGTCATGTCTCATGAAACAGTCATGAATGCTTTATGTGCAGTTTATGACAGCTGCTATGAATGTGTTATGAACTCACCCGTCAAGTAAAGTGTTACCGAAAGAAGAGTTGAAGAAAAAATGGTTGGAATTTATCGTTGGAACACCACCACCGAAGTATAGTGCAAAGTTAGTTCTGTGTTCCAATCATTTCGACCACACAGTTACTCACTGCCTACAGTTAGAAAGTGGTTTTGCATTGATGTTCTGAAAACCTGATCTGTACCGTCACGACGATTGAGCACCAGCTCACAGGCTGTAAGTACAAAAAAAGAAAAAATGAGGGGGAAATCTATCACTGTTGTGCTGAAACAGTTCTGTGTCCCACTTCTAAAACAGCAGCAGCAGTAACAACAGAAGCAATAACAGCAATTACAACCGGTTGCTTGGCCACCTCATTAGTGGGTTCACATTCTTTATTCACTGGCCTGATTAGCAGATATAGACTCGGGTAGCAGAGTTCCGTCATCAGGAACTTCAGGAAGACTGTCATCATCAAGTGAAAGCAGGTCCCTTCCCTGGTGCTGTGTGTGTGCCTGTGTGTGTGTGTGTGTGTGTGTGTGTGTGTGTGTGTGTGTGTGTGTGTGTGTGGTTTAATTTTATGTTTATAACAGCTCCGGGCACCGTGGTGTGTGTACTTAGGTGAAAAGTCTCATTATGCTTTGTGTTCTTTTTTATTACGGATGCTGTTGGGGGGGGGTTTGGGGGGAGAGGTTGCCTGTGGTTATTTCGGTTCATTACTGCAACATGGTCCTGTCTGGTGGATTGCCTTGGGAGGATGGCAGAGTCGCTTGGGGTCAATTGGCCTTGAAATTCATAGCGTGAAAAATAATTGGTCAGCTAACAATGCGTGCACTTGAGGTGTGTGTGTGTGTGTGTGTGTGTGTGTGTGTGTGTGAGTGGATGTGAATGGATGTGAGTGACATCTCACCTATCAAGCACCAGTTTGTAAAAGTTGTCACACTCAAGCTGGGCTTTCTATGACCATTCAAAAACGAATCCCAATGGGAAGCAGCTTCTTCCTGTGATACTTCAGGAGAAAGCTGCAGGTGAGACTGAGCATAGTCACACACACACACAGACACACACACACACACACACACACTTCTAACTAGTCCGTCTGCAACTTCACTTCAAAAACTGGTGCAAGGTGGTAAATATCCTCATTCCTGAACTCATTTGCAAACTCTGAAAGAGCTCACATCCTATTTATCTGAGGATAGACATGACTCTGTGGCAGGGAAGTAATTTATGCTACAGATGTTTGCTGCGCCGCATGGTTCGCCCAAGGGAACCATGATTAATTTATTTGTGTTTGGATAAGAGCATGTTTGCCAGGCCTATTAATATTGCTCTTTTGCCGAATAAGATCATATCTTGGCAAATTGAATATTCCCTTCTTTAATAAGTCAAAGCACCGGCCTCCATTTCACAAAAGGAGGGGGAAGAAAGTTGGTGGGATTCATTAGGACATTAGCCACAGGTTGTAAATCTTTGCACTAAAAGAGACAATTGTTCATGTTTCGGAGACAGTCGGCACGCTCTGTGGAGAACGCCAGGCGCATCGTCGTAGACGGGGCTCTAAAAAGCCAACAGACCCTTTATAATTCAAACCCAACGCACTCCTCTCGCTACCCATGCTGAGATTTATGAGAGCACGGGCCATTATATTCTGCATCTGAAGTTACATCGCCAGTCTGTTTGGGTGGCTCAGCATACTGTTTGATCTAACTGAATATATAAGCTTTAACATAGCTCTTTGCACACGCATAAATGTCAATAAACACCCAGAAAGCATCTGTGGATGTTTGTTAGCACACGTCACTGGTTTAAGCACATATTAACCATATTTTGAGTTTCTTATTGCTGTCATGGTTTTATGTGGTGTGCATTCTTATTGTGTATATGACAGTGGATGCTATGGAATGGTTGTAAAGAGTTCTTTATGATGTTGTCTAGAATTGACTACATTTAGTGAAGTGTTGTAATTTCTTGGCACCATGCGCTTTGCAACTTTTCTTTAGGACTTAGCATATTTCATATTTAATATGTCTTTAAACTTGTTTAGACAGTCTACACAGTTGCTTCCAGGCCCCTGACATGCACCACAAAACATAATGTTCGTCAGAGCAGAAAAATATTATGCTGTCAGCTGTGATAGGCAGGGGACTGCTAGTTTTGCATTTTCTTAAGGACCTGACAGATGACAAAACCTGGCTTTTTAGTTGCATGGATGATGGCGTTTGAAAGACTCAGAGACAATACAAACATAGTCACTGAATTCTTACCTGCGCTTTGCTATATGGGAAATTTTTAGGAATTAGAGTGGAAAGAGGTTGATAAACCACAGGATGATGTGTTCATCAGCGGACAGTTCAACTCACTGAGGATGATGTTGAATGCCTTGGATCTTTTGGTGCTTTTTTTGATGCCCATCAATTTTACCTCAGGGCTTTCTCTGACCTTATAATTTGTATGTCACCTCTGATGGAACTGCTTGCAACCCATCTTAAGCAAGTTTTGGGAGATTCGTGGACTTTCTTCATTGCAGACTGCACCCCCTAACTCATGCTCATTCATTCCCTTCCCTCTTCAAAGATAAGCACGCCTTTTTTTCTATCCTCTTCCTCCTCCTCACGCTTCAAGCCAGTTTCCCTGCGTTACATTTTTACAGTCCCCAGATTTCATTAATTAATGCAACATTCCTGGAACAGCTTTGCGGCTCACCTTAATTCACCTGCAGCTGATTTGGCAACCTCTGTGGAAGTGACTGTTCCTGTGAGGCACTGAGAAGCACTGCAGAGCCTGACACCCCACATTTCCACTGCACTGTAAGTGCTTTGTCATTGTATAAAAAGGCTTCCTGTCTGATAGAATGATTGTTACCCCTGAGAGAGACAGGCCTGATGTTTGGAGTTTAGCTTTTTGTCATACACCATTACATTTATTTCCCCAGTGATTCTGAAAACCACAACGTGCCTTCATTTTGCATATGTAATGCAAATGTGAATTATGTTGTATGTGTTTGTTTTGTTTTTAAAGAGAAGTTGCTGTAGACACGTCCTAGGGAGAGCATTTTAAAAACTAAGATATGGTGTATAGCATTACTGTAGCATCAATACGTAAACAGATCATCTATGGACAAAAAAGACATTAAAATGCCATTTGAAATCAGATACTGGGATGTGAGGGTGTAAAAAAAAAAGCTCCTGGTCTTTGAATCGTCCTTGTATTCCTGCAAATGGCTGCTGCTGCTGTGGGTGATAGGCTCAGATAACTTTGCCTCAAAGGCAAAATGTCCCCTCAAAGAGGAGCCTGTTGAGGGGGTCTGTGTTTTTTTAGCTACACGCTGCTGACTGCAAAGATCCCATTCTTGTTGACATGGCCATGACATCAGCTTGTGCATGTGGTGTAATCTAAAACCATCGAAAAGAAGATGATGATACACTACACATGTCAGGAGTGGACCTCTCAACACCGCTGAGATGTTTTGACATCAGGTAGCATCAGTCCGCTGTTATTGAGATGCCCTATGACTTTCCCTGAATATTTGTGCTCAAGTAGTATACTCATAGCGACTAGTCAGTCACTGACAATGTTGTGGCTTCAGAGAAAGAGGTCCAAACCCATACATCGGGGGATTAATTTTACGTGGCCGGACACGACCATGAGCCAGTCTGAGGACAAGGGCTTTGTCCATCTCATGCGGATCCGTAAGGGTCTCCAATGCCGTCTCTTTGGATTCACAGTAAATAAACCATCTGATGTTTATTTGCGACCACAGACCTCACAAAGGCATGCCACCTGCTTCAGTGCATAAAAGAGATTTGGTGCACTGTAAAGTCCAAATAGATCTCAGCATGCTATGATGTTCAATGACAATTTATCCACATTTATATCTATGTGTTGTCTTGTATTTTATGTCTATACATGTGTTTTGTATGTCAGATCCGAGAGAATGTTTCTGTTAGAGTACCATATTACAGAGAGACATTATGTTACCAATTGAGAATGCAGGACATCACAGCCTAAAGCAGATATGCGATATAATGTGTTATCACATATGGCTGCAAAGTATCAGATGGGGGCATATTCTCTGTCTGAGAACATGAGACTTATGATAAAGCTGCTGCTGTGAAAACAAAATCCCCATAATCTCCGAATTGTATGATCTTTGTTACTGTGTGTTGGCCTCATTTACAGCCCTGTGGTGAGGTAGGGAACAGACCTGAGGTGTGAGTCCCACCAACGGCATATGTACGGTGTGCATATAACAACATCCTCAGATGTGAGAGTCAGACATTAGATGAAAAGGCATCAGGTCTCAGGAAAACCTCTGTCAAGTTTATGAAAATGCAGTCAGGTCTCAGACATCAGCTGAAAAGGCGTCAGGTGTCAGAAATGTCTATGAGCAGGGAGCTGGTTGCTTAAATTAGCTAACTAAACTAGCTGAACAAGTAAAGTTAGCTTTTTCTAAATCCAGAGCTGTCGTTTCTGTTAATTGATAGTTAATTGATAGTTTGCCAGCATGTTTTATTAAATTAAAAGTAGTGTTTTAAGTGCATGAAGCATGAACAACAACATAAATTAAACTCGCCAAATTATAGTCTTTGCTGCTAGCTAGATCGCTCATGCTGGCCTAGTCCTGTTGCCATGGAAAATACCAACTGTAGCCTATCTAGGTTTGGATTCTAAAGCTTCAATTGTTGGATTTCACTGTGGTGTCTTGAGGACATATAGTGTCCTATGTAAGTCACTTTGGATAAAATCGCTAGCTACCAACTTTCTTCTCTGTCTGAGAGATTTTTTCTGAGAGGCCATTTTGCCTGACAGAAATTTTCCTGACACCTGATGCTTTTTCCTCTGATGTTTGAGACCTGACGGCGTAATTCCATAAACATGACAGAGGTTTTCCCGAGACTTGATGCCTTACCTGATGTCGAACACCAGACTCTGACACTTGAGGATGTCCTCCTAATACAGTATGTACCATACATATGGGAATGAGATTAGGCCACTGAGTAGGCTGCCATCTCAAGCAAACTGTTAGAGGAACAGCAGCAGCTGTTCATTTCCTTTCAGAGTATTTCAAAAGTTTACATGACTTGAGTTGGTGAGGCCTGAATCTGGAGTATGGCCCATGTGCTTTGCTACTTTTCTTAACTGGAATTTAAGGCTGATTGCTGCATCAGCCACAAGACTGCAATTACTTATTACTAGGGGTGTGACTTTCGAAAACGATGTCTCGAATCAGTGTCGAGGCTTCGAAGCAGAAGTGTTTCGAAACACTGCTTCGAAACGTGGTTCAAAACAGCCATGTCATGTGACCACTGCTTCGAAACATCATTCAAAATCCCCATGTCATGTGACCAAAGTTATGTGAACCTTCGGTGCATTTCACCGGTGTCGGCAGGCGTGCCCGTGCATTCAATTAACAGTGTAGACTATTCTTAAGCAATAACCATGATGGTGTAGTGGTTTTTTGCACGGTAGGCCTAGCCTAGGCTGCTCAAATGTGGTTCGATCCTCGTTTGATTTAAGGTATTGTTTCAGATCGTATCTGTTTATGTTTTCTTTTCTTACTTCATCATTAACCACACAGTTTCAACTAAACTTTCAGAATGGATATAAGAAGAAAGTGATTTAGAGAACACTAGCAGCAGCAATAAGAATCTCTTTATTGTCACTTCATGTGGTCTCCCATCCAGTAATTGACCAAGAGCACTGACTGCTTAGCTTTTGACAAAGACTGAACACAGGTAACAAAGCAAGCCACAAACTTTAAAGACTACTTCTCCAATACGAAGCATTTGACAGATTTGTTTCACCCTAAACCGGTCTGAGGTGTCGGAATTGTTTCGAAGCTTCAGAACAATTCGGCACGATTGCTTCGAACGTTTCATAAAGCCTCGCTTTGCCCATCCCTACTTATTACAGATTAAAGTTAAGCATTTGAATGGGGTCTGTCTTCAAAGAAAATGTGACAAGCTACGGGTCTAGTCTTGCTACAACTCCCTTTGCATGTGCTCCGTTCAAGGTTCACATACAGTGACTGGGAACAAATGGAAAGTGTAGTCTACCATTTTTCCAGACTATTTGAATTTACCACCATTCTTTTTCTTCATCAATAAATGTCAACTTTCAAAGTAATACTGTGAAATTAAATCCTGTTTGGCAATGGGTGAACACCAGACCTATGGTCTTCTCCTGATTAACTAAATAGACACATTTAATATGTCTAATTGTATTTCTCATTCTCCGCCTTTTAATCCTCTTAATGGTGCAGATCAGACATTTAACACACTTTAAATGACCACATTATGGCCATGGCTTTTCCGAAATAGGACACTTTAAGTGCATTTAAATCAACAACTATTAAACCAATTCTTTCAGCTTTACTTCCCGGTTGTGCACTTTGAGAAGTGAGCTTTCTGAAAATAAGTGAGGATTTCTACTAATGAAATACTGTGAGCATATGTTTTCATATCAGTTGGAAACATTTGCCCAATGTCAATTGAGACACATCAAAAAGTTGCCCTGCGTATCATCAGCTTAAGGAATTAACAGCATACATCTTCAGCTCCTGTTTCATTTGACATCATAAAGATAAGGGCGGCTGCTTTTGGGGTTTGTCTCCAGCTGTGCTTTAAACTAAACCTGAGTACACATTAAAGTAACACAATGTAAGAATTCTCTTTTTCTTCAGTATTCAATGTACTGGGTATCCATTTATTTTTCAAAACCAACGAAAGGGCTATGCTCCTATCCACGACAACGTTGCAAAGTGCCGAACCAGGCGTTCCAGATATGCATAAGTAGTGTCAGAGACTACTGTAAGTCAGCCTAGCATCAACATGAGTTTGAAGCCATTATTTCAAGGTAAAAAGAACTTGAGTTGCTTTAATACAGACATCTCTTTGAAAGCCATTCAGCCTGAATGCAACGTGAAGTCTATCACAATGACTTGGACTCCATCAAAGTGAGTATCTTAGTTCCTGACCTTCTCGAGGGGAGTCCGATCGTTCGGCCAGCCCCCAGAAACCTGCATCCTCCTTCCAAAAAAGCTCTCAAAAAAGATTGTGTTGTTGAAAGTGCAGAAAAAGGGGAAAATAATTGATCCAAGGAAACAAAAGTTTCCTAAATGCAGCTTGATAACAGGGAGCCGTCATCATTAGGATTGATGGCACCAATTTATTATTAATGATTCGGAAAATGAGATCCAGTAGGCCCATTTTAAGTACATTTTCCATTACAGTGGCTGACACCCACATATGCTGCTCATTCTCCTCCTCCCAGCAC
>NC_055976.1:25404057-25436557 GCF_018492685.1 Alosa sapidissima | reverse complement strand
CCAGTCTGAGATCATTGACTATTTTTACTAGAGCCGTTTCTGTGCTGTGATTTGATCTAAAACCTGATTGGAATTTTTCAAGGATACTGTTTTAGTTGAGGAAGGTATTTAACTGATTACAAACAACTTTTTCAAGTACTTTGCTCAAAAACGATAGATTTGATATAGGCCTGTAGTTGCTCAGATTGGTATGGTCAAGATTTGACTTTTTAAGTAAAGGTTTCACAACAGCGGTTTTAAAAGCAGTTGGAAATATACCTGTTTCTAATGAGGTATTTATTACCTTGAGAATAAAGGGAGCTAAGCTATCATATACTTTTTTGAGGAATCTAGTAGGGATTGGATCTAAAACACATGTTGAGGAGCCGATTTGAGTTATAATTTTACCAAGCTCAGATTGAGTAATAGTGCTAAAGGACCTTAATTTTGGGGGGCTGTTTTTGGGTGTACTATCAAACATATTACTTGTGTTACCAATAGCCTCCCTTATAGAAATTACTTTGTTTTTGAAGAAGTCTGCAAATTCTTCGCATCTTAGAGAGGATGCCTGACTGAGTGTATCAAAAGGTGTTTGATGCAATAGCCTATCAATGGTAGAGAACAACACCCTAGAGTTTCAGCAATTACCTTAGAGAAGTGGTTCCTCCTCTCATTCCGAATAGCACTATTATAATTTGCTATTTTTTCTTTTAGAATGGCACGGTGAACCTGTAACTTAGTTTTTCTCCATGTTCTCTCAGCTTTTCTATGATCTTTTTAGATCATGGATATTTTCGTTCATCCAAGGTGTCAGTTTGCTACAGGGCCTTTTTTTAGTCTTTAAGGGTGCCACTCTGTCAAGCAGAGCGCCTAATTCACGATTGAGAGCCTCTACCATTTGATCAATGGGATGATGTAAAATGTCTAAATTTATGGAGTCTATAAGAGCTATGAACTGCTGTTCTGCTCTAATGTCCAAGAGTCGCGATTTGATTGCAATTTCGGGATGAATTTTTGGAGTATTAGTACTATATTAAAAGATACACAATGATAATCAGACATATTTATATCATTTACTGATAAGTCTGTGACTTCTATCCCTCTAGAAATGACTAGATCGAGGGTGTTGCCAAGGTTGTGGGTGGGTCCTGTAACATGCTGCTTTAGCTCTAAACTGTCCAACACATTAAGGAACTTACTGGCTTTAGCATCAGTTGTCTTATTGACATGAATATTGAAGTCGCCATTTACAATTATCCGATCATAGCTAGTGATGATGAGCGACATAAGTTCAGAAAACTGGTCGAGAAAGCCAGTCCATAGTTTAGGAGGGCGGTATAAGGTTAATAGAAGTACAGCTGGGTCAGCCTTCAGAGTGAGGGCAATATACTCAAAGGAAGCGAATTCGCCAAAGTTGACTTTAGTGCAACTATATTTGTTTGAGAGAATGGAGGAAATTCCACCACCTCGTTTGCCTTGTCTAATTGAGTGGAAGAAATTATAATTTGGGGGACAAGTTTCAACAAGAACAGCTTCGCTGTCTGAAGTCAGCCAGGTTTCAACAAGAAACAGAAAATCCAATTTTTTCCCACTAATAAAGTCATTGATTGCAAAGGTTTTGGTAGTAAGTGCACCTATATTTAGTAAACCCATGTTAGCTGAAAATGCCTCTGGCTTTTGAGGAATATGCTGAGGTATGGAAAGAATATTTGTTAGGTTTCTAGTTTTAAATTTGTCTTTTCTTTTTACTATACGTTGGGTAGAAATCAACGTTGGAATAGAACTATAAGCATAAGTCATGCTATTGCATGAAGCAGCTTGATCTATGGTAGTAGTATTGTATGTTACCCTGCAGAAAACATTCTCAGACCCATCCACATGTATAATGCCATTCGAATCAATACCTGGGGGGCGTGAATCTGTAATATTTTCTACAGAATGTCAATGCCTCAGTGTGGACGCTGCATGGAAGATGTTCTACTCTTTTTCCATTTGAGTTGAGTTCTAATGAAATCACAGCACATACATACACACACACCCCATAATCCTACTGCATCCACTTAATTAACTCACCATTGATGAGATACACATTGTTCAAAAGAAAAAGAATCATCGTAATACTTCAAAATCACAATCACCTTTCTGATTAAAATCCTCCCCCACAACTATTTCTCTTTTCCTGAACTTCAAAGATGGAACCACCCTCTGAAGGTTCTAACAGATAACAATGGTAAAGAATTACAAGAAAGAAAGCAAAACAGTTTTTTTTTACTGGATGCCTTATTTAGATATACAAACCTTGCTAATAAAGTTAGCGCTAAGGGTTTAAATTTAAAGCATCTCCACTCCTCATCCCTCTTGCTTCCACCCAGCTCCCCATCTGGCACCTGTAATCTCATGAGGCCTCCTGGTGCTCCCAGTAACTGGCTTTGGGCCTCCCGGAGCTTCTCATGGCAAAAGGCCACAGCTCGGTGCAAAACTAAGATGAGAGTGGAATATCGCTGCATGCTCCCCCTGGCTATTCACTGAGGCCGCTGGGGGCCCGTGATCACATTTTGAAAGCATCTGAAAACAAACACATACACACACAGAGACATACTACAGACATAGACATACACATACACACACACACACACACTATACATACACACTACACACTCCACACTGTGGCTGTAAATGGGGGCTTTCGGGCCGGTTCCCAGGGCTCTCGGCGTGTTGCTTGGGCTGATCTGAGGGGCAGACCCTGGCACCAGCGGGATCTAATGACCGGCCTTTCACACCTCCGCGGGGCCGGCGGCTGGCAGGGCTCAGAGCACACAGCCCAAGCTGTGGGGTTTTAGCAAAGCACCAACATAGCACAGCTAAACACCGCCACATGCTCACAACATACTTATGCACATACACGCACGCACGCCCACACGCACACACACACACTTTTCACCCTGCACCACACACTGGTGGTTAGCATGGTAGAAATTCACAAGGAAAAGAAAATACATTTAGCACATGTTTAACCTCTGCTAACTTAATATGTCCATAAGATTACCATGACAACAACATCAACTTCAGTATGACTGTTTTCAACTGTATTTAATGTTAAATAGTTAGTTTTATGGTACCTTTATGTTCATGGATAAATTATGCTTTACATGAAAGATTCTGTAGTATAGATTTGATTAGTTATTACTGAATTAACTATTCACATTCGCAGAAATAAACATTAATTACAAAATTAATTGAATTTCATATATAGTGTAGGCTAATCAATTGTAGTTAAGGGACTTTCAACATAGAGCCAGGATTACAGGGAAATTTGCATTTACAACTGAAGGGCGATATCTACCTACTGTATGTAGTTCAGCATGCAGTTTGACATGTCTGCTTTAATGGCTCAGCATGGACATATTAATCTTGCACAGGTTACCATCAGTCAGGTAGACTGTTTTCAGTTAAAACGTCAAATCTTACTAAAACACAGAATTACTATTAATCATATGGAACTGCTTCTACGTCAATATCAAGTAAGAGGTGTCTGAATGAAGCTGTGGTAAGTTTTCCATTTGCTTGCTCAATGTGGATATGTGGCTTCTCATGTACAGATTATCATTCACCATGACAAATCGCTGATGGTGAAAGGCTGTGAAATCTTTCTATTTGTCTGAGCCACCACAAATGAATTGCGTTTTGTTCTCCTGTTTAATTGCCCTCTCCAAACTTAGTGATGTTTTGGGGGAGGGTGGGGGGGGGGGTAAACTTTGTCCTCACTTTATACATATTCTAGCCTCATAGGACTTCAGCTTGGCTCCCAAAGTAATATTTCTTGTAGCGTGATCTGGATTTATTGAATTATATTTCTGCATTAAGGATTTATTATTTGTACTCACCGTCATAAATCTGCCAAGCAACATTTCATTTTACTAAACATCTTGGAACGCTTTAAAAGAAGAACAAGACTTTCAGAAAGGCAAATAGAGAGAGAGAGAGAGAGAACAACCACTAACACTCTGTAGAATTAACAAACACTGCTCCCCCTGGGGAGGCTGAGGGGGATGCACGAGGCCCTGATCATGGCAGGGCCTCCTCCCCATAACATGCATATGATTCGTTGTGCTGGTGAAGACAGCAGCCGTGGCTTCTACCGCTACTTCATAAAATGGGGATGAATCGGGGCGTTTCTTTTCACCGACTGAAGCAGAAGACTTTGGGGATATCAAAAGGCCCTAACAGTTTTGTGTGCACACGGGCATAAAAGGAGGCTGAAATCACTCTGAGATACCAATCCAATCATTTCATTTGACTCGGAGGTCACACCGACAGCTGTGACCAAACAGTAGAGATCAGCTTTCAACTACAGCCAAGAAGGCTGCGGACGTGCCTGTGGTGGATGAGTTTGACAGTAATGAGGACAGTGAAGCATGCACATATACGGGAAATGCACGTCTTTGTGTTTCCATACGGCCAAGAATATTTGACTAAAGCAAACCACTATACACTTTCATCTTTCTGTGTGAACTATTGATGGCAAAGATAGTGTGCAGATCAGCAGAGGGTGTCTTGCTGTTGCATGCACTGAATTATAAATACTGTATTCCTGAGAACATGTCATGGAGGTCTAGTAGTTTTTCAGCAAGATGCAAAGAAAGGTAAGACATGCATTAGGACTAGCTGTACTTAAAGTGACATACATTAGGACTGTACTTAAAGTGAGAAAACAATATGTGCTGGCTCACTTATCATGTGTCATGTGCGTGTGGCATCATCTGATCATATTTGTGTGGCAGCAGCTTTATCGGTAACCAGAGTCCATGGCACTGTTTAATCAAATCCACATGTTTGTCTAATAACAACATAACAAATAAGAAATAAGCTCAAATACTACATATCATTTTTAACAATTGTCGCTAAAAAAGTTTGATTGCATCTGCTACAAGTCAAAATCTATTCTAATATTTAGTCCAGTATTTGTCTACACCAGGGGTGGGCAAACTGCGGCCCGCGGCCGGATCCGGCCCGCCAAGCACTTTCATCCGGCCCGCCGAGCATTTCATTTGGTTATCAGGCTGCTCGCTATTTTTTTCCTGCGATAGAGACGACGTTGGTTAGCTTTACTGCAAACTGCTTTTCACTCTCCTTAGAGAACATTATGTCAATGTCAAAACATGATGTTAAATAGAGATAACATCATGTTAAACTAAGTTAACTCTTATTTATCTCCTTTGCAGCAGATCCAACGTGAACATTATGCGATCCATTTAATTGGGAACGCGTCTGCACTCACGAGAGGGAGAGAGAGCTGCAGGTTCCAGCTGGCTTGTCATTGTTGATAATTGATATCTCCTTCTTATAAGAAAGTTTTAAAAGGAAATCATGAAGGCAACCGTAAAACTGTGAGAGGGCCCAGCTGTAGGTACAGCACTAGCCATAGCGGAGCAGGCAGAAGATCATTGAGAAATAAACGTGAATTAAAGCGACTGTCTTAAAGCGACAGTGCACAATTTATACATTTGTTAAACAGCATAAAATTAGCAGCATTTTTAAGCAATTCATATTTTAAAACGTTTCATACTAAATTATAGGCTATAAAAAATGTATTTTTTTATGTGTGTGTCGTGGGGGGGTTGTTGTGCGGCCCGCCGGCCAGTTTTCAAAACCCAATGTGGCCCTTGAGCCAAAAAGTTTGCCCACCCCTGGTCTACACTGTTTGTGTGATCACCTCCTGATCGGGCATCAGTGCTATAAGCTTGCAGCAGTGCATGTTATTCCAACAGACTCTTTTAAAGTATCCCAATGGATGGCCAAAGGTCCCTATGTCTAGCCTACTACCTTTTCAGAGACTCTCAAAGATGTATACAGGCTTCCAACGGGTCATGGAATTTCATGGAATATAATGGAATTTTACAAAAAATCTATTTGCGACAAAGTCAGGAGAATTTATAATTTTTTGGTCCTAGAGGAATATCATTTTTTTTTGTTCGAAGCATGTTTAAATATACTAAGGCATGTATCAAAAGTCATATTTTCCATGCTGCATGCTGTGCCATTATCATCAACAACTTACAATCACTTCAGGCAAGATAATAATGTATTAGACCATAGGCATAGAGGTATGTAATCATAATTATGCACTATGTTTAAGCAGTGCAAACTTTAAATTAAAGACTAAAATTTTAAAATTGTCACAAATGGATGTGTTTAAGATATTGTGGCTGGTTATTGTCTTCTCATAACAAAGATACTGAAAGATAGAACAAAGATATAACTGTTTGTTCTGTTCATTAAAAGTCATGGAAATCCAGCTTTTTAGTCAGTGAAAGTCAGAGAAGAACAAGTGTTTACCTGGGTGCAGAAGGTGAGGAACTCTTTAATGAGGCATTCGGTCAGTTTGAGTAAAAGCATGTGGAGAGGATATAAGTATACAGTAAGTATATATACACTTTTGATCCTATGAGGGAAATTTGGTCTTTTCATTTATCCCAATCCGTGAATTAGTGAAACACACTGCACACAATGAGGTGAAACACACACTAATCCCGGTGCAGTGAGCTGCCTGCTACAACAGTGGCACTCGGGGAGCAGTGAGGGGTTAGGTGCCTTGCTCAAGGGCACTTCAGCCGTGGCTTACTGGTTGGGGTTTGAACCGGCAACCCTCCGGTCACAAGTCCAAAGCGCTAACCAGTAGGCCACGGCTGCCCCTTATAAGTTTGATATAAATTACACTGCAAAACTTATCCTTTTTATTTGAACAACCCCAGCAGCTTTTGCAACCTAAGGGTAACTTAAACAGGCTGTAGATAAATCTGCTGCTACTGCGGCAAAAGTTGATTGTAGGCTAATATAAGTGTAAGGAGTGATTGAAAACATTTTGTGTCTTTTTCAGATTAGACTTCCACTGACGATATTACCAGTCATCAACGGCATAATTTACAACTTTATTACTTCCAACAGTCTACACTGGGGAGTAAAAGTTCCCAAACATATGAGGATAGCATCAGACTGTTTTTGTATTCATCTTTGGGCTATAAAGATTTGTAATGATGGACTTGGGAAAATAAGCACGTCCCGGCTTCCATCCAAAGCCTGATTGATTGGACTCCCCGGCATATTCGTCACTTAAGCAATCAGATTAAAAAAAAAATGTTAAGGATATGGATTGCAGCCGCATTCAAATGATGGCTCAAGCAAGCCAAGGAATGATCGGTGAGGTAAAATTAAACACACTGAAAGAAGTCCTGCTGAGAGGCTCACAAGAAACTAGTTGTGTTCTCTTTTCTTCTTGTACATGAAAGTTGTCATATTTTTTTTTCCATTGCTCAATAAGGAATAGGACTTATAAAACATCAGAATCTCTTATAATGACTAAGAATCATATAGTGAAATAGCCATCTGGGGCAGTGATTATAAAATAACAACAGCAGCACAATGTGGATCATCACAGGATTAAGGTCTTGGATGTTAGGACTGCATCTCTCCATTTTCTAGTTAATTTTGTGATGGCTCAGCCTCACTCACACACAAAGCAGTGTGAAAAGACAAGACAGCAGAGACAGGGCGAGACAGAGAGTCTCTTGGCTGGATCAATGAAACGAAGTACTTCAGTCCTCACAATCCCGGATCGCAATTTGCAGAAATACAGGCAATTAGTGTGGGGTGGGTAGCCGGAGCTTTTTCAGGAGAATAGTCTCATCAGGCCCTGGGCTCCACGGCAGAGAGCGGCCACAGCATTCCAATTATGGAGCCGCTCTCCAGCAGCAGCTCAATGCAGAGATGGCCACAGGTATTGAAAAAAGGGAAAACATTTGTTTGTGTGTGTGTGTGTGTGTGTGTGTGTGTGTGTGTGTGTGTGTTTGGGGGGGTGGGGGGTGGTTGTTTACCTACATTTGACGACTGGCCTTGTGGAGCCTCGGTGACGTGTAAAACGTGGGTCACGACGTTCACTTCCACTGTCCCTCCCGCCACCACCGCTGCCTCCGCCGCCTGTGTTCTCGTGATAAACGGAAAAAAAAGATCTGTTTGCCACGTGGCTGTTTGGTTGCTTTGGCAGGCGGCGCTCGCGGCAGGCATCTGCCGTTGTTTCTGCCCGTCCCCGCGGTGAACCCCGGGTGCCATTTTCAGGGCCCCTGGTCATACCACAGGAGCTCCGCAGTGAGTGCCAGCGACGGACACAGCCGTGCGAGTCCGTGCGAGTGCATACATAGGCAGCTCACTGGCTGACTGTAAAATGAAAGAGATAGCTTTTAAAAGCCCAGGGCCTCTTCTCTGAGGGATACCTTTCACCTGCAGCAAAGTGTGTCTCTGTAGCACACAGCTTCAATGTTCCAAGAGGTGACTTAAAACACCCACAGCCCTCTGGAAGTACATAAATATATTCAGTGCATGTTCCACTGACTTAACTGGCAGAGCCAGGTGCAAACACGACCAAGGTCATGGACTCGGTACCAAGAGAACCGACGTAGGACTCTGACCTGCTCAGTAAGGTGTCTTGGATGAAAGCATGTAAAAATGAACATACAAAACTTAATCTTTTGTAGGTAAAACGCAGAGCCGGACAGTAACGGAGTAAATTTACTTGAGTACAGTACTTGAGTACAGTACTTGAGTACTAGCCTAGAAATCTAGACGCGCCCCTAGCGGCAGCGAATTATATTTGCTGCCAGGGCTAGTCTAGCAACTCTCCGTTGGCTTGTGAGCTCCAGAAATCGAAACTTAATCAGGCCAATGAAATCGTGTATAGAGTCGTTAGGTGGGCTTAACATAATGATTGATGGCAGAGTTGCAACGGTTTGGCTTGAATTCCCTGCTACTTCAAAACAAATAAGATGGATGTTGCTGCTGGCGAACAGTGTGACACGAGTTAAGCTTTTATTAAGTTGGCAAACGTTTGAACTAGCCAACTAGCTCCGCTGGTGGGAAACGCATGGGACTCATAGCGCTGCCACTGTCCTATTGCGTGCAGAGGGAATTTGAAAGACAACTGATTATCCCGCCCCTCGGACTGAGCACTGTGAACGGTCAGTGTCCAGACCCTACATTTTAATGGGGAGTACTCATGACTTTACTCAAGTACATTTGAGAGGCAAATATTGTACTCTTTACTCCACTACATTTCTATCCATAACCGTGAGTACCTGTTACTTTTTCTAAAAAAAAAAGGAAAAAAGAAAAATCTCGGAAACCCTCAATTTGTTGTTTCCCTCTCCCTCTCTGGATTGTGCAGGCGCCACTGATTTTCCGCCAAAGTCAACTCCATGGTCAGATTTAGATAAGAGACGAAGCCATGGATGAAACAATGGATGAAGACGCAGCAGGTCCATCCCGGGAATTATGCCAACCCGTGGCCCCACCTTACCAGACTATTTCAATAGTCTGGCGAGACTATTTCAAGTTAATGATAGTTTTCGCTTCAAGTGTTTCAATTACAAAGTAGTGTTTTGTATTTGAAATACGTATTTTAAATACATGTATTAGAAATACTGCCCATTCCTGGCAACATGGTAAAAAGATGAAAATGACCTGATTTTACTTTCAATTCCTTTTACATTCTCCAAGGTATTACCATTAACATTTTTCATAACTCCATGTGGGACGTTTCTGTACATAAATGTAAGCACTGTGGCAGTAATGCAATATTTACTCTTGTACTCTTGATACTCAAGTACTTTTAAAAACAAGTACTTCAGTACTTTTACTTAAGTAGACATCTGACTGTTGTACTTTTACTTGTTCTTGAGTAAAATTTAGCAAAGCGTATCTGTACTTTTACTCAAGTAATGAAGCTGTGTACTCTGTCTGCCTCTGGTAAAATGGCAAAACACCATAATAGTTAACCATAAAACACCATGTAGTTCCATTTGTTACACTGTGGTTATTTTTCAAGAGGAGTTATAACAGGTGAAACACACTTTGTGAACAGCGTGTTCCAATGGGTTCAAAGGCGTGGGTGTTCGGATGAGAAGATGCATGCTTGCTTTCTCTTTCTGAAGACACCATGTTGTGAGTTCCTCACTGGCATTTCTCTGTGATGTATTTTTTTTTTAAAACGAATAGGATCTACTTATCATGCGGCACACAGCGCTGAAGCAAAGAGACTTCCAGAAGTCAGAATAATTATGCCACGATCAGCAGAACTAATGTTCTCTTGCGTCCCTCCATTGCATTTAGTCCCCCTTTTTCCCATTCTCCTCTGAAAACAAAGACCTTTCATTACGTTTTAGATTATATGCCGGTGGTAATTTAATTCACAGCTTTACACTTCAAAGTTATTCAAACAGAAGCAAATGAGGAGTGCTACAGTAGTTCTTAGCTACGTGCGTGTGCGTGTGCGCATGTGTGTGTGTGTGTGTGTGTGTGTGTGTGGGACATAGGTCTGTATTTACTTTGTAAATCGCTGGTCCTTCATGTGCCTTTTCTGTGATTACACCCCTTTTTTGCTTCTTCTCAAACCAACCTGTTAAAGCGGTAATGAGCGGCAGGCCTGTATGTTCAAAGCATGAGTCAGGTTTAAAACATGGGAGTCAAGCCATTTATTCCATTAGCAGAAAATAACAAGGGTCTGAATAGCTTACGCAAGATACCAACCATTCTGCTTTCATACGCTCGCAATAAATTGCTGCAATATGGTCGGACTCAAGCAATTAACAGTGTCTTGTGGATTTAAACACCAGAGATAACAAGGGCAGATCAAAAACCACAGAAAAGGAATCAGGTTAGAATTTCAGATCATCTAGATTATAGATAGCCTCGGTGTAAATCTGCAATTGCAGTTGAATATGTTCTGCAGATCCCATCACAACCACTTACCCTGCATGGGACAGGCTTTATGCGGGGGCGGGCTTTATGCCCGCGGTTATAGTTAGGAACACTGTTGTACACAACCAATGGCTGCACTGATGGCATCAGTATTAAACAACACTGTCTTGTTATCCTCTTTGGAATCGAGTAAACAACTGCATTTTAATCCTTCAACTGCAAGTTTGCTTTACCTGTAAGAGTTTATTGTATCAATTTAAGTTTAATATGCTGAAGTACCTCCCTTGGAAATCAGAAGTGAAAGAAGCGTTCCCAGACCAATACTCTTTTGGGAATCAGTCTGTTGGTAGCCAGGCTAGATATACAGTATATAGTTTCACAATGCCTAAAAATGTAACTGTCTTATAATATTTCTTTTTTTTTTGTTTGTTCATCCATCCATCATTACATCCATTGAAGGATAAAAAAAGGTTCCATGCCAACTGGTCATTGAAAATTCTTATGTATACTTCCA
This sequence comes from Alosa sapidissima, assembly GCF_018492685.1. Classification (NCBI taxonomy): domain Eukaryota; kingdom Metazoa; phylum Chordata; class Actinopteri; order Clupeiformes; family Clupeidae; genus Alosa; species Alosa sapidissima. The sequence goes on along the minus strand of NC_055976.1, from coordinate 25,425,318 downwards.
ATGTTAAATGTGTGTTGGAGTGGAAAGAAATTTAGTTTTTCATCAGCCATCAGTATTTTATTTAGGTAAAATATTTGTAGTGTTTATTATTGTCCCTTAAAATAATTTTAAATATGTTGCATAACATACTTTTAGCATATTTATGGATTCTGAACTATGATGTTCAGAATCTCTTATAATGATTTTATTTTGATGTTCAAATTGTATGTGGAAATTTTGTTTCTAGACTGTTGCTTGGTTTGATGCATATCTGAAGTATTTCTGCTAAATAAGTTCAACCAGTTCAGCTAAAGTTATTTTCTGAACTTATGTTTGATGGAAATTTGAACTGTATTTCAAATACCCTAGCCTGGAAGCCAGCCCGAATTAACCTCACTCACAAAATTTGAGGTTGGGAATTTTGAATTCGGCTACACCGAATTCAAAATTTTGAGTATGGCTACACCAGCTACCGCCATTTCCATTAAAATGATAATGATTCTAGGCTTTCTTCAACATCACAATATTACATAATGTCCTAGCGTGGTCCATTTTTCTGCCAAGTCAAGTCAAGTCAAGTCAAGTTTATTTATATAGCACATTTCATACACAGAGGTCATTCAATGTGCTTTACATAAACAAAACCAAACAATAATAACAAATAAAAGCATAGAAGGGCAATATAGTCAAAGAATAGTTAAAAGGTAAAGATCATAATAAAAAGAAAACATAAAACACAAGGTAAAATCATTTAAAAATAAAGAATAATTAGTAAGCAAAAACAAAGGCAAAAGTAGTAAAAAAAGTAATAAAACACAAAGTAGAATAATTATCGAGGCAGATTCAGAATTTGTAACTCGGCACAGTTAGCAGAAAGCGTCTGTTTTTCTAAGTCATGTTTTGACATCAGCCCTCTGAGTTTGACAATATTTTTGAGGTGGTAAAAAGCTGATTTAGTTATCGCTTTCATGTGGCTGTTGAAATTTAGATCACTGTCAATTAATACACCAACATTTTTAACAGTATCCTTTGCCTTCAACCCTAAGTCTTTCCTCATTTTTACCAAATATAATTACTTCAGTTTTTTCTTTGTTCAGCTGAAGAAAATTTTGAGACATCGAGGTGTTGATTTGTTCTATACACTGACACATAGATTCAAGAGGACCATAGTTGTTTGGTGATAGAGCTAAGTAAATTTGTGTGTCATCTGCATAGCTATGATATGAAATCAAATTATTTTGAATGATTTGTCCAAGTGGGAGCATATAGAGGTTGAATAATAGTGGCCCCAAGATCGACCCCTGGGGAACACCACAGGTCAAGGACGTTGGTGTTGAGGTACAGTTTCCGATGGCAACAAAGAAGCTCCTTTCTTGTAGATATGATTTTAGCCAGCTGATAACTATGCCTGTAAATCCAACCCAGTGTTCTAGTCTGTGTAGTAAAATATTGTGATCAACAGTGTCAAATGCTGCACTAAGGTCCAGTAGCACTAGGACTGATGTTTTACCTGAATCTGTGTTGAGGCGTATGTCATTGGAAACTTTAATGAGAGCTGTTTCAGTGCTGTCATTGGAAACTTTAATGAGAGCTGTTTCAGTGATGCCAACAGTAAAATGTTGCTAATGATGTGTTGAAGTGGCATAGTTTTAAAATTAAACGTCAATTTGAGGATGAAAATGTCCAAAAGATGTGTTTTGTGCCAACAAATGGTAATTTGGTTACACTTTACTTGACGGTATCTACATAAGAGTGACATGACACTGTCATGAACGTGACATAAACATTATAAACAACTCATAAACATTTATGACATGACACTTCTGTTATTAAGTGTCATTTCTTTTTTGTCATGACAAATTAGAATTAGGGTTAGAGGTTAGGATTAGGGTTAGGGTTCATGTGTGATGACATTGTCATGTGTTCATGACAGTGTCATGTCACTCTTATGTAGATATCGTCAAGTAAAGTGTTACCGGACATTTTAGTCTTCTTTGAAAGTCTAGTCATTGATAACAACATAGAGCTATCCAACATAATCACATATTTTGTGGTACACAGACATGTCTGCAGAAAATGTCAAGCGTTTACCCTGATTCTGAAACTACCCATATAATTGAGCATAATTGTGTAAAATTACTTTGACAAGACAACTGAGCATTTTGCCTTGTGGATGTGAGATATAAATGTTGAATCATACATAGAAAGCTTCAATAAGAAGAAACAGGAAAAGAAAAAGACTGATTTGACCATGAAATCCTTAGTTTAACAATAAACATCTCTTCTAAGACATTAAATTACTCTCAGTACAGTTTATAGTGTAAGGCTAAACATGCTGCCATGGCATGAATTATTACTTCCTTAAACACTGAAATGCAACGCTAACTCCATCAAAATCAGAATGCCTTGGGAGTAGCTAGAGCCCATTTATGATTTCTCTGTGGGGTTGCATAATGGGTTTTGCTGTGAGTCCCACACACATATCCTTTCCTCTGTCTGGGACATTTCAAGCAATTGGAGCAATGGCTGCATTTTTCCTCCTCCTAAATAACACAGAACTGTATGTTCTCTCCCGAGGTATGGCAGACGCTCTCGATTCCTGCGTCGTCTACCTGTCCAAGGGGACTGACAATCTCCCACGAGGTTTCTGATGGCTTAAAGAGGTTCTTTGCCAAGGTCTCATCCCCATATGCTGTCTCGGGCTTGTCACGGGGGACATGACATAGAACCCTCTGCTTTGAGCAGGGTTACATCCTCCTGAACTTTTAATCTAAAATTAAATCTTCGTGGAGCAAATTAAATCTTTGCAAAACGCATGTGTCTCTCAAATTGGAGACAATCAGACCTCCACCTATCTGCTCAAATCCGCAGTCCCCTGGCTGCCGGGGGTTGTAACCTTCATGTCACTGCGTGGAGGTAATTACGGAAAAGAACAGACAAGAGGCTTGTTTTGCACTTCAACATTTTTTCTTAAGTCGAGAAATCTGCTCTGTGTCAGTCAGGGAGAACAAAGGCGTATGATGAAGACTTCACCGTGGCAGGTGGGTGGGCGGGCGGCCAGACGGGCAGTTTGGCTGGGCGTTTTGCGATCTGAAGTGGCGCGGTGGCCCGAACATGCGGATATGAAGACGAGCCTGGGGAGAGAAGGTGCAGAGGCAGCAGCTGGAGATGCAATGGCTGACCCGGCGCTTCCCCTGCCGGGCATGTAATGCTGTTGTCAAGGCCACACAGCCCCCCACGGTGAGCAAAGGAGATCAAACTTGACGCTTCCTCGCCACCACCCCCCCCCCACACACACACACACACACACACACACACAACCCCCACCCCCCTACACACACACACTCACAACCCCACCCCTCCAGAGTCCGTATCTAAGCCGATTACCTTTCTGCCGATTTTGCTCCTTGCATCCCTTTCTTTCTTCCCCTGTCCCTGTGTAGAGCAATGTTTATCTGGAAAATTCATCACAAAGGTTGCCGTGTCACAGCCAATACGTCATGGCGGCCCGTCTGTCCTAGAAAGCAACGGTTGACCCCTGGGGGCGTCGAATCGGAGCAGTGCCCCATTCGTGGGGGCCTCGTCTTGCAAAACTCACAAGCGTAAAACGTGAGTCTTCCTTTTGTGCTAATAAAGGCGGTGATGTAAAGTTGGTCTGTGCTCGGCTAGGTAGCTCAGGAGACCCGAGCTGGTATAGCCACACAGCCTGTCCCTCCCGTTGGATCCAGGAATCAGTTTAGTGCTAAATTGACAAAGCTACTGGATGTGACAGGGGCAGTCATAAGATTGCATTTTGTTGGATCAGTGTTTCTCGTTTCACTCTCTCTTTCTCCCTCTCTCTCTCCCTCTCTCTCTCTTTCGCTCTCTCTTTCATTCTCTGTTGCAGCGATTGCACACTCAGATCACTGCTGAATTTAAATTGATATGATTTATCTCGATCCAAATCACAGTTGTGCCCTTGCTCCGTGGAGATAGAAAGACATGAAGTCCATGCACTGTAAAGACAGGATGATCACAGTTCAGGGGAAGGCTTCCTTCAAATCTTCATGATTTGATTCGAGCTGACTTGTAACCAGCGAAATGTCAACCATTCATCTAATGACCCCATATATGAAAAGATCAGCTAAAGGAAAGGGGATCTTTGTATACTGCATGTCAGGTCTACAACCTTTTCTCGATCTTGTTTATTGACTCGCTGATACAGCTTGCTTCATGTTCTCTATTTTTTTTTAATCTAGTGTAAAAGGATTTGCATTGGAAAGCATGCCCAGGCTGCCATGTACTGTGGCTGGAAACCTCAGCTGTTGACTCTCAGTACATGGCTATGGAAGGAGCATCCCATTTGTCTCCCTCAAGGCGTTCCCGCGGCTGTCTAGGCCTCTCTGTTGTGTTCCTCAACCTTCAGGACTAAGTGGTTCTCTCACTGTCTGCGTGAAGGGGTCCTGCAACCGCTGTGGAGAGGAATGGGATGGGGCTGGGGGTGGAGGGTGGAGGGTGCGCTGCCATGACTGAAGAGGTCACTTGGCACACACACACACACACACACACACACACACACACACACACACACACACACACATACAAACACACACACACACACACACACACACAAACACACACCTACACACACACACACAAACACAAACACACAAACACACACACACAAACACACACACACACACACACACAAACACACACACACACACACGCACACACACACACACAAACACACACACACACACTCCACTCTGCTGGTTTTTGCCCCTAAAAGAAAAAAAAAATTGCAGTCTGTAGTCTCAGCGCCACAATGAATTGAATCGAATAGGTTCCCCCCTAATACGCCCCGAGAGCCATGGGTCCAGACTGTTAATAAAGGCACCTAAGAGTGACCCCCCCCCCCCCCTCAAACACACACACACACACACACACTGGGTCGCGCCTCAATCCCCTCCCTGCCCCCCGGTTGCCGCAGTGGGCTGGACTCGCAAGCAGACTTCAGCCCCGGCCCCCAGCGGAAAACCAGAAATAATCGAATGTTCAAGCTTGGTCTGTTCCCAGGCCTGACACAGATTCATAACCAGAAATAATCACGGCAATCTCAGGTTTCCTTTCAGGAAGGGATGAATTCATCGACCGGAGCCTCGATCAATTTCCTCCACTGAACCACAAAATGGAGTTACAGGCCAAAGGAACTTCGGACAATATTTTGTCTTCATGTTCACAAACATCAAGATTGCTGTTTTATTTTTTTTTTTACCTTTTTTTAGCTGACTGATGTGCACATTTGAATTAAGTCACACTAGAGCTCAGCAGCACTTGAGGACACGAACCCTCCAATGACTCCTTTCTACAGTCAGTATTATATATACCGCTGTCAGATTCATTCTGAAGGACAATTTCAAAGCAGCGCAGTGGAGACTCTTCAATGCCATCCATCCATTCTTTATCTCGTTTGCTAGGAGAACAAGGGGCACAGGGACATCAAGCGATACCACCAACCGAGACAAATACAGCCCACAATGTCATCATGCCTTGAAGCTAAAAGCAACTTTAAGGTTAGCTGCCTTCATCTCTAAGCTGCCTTCATTAGCTTCATAGCCCCAAGTTCAAATATGTTTAAATCAAGCTGCACACAGACAGACACGCACGCATGCGCGTGCGCACACAGACACACACACACACACACAAATTATGGGTTACTTAGGTCAAAACTGTAGCTCTAAGCATTTGTCTTTAAACAAAACAAGGCAGAGGTCTTTTTTTTTCTCACCGGCGAAAGAAAAAAACAGTAAACAAATCGGAAATTCCATCTTGGACTTAATCTGTTCCTCCAGCCCGAGGCCTGGTCTACCCACTCAAGGGTCCCCCCTGCAATCGACTGCCACTCTCAAGGGAACCAGCAGAAGAGGAAAGCGCAACAGCATGGAAATCTCAATACACAGTTCACCCAGATTGGTATTGGAGGGATTTACAGTACACTGGCTATAATGTGCAGCCAAGCATTGATAATGAAACAGCCACACAGGCAACATTTGTGAGCAAAAAAAATAGGGAGAGAGAGAGAGAGAGAGAGAGAGAGTAAAGAAGGAAAGAAAGAGAAATAACAAGGAAGCACACATTATGCAAGAAGCCAGAGATGCTCTCTCCCCCCATTTACACCCGTCTAGTTAGTTAGCGGATGACCTTTTCCCCACTCTCTCATTTGGACTGCCACGGAGGTTGGCCTTTAACGATCAGCAAAGACCAGAGAGGGCTGGGAAAGGGGGAAATGGGAGTAGAGGAGTAAGCATGTCATTTTTTGTGGTGGTGGATTTGTTCCAACAGTGCACTCTGAAGCAGCGGAACGAGTCGTACGCCCTGCTGGGGTATCCCAGGTAACATTACCTGAGGCTGCCTCTCCCCCTCTCTCTTTCTCTCTTCCTCTCTTTTTCTCCTCTCTCTCTCACTCTCTCCTCTGGTGGCATTTAAGGACCTGTCAAGAGGAGGTTGGCGTCGCATTTCATAAAACAATTATCAAAGACGGGCCGTGGCAACATGCCCGTTAGGGCTGATTGCATTCCCGCGGCCCGAGCAGCTCCACCATTGCAGCCGCGCTAAATGATTTATAGACGATAGGAGATCCAAGGCTGTGGAGGCCAGCGCCGCACACTACACACACCGAAAAGAAATGTGGATGAAGGTGGAAGAGCAAAGCACGAGTGACACTACGTTTGAGAAGGACGAAGAGGGAAAACAAGTGAGAGAGTGAGCGACAGAGAGAGAGAGAGCGAGAGACTGTAGACTGGAATGGTGACTCAGGTTGTTGAGGACACTAAATCAGCATTTGCACGTCCTAGAAAGCACCTGTGTTTAGATAGCGACGAAAAGCAGGCTGATGTGTGTGTGTGTGTGTGGGGGGGGGGGGGGGGGGGGAGGGGTGGTATTGAAGCAATATTTTCTGTCTCCTTCTTGCCAGGCCAAAGGCAGGCAGATAAGCACCCATGCGCAGAGTGCCAGCCGGATTACAGACAGGTTCTGGGAGGCTGGAGGGACGGCAGGCCATCGTTTCTCCCCACGCACATTAGGGGCTAACACATAGCATCACGTATCTGTTATTGCCTCCAAAGTGGTCCCTGTGACACCCGCGTCCGTCTGGCGGAGGATGTGTGTGTGTGTGTGTGTGTGGCCCCTCCCCTGGCCCTGTGCTGTGAGCAGGCAGGCAGGACCGCACGGCCCATCAGGGGGGGAAAGAAGGAGGTGGGGAAAAAAGAAGTAAATTAACCCCACGCACAACTGCCAAATAACAACGGCAATTTCACACCTGAGCGAACAAAAACACGACCATTCGTTTCGTTTCCTGACAGGCAAAAGAAGGAAAAAAAAAACGAAAAAAAAAAAACCCTTATGTTTAGCTCGGGCGGGCAACCAACAAGAGGCTGGGATCACCATCAGTCAGGCTGGTGTTTGCCGCACGAGTGAAGGCATCCGTCATACGACTGCGATCGCTGATTACTTTCATAATGGACCTGTGCTTAAAGCAACGTTTTCGAACTATTAATCCACACTGTAATGGAATGGAGGCGCAAAGGGTGGTCCGGCATGCATTTTGCGTTCGTTTGCTTTGGGGATCTGAAGGCGTTGCCCGTAGTGGAGGATGCACTGGAGTTTGCCAGATTACTGATGCTTGTTTGAATCTGCAGTGAAATGTCAATTCAACAAAAACATGATGTTTGCGTCAGCGAACACCCGCTGTACCCACTAAAGACCTAAAGGTTTATGGCTTAAAATGCCAGAATAGCTGCAAAATGACAACTACCATAAACACGAGGTCGTTCATTAGGCATTGATATCACCTGGTAACCTGGATTACAGATTACCTGACCGAGCGACCACAGTTCGTCAGACTGAAGAACTGTCTCTCTGACACTGTAATATGCAGCACCGGAGCGCCACAGGGAACTGTGCTCTCTCCAGTCCTGTTCACCCTGTACACATCTGACTTCTGCTACAACACCGAGTCATGCCACATGCAGAAGTTTTCTGATGATACTGCAATTGTGGGGTGTATCAGGAACGGGCAGGAGGAGGAGTACAGGAGCCTGGTGGAAGACTTTGTGCAATGGTGCAAACTCAATCATCTTCAACTTAACACTTCAAAGACCAAGGAGATGGTGGTGGATTTCCGCAGGTCTAAGCCCACTCTACTACCAGTCCACATTGATGGGGTCAATGTGGAGGTGGTTAGCACCTACAAGTATCTGGGTCTCCACCTGGACAATAAACTGGACTGGTCAGCCAACACTGACGCACTCTACAAGAAAGGGCAGAGCAGGCTGTACTTCCTGAGGAGGCTGCGGTCCTTCAATGTGTGCAGTAAGCTCCTCAGGATGTTCTACCAGTCTGTTGTTGCCAGCGTCCTCTTCTATGCAGTAGTATGCTGGGGAGGAAGCACAAGGAAGAAGGATGTGGGGCGAATTGACAGGCTGGTAAGGAAAGCTGGCTCTGTAGTTGGAGCTGAACTGGAGTGCATCACTTCACTATCTGACAAAAGGACCCTGAACAAACTAATCAACATCTTGGACAATGAGTGTCACCCACTCCACAGCACTATTGTTAAGCAGAAGAGCCTGATCAGCTGGAGACTTCGCTCACTGCCTTGCACAACTGACAGACTGAGAAAGTAATTTGTCCCCAGGGCCATTGAACTGTTCAATGCCTCACTTAAGGGAAGAGGAGAGATAGACTTCTCTGCATAGTCTGTCTGCCTCTTCACCTCCTCCATGTTTGGTACTGTCTGTCCACTAGCCACTTGTACCACTGTCTTTATGCCTCACTGTTTGCGTGCTATATTAGCACATCAGCACATATGCATAACCCCCCCCCATATTAGCACATTAGCACATATGCATAACCCCCCCCCCCCCCCCCCCCTCCATGCCACAGCCGAACTGTGGCCACACTTATACATTTTCTTAAATAGTTAAATATATAGATATATAGACTTTACTTTATTTCTGCATTGTTGCACTGTTGACTTATTCATTTGCACTATCATCATGACCACTATCACCATTGCACTACCACCATGACACTCATTCACACAGAGCACCTTAGAGCACCTTACCATACCTTACTATGCACAGAGAATCACAGGCTCAGTCCCTGCCTCAGTCATTGCAAGCGCCTCTGATTTATTAATCACCACTATGTGGATACTGTTTTTAGAATTGATTTAGATTAAGTGTTAGTATAATTTGTATTTTTGTAATTTGTATTTTAGTATATTTTTATATATTGTATTAAGTGTTAGTATAATTTGTATTTTAGTATATTTAGCATATTCTTTATCTTCTACTGTCCTTACTGCTTAGTTGTGTTTTTATATTATATACTTTAATTACTCTTTCTGCTGAATGTGTTTGTGTTGTATGTATGCTGCTGCTGAGACCTTGAATTTCCCCTGGGGATCAATAAAGTATCTATCTATCTATCTATCTATCTATCGATAGTATATTTTTACTACCATATTTCTCTTAAGACTCAATCAGGACGATGCAAGATCAGGATCCAGGCTTTATTCTTTTCAATGAGGGGCCAGTGGCCCTCAAGGAAGAGAAGTACACGTTTGTTTCACCCCATCATGGATTTCACCAGATTCTCAGTATTCTCTGACTTCTCTGCAACAGTATACTAACTTTACAAACTTTTACAAACAAAAGAAGGAGTGACCTCTAGGTCCAACCCAGTTTGAATATGCAATAGAAAGGGAGGATGAGGATTAGGCCTTCATCAGGTCTGGTCAGCTTCTATTGTCTTTTAATTAAAACTACCCCCTTTCCTGGGAAGTTCCTCAGAGGCCTGGACACATGCTGTTCTACAAACATTAACATTTCACACCTGGTGATGGGCAAAAGGCCTCTAGAAGGCTTTCATTGAATTCAAGGATAAACAAAGGATGCTTGCATACAGACCAAAGACACACACAGGGTACACATGGGTACAAAAATTACAGATGACCATAAGAAGTACGCAGTATGTACATTTACAGAAATGAGGCTGATTCACAACACTTTCAGCATGAACACACTGAAGCGCCTTTTCACCACTTTCTGCTGGAATAGTATTATTGTAGTATCAAAATATTATCAAATGACACTTTAAATGTATTTTAACATCTTTAAAAAACAAAACAACTTAAGTGACACAGTAAACAACAGTAATGACATTTTAATTGAAAAATAATTGTTTAAGGATTCTTGTATGTTTTTATCAATATTAGTATGTGATGTACAGTAGACATTTGTACAAACATAATAGATATTGCAATATCAAAACAAAAACAATGTCTTCTGTATGCACTAATGCTGTATGCTGTAGGCAAAAAGAAAAATAACTCAGATTGGTCTCCCTGGAAAAATGTGTCCATTGCAAGAGGAGAGAAGGCCATGATAATGTGTAGGCTTACTGACCATCCATACATGTAGTATTTTCTGTCAAATCACTGTACAGGGGGAAAAAAGCTATGTGACGTCTCACCCAAACAAAGTAAATAAAATTGACGCCAAAATCCCAACAAACGGGCAAATGGAGCTCAACGCCGGAGTGCAGAGGGGCTGGAGAGTTTGACATCTTTCTCACAGTGAGCAAAGTCAATGTGACATCAGTGAGAGAAACTCCCAATTAAGGGGCCAACTGAATCCTCCAGCAAAGCCTTGCTATTATAAATATATATATATAAATATATATATATATATATATATATATATATATATATATATATTATATATTTATTTATTTATTTATTTATTTATTTATTTATTTTACAATACATGGAAACTCTTACCAAGTGCAAGGCCAATTTGTAGCCCCCCCCCAGGCTAGGGTAGAGGAAGGGCAGAGGATATTACAAGCATGACTTGAGAGTGAGCAATGTCCACTCTCCTCCAGCGTAGCGATGACGGATGATGGATATGATCATAACCCCCCCCCCCCCCACACACACACACACACACACCATCCTTCATCCCAGCCAAAGTGGACTATAGTGCCTGTGCAGCGGATCGATGGGAGGATGTATTTTTCCTGTGGTACACCAAGGGAAGGTATTGACAAACTTCAGATCATCCTTACCTGATCTACAGTACAAAGATATCATCACTGCCTGCTGCGACAGTCTGTTTCCCTGGCAACTATATTCTGTTATAAAATATATATATATAGTCTTGTACACTGTCGTAAATTAAAATGCTATCGCCAGCTGTGTGTGAGAGAGGGAGGGTGTCTGTGTGTGTGTGTGTGGGGGGGTACTCAAACAAAATGCCCGGTGTGGCGCACACATTTCCAGTGAATTCCAGAAACATAGGCATTCATTTGTATGACAAAAACCAGTGATTGCCAGGCCCTTTGCTTAGCAACTAGTGCATTACTGAAGCAGTGTGTAGCGATGATAGAAAGGGAGTGAATTATTTGTAATTATGTGTCAGAGCGGAGGGAGTCTTCTTTTGAACCACAAATCATATGCCAGGACATTATAAACACAACTCACTCCCATTTGACATGAACAGAGAGCTCTTTAAAATCAGTATGTAAATCCATTTTCCTGTCCCACATTTATGGACAAAAAAAGATGGATTACTCAATTGGACTTTTTTACATAATCCTCGGGGGATAATACTCCTGACTGGGCATGCAACATTATTTACTGCAATAGCTTATCACGCGAGGAAAGGAAAGAACGGAGAGGAAAACGGAAACTCGTAATATTTGGAAGGAGTTCTTGTTATTTCTGAACGACGGTTGCCATGGACTGAACCAATTAGCGAGTCGACACATTGGAGGGTGACTCGGGTGACTCAGCGCATATCATTGTGCAAACGGCAGTCAGTAAATTAACGTTAAGTGGCTGTGAACTAAAGCATTGTTTGCACAGCTGCAGCCCGGTGAAGGCAACGTGTGTATTTTTGAGTAAGTCCATGGCTAGATTGTTGTGTGTGTGTGTGTGTGGGGGGGGCAGCCTTCATGGCTGTTTATATAAATGCTGATAAAAGGTTTGCCATCTCCCTAATCTTTTTAGCTCTGTGGATTGGTTGCAGACAGGGTAGAGGCACGTCTGTGCTTTAAGCCCTACTTGTGGAGTGTTGAAGCCTTTATTATTCAAGTGACTAGTTTACCTGAGCCACTGTATCCCCCTTGTAGCATGTTTACCTTGACCACATTCCCAGTGCTGTAGTACCATGTGTACATTGTCCATAAATTGTATATTTCATATATATTGTGTTTTATATTGTCTATATATTGTCTTTCCAGCTAGAGAGGGACACCGATGGCCAGAGCTAAATTCCGGGTGTGTGCTAACACACTAGGCCAGATAAAGTGGACTCTGATTCCCTGATTGATGGTGTGTGGTAACTCACTAGGCCAGATAAAGTGGACTCTGATTCCCTGGGCCCTCTGCCTTCCTGGAAGAGGAGGGAAGTCTGTGGCATTTAAATCAGAGGCATCATTTCTCCCCTCCTCTCTCGCTCGCGATGTCTCTCCTCTCACTTATATAATTCAGCTATAAAACTATTATTACTAGGAATACAACAGTGTTGTAACAATCATCAAGGCTAAGTGAACTCTTGAACTGTTTGTTTTATGAGGCCACATGAAACATTTGTAGCCACAGTGCCATTTTGCAAAGTTCATCTGGGCAGCGTTTTCCACTAGTTGGAAATCTCCACGGCAACTTGTCATCCCATGTCTCATCATCACATGCGTATATGTTTATTTTCTGCTCTCCCTCCTGCATACAGCACAGCACGGTGGGTTGGGAGCTTCAAGACATTGGGGGTGGGAGCTGAGATGAGGGGATGGGGGGGGGGGATTGTGTGTGTGTGTGTGTGTGTGTGTGTGTGTGTGTTTGTGTGTGTGTGTGAGGGGCGACATGCTGTACATCATCAGTCACGTTAGTGCAAACAGATGCCGCTGCCAGCAGCCCTTTTGATTCGCTTAAAATGCTGCACACAACAGAAATGTTCAGACTCTTTTTTTTTGCTCAACTGTTACATATTTCCGCGTATTTGTCTCCCCGATTCAGCGCCCGTGGCAACCGTCCATGTATCAATGTCAGCTCGCCGTCGACAGCCCGCAAAAGAGCCGAACTCAGCAAATGGCGTGGCACATGGGTTGTGCAAAAGGGGAGAGCCTGATGAGACTTCCTTGGCTCCGCTACATAGACAAGGAGGCAGGGGGGCCCACAGGCTGGGAGAACTGAATCGTGTGTGAGAGCCCAGGCATCAGGGTCCCCCGTGTCTGGTTTCACATGAAGTTTAATACGCCTATTAAGAGAGCACTGCCGAGGAGGGGCGGGGTGGGTTTCATGACACCATTAAAGGAGCAGCATGCCACATATATATCAGCACTATTTGGGGGTGGGGGGAATGTTTTATCTTTTTTCTTTTTCATTTGGTAGCATGAACGCCCTGCTGTGCTCTTCACAGAAAACTAAAATGCGAGTTGACAAATGTGAAAATTGAAATAGGGCAAAGAGCTTGCATGTCCTAACTCATAAAAGCAGGGGTCACGCGGGAGTAGAGTGTGTTGATGTGTGTGTTGATGTGTGTGTGTGTGCAGGGGTTGCGCTCTCTGGCGAGGAAAAGGAGGACATCCTCTGGCCCAAGCAGTTTGTCGCCGGTCAATTAGTCCCATTTTTTGTCGCCCGCAGGCGGAGAGGACAATTAAGGAGGACGCAGGTTGTTCCAGAGGGAGAGCACTCACATCCAAGAGGGCTTAACCGAACTGATGGGGCCGGGCCACAGAGGCCAAACACTGGAGACCATGGCGCTCACATTATTATGTCTCAGGACAAGCCATAGGATCTCAACATTTGATGATGACCATTCAGTTACTGTACTGAGCTGACTTGATAACGCTGCCCAAAGGATTGCTATGCTATACTGACTACTGGCTGAAATATGGATTTAATAATCACACTACTGCATTCTTATTCTGGTCCAACACTGGCGAGCTCAGTCATGGGAATACATTTCACAGCACATACACTCTCCTAATGCTGTTGATCCAGTCGGAATTGATTGTGGTTCTGTGCAGAAAAGAAAAAAAAAAGAGATTTTTTTTAGTACTTACCTTAACGTGGAACTAATGTGAGCCAATCTCTGAAGACGTAAGAGCCACCCGAACATGTGAGTCATTCGTATGAGCTGTGTGTCAGGTCTATTTGCCACAGTACACTGACAACAAAGCAGGTTCACCTTGTGTACAGATCCTTTCAATCTGTTCCTAGAGGGTTTCAAAACCAACGGAGGTAATTTGAAATGAAAATGTATTGCACTTTAGTGCTCAACTACAAAATGTCGACTTAAAAACATGTTTTTTTCTTTGTCTCCAGGTTACCATTAGCTCAATGTTGTGTTCTGTGCCACCGGAAATGCCTTAGGAATGCACATGTTTGTTTAAGCTGTTGAAAGGGTCTATGGGCACTTGTCCTGGCCTAAAGGTGGCCCACGTCTGAGCCAGAACTCGCCCAGATCTGCCCAGAGGCAGTCAAACTGTTATCAGAAGGACAGGACTGCAAGTAACGTGGCTTTGTAGACCACCTTCTGATAAGCACCAGAAATAACACCATTAGCAACAGAGTGAATTTGAGCGAGCTGACAAGCTAGCTAGGACTTGTCACTATGTGATTGGATAGCGTGACAAAAATCGCATGACATGTTTTTGTTTTTTACATTTCATCACTAGAAACATAAATAACATGTTTTTGCGACTTTTCACATTATTATTCAGATCTGGTTTCTCCTTGTCTGTGGCAGGTAGACTGCAACTTTATTTGTCTCCATTTGCCTTGTGTTTTGAAGAGCACAGAAAAAGTACTTCTGACAGGTACTTTCTGTTAGATGCACAGCGGCACCCCCACGTTGTGCTTTCTGAAAAACATCATCTTCTAGAGGGACTGCACACTGTGCTAAAAGTTTTCTGGCGCCAGCTAAGATGGCAGTCAACAGCGGCCAAAAATGGGTCCAGTGGAAGGCCAAATTCAGCTGTTATCTGAAAACGCTGTAATAACAACTGAAAAGTTAGGCCAGCTTTAATTGATTCCATAAATTTGGCTTATCCCAAATCCGAGAGGCATGGTTAATGAACAATACACTCACTCGTTTTACGGACATCTGGCAAATTTTCAGTTGCAACCCCGATGCAAGAAAACAAAACCACAAGCCCCATTGTGCCGCTCCATCTTGCACTGAAAATAGAAATATTACCGCCATTAAGCAGAAATATTACAAGGGAGCTCCAGACGCAAAATGAACAAAATGACAAGAGTGAAATAAACATGTTGCTGTTGTTTATGTAATGGGGACGCTTGTGTTTATTGCAGCATACAGAAAGGTGGAAGAGGAGAGGAAGATTCTGCATCACAAGTTTACTGTCCAGCTGCGGTAAGCAATCTTGCCCCTGTGTATCTTTATTTTTTTCGCAATAGGCTACGACTGGCTAGGAAGAGGGTGACCTGTTAAAGAGCTTTACGTTACATAATTAGAAGAATAATGCAATCCGACACTCAACCTTTGCATGTTTTAAAATTGATTAAATAATTCAATGTGCTATTCAAACATGTATCTCATCCTATTCGAACTGCACAACAGTAGACTTGCAGTGGCAAAGAGATCTAGGCCTACACACAATAATCATGGATCGTGCGAGTGGTACCAGCAAGTGTTCAAATAGTTCCTGCATAGTCTCTAATCGCGTCATTATTCATGCCTGCCTTATTAAAATATTTACTCATTCTTCCGCTTGTTGACTCACAACTTTTATGACACATTTTAATTTGTTTACACATTCATATTGGTCGACATCAACTTTGGGCAAAGATATTTGTGATATCAGGCGAGAGCAGAGTGGTTGAAGTAGGTCACCCAATGAAATATCACTCAAAATAGATCCTGCATTATTTGGGCGCGTTTCCGCTTAGTTGCGCTAATCTTGAAGAGATTTCACAGAGAATTGCCTCGGCATCACCTTGCGGATCCGTGAGTGGCTTATTCCAACTCTCGTCTCGTATTTTAATGAGCCTCTGCACAACACGACACATGCTCTTGGTCCAGGTGTCGAAGAAAATACAGAGCACCCTTAAGCATTTAGATGTAACCCCCCCCCTCCCTCTCTGAAGGTGCCTTAAACCCTTCATAAAATATACAGTGTAACAATCACCTTGATTTACAGCCCCGTAGGAAGGGTATTATTTTCAGAGGAGAAAAAATCAATAGAACTGAAACTCTTGCAAATGCCTCTTTTTGTCCTCGAGAGGTGAGTGGCTGTGTCCTGGAATAATGTGTCTCCTGAAGTATGCACGAATGACATTACTCTCCGGTGGTAATGGTGGCCTGTCGTAAAACAGGGTCGGCTTGGTGGCACTGTCACACAGAGAAATTATTTAATATCACTTTTAATTAAGTCAGCCTACACAACAGCTCATTACAATGAAAGGTTGATTAACTCAGCATATCTGCTTCTCCGTATAGTCCATTCACTTTTATGTCCGCCTGTCCACTCACTAGCCTTGAGCCGAAGCGATGCATAGGAGGCTCCGCACATGGACTCCGCACAACCCATTCCCAGACAGTAATATGGACACTGACTGACAACTGAGTGACAACACCTCGGGTCAGCGTCCCTCCTCAACTTAAATCACTTTCACTACCAGTGCAAATATACAGTAGCATGTCTGTAGACAAACTGCATAGGCCTAAGCCTGCTCTGAAGGGCGTTTATGTGTGTTATCATGATAATTCCTTTCTTCCTCCTATCTACCTAACTCATTAAAAATGAAAATACACACAACTGTCAACCTAAAAGCTGAATTGGACACCTTTGCTGCTTTTAATTAGAGCACCTCATGAAGATGATAAATAAAGATGGAGGCAGCCGTTAATGCAGGCTAAAACAGGTGTAAGCCTTGTTTACAGAACGCACAAAAAGAGGCCCTGGTTGTGACAGAGAGAGAAAAATCCCAGAGTAAACAATTTCTCAGTCACAGATGAACAGGTTGTGAAGTAGATATTCTGCACTTTCAAGAGTCAGAAAAAGAGGAGGAAGGAGGATTTGCAGAATATTAAAATGCAAATGTTCATTATTTTTATGGAGTTGTTATTAGGTTCTTAGTCTCTGGTTTTAGTAGATATTTAACATCTCCTGTAGATGTATTGTATACCGCAGAGGAAATATAAGGCTCACATAAAATATTAGGAGCCTAATTAATATGTTCCGTCGTCGTATTTACAGCACCACACAGAGTAGGCTACAGAACATGAATATCTGGAGCCTTGATGCGCTTGAGTCATTTGGCATGCTCAAGCACTCTTCCAGGCAAAAGCATCACTCTCTCTCTCTCTCTCTCCATCTTTCTCTCCCTCTCTTACTCTCTTTCTCCCCCTCTCCCCCACACACCTCCATAAGACCCCCCCCTTTCTCTCTCTCTCTCTCTCTCTCTCTTTTAAACCACAGCCATGAAGGACACGATGGCCTAATTGGCATGTAAAGAAGCGCTGGAGCCTTCTGTGTGGACTCTGTCATTTACTCAACAAATCACACTGTCATCCGGGATGCTTCCCCAGCCTGTCTGATCCAGGGGCAGAGCCGGGAGGTGTCAGCCTGAACCCAGGCCCCTCCACTGGGGATGGGGACAGGGATGGTGGGGTGGGGAGGCCTGGGGGCTTGGGAGTTCAGATGGGAGTCATGCGCACACACAAACAAACACACACACACACACACACCTCACACACACATACATACACTCACACACACACATACATACATAGAAACTGTAATCTAACTCTTTGGCCTAATTAGCCACTAATCACATGAGTGCATTTGAAAATCATCACTAGCCTTACCTATAAAGAACACCAATAAAAATAAGCAGTTTTTCGATTGAGGCGGTTGAAACCCATCGGCGGGGTGGGGGCAGTGGAGTACATTAAGTGATTGTAGTGTGCGTTTGCCCATTGACATTACGCTATGAAAGGAGAAGGGGGGCCTTGCGTGCCCACGCCCACACATGCAGCTAATTCAGACCGAGAGGACGAGCAGTTTGGTCTGAGAGTCCCAGTGGGTCAAAATAACCCTGAGACTCTTCACATTTAATTAGATCAATGTGTCCTCCAGCCTGACCACGACTTCTATTCAAAACCGCTGATTGGTACTGTAGGAAAGAAACATATATTGCAGGAAATGTATGCAAGTGTAGACATTTCATCATTGAGATTCAAAAAGATTATTTTAGTCAAGAAAAAGTGAAAGCTTTTTATGGTCTCCAGCAAAAGCAGCTACCACAACAGTATTCTGCACCAGACAGAGATATTTCTACTGGAAGTTACGAGTTCATTCGCTCCACACTTGCAAAAGAACAATGGCTAACAACCTAACCGTATGCAAACACAGAGTCCTCGCTAGTTAAGATTAAGGACGTGCCAAGGAACGGGTCGGCGCGGTAACTAGACAGCTAACAAAGGCGTCTGGAAACAGCGTGCATTCGCCCGGACCGGGAATGCAAAAACTCCGACCGCGGCCCCAGCTCTATCCATCGCCCGAGCTGCCAGCCTGATCTAATTGTGAAAGCAGGATAAACACTTTGAGTAATTCAGTGTCGGTCAAAAAGGAAACCACACAAATCACCCTGTCCCAAGGGGGCCTGGCCAAGAAATTGGTCTAAGCACAAGCCCGCGACATGGGTACCAATGCAGACCTCCACACTCTTTCCCTTGCTCTCATGTGGACCCCTACACTCTCGTTCTTTCTCATGCAGACCTCCCCTCTCTCACTCTCACACTCTCTCTCTCTCTCTCACTCTCTCTCTCTCTCTCTCTCTCATGCTCCCAACTGCCCTCCCTCCCTCTCGTGACCACAGTCCTTTTGTCTCATCTTTCTTCAACAAAAAAGAAAACAAAAACCCATTAAAGTGCTCATTGTTATGAGGTTTATGTTTAAGGGAGAGAAAAAATAAGGACAGAGCGAGATTAAAAAGATGACTGTCTGGCAGACACAGCTGCACACCCTTGAGGTGGATCGTTGACTGATTGATGACTTGAAAAAATATAAATCACAGTCAAAGCCCATCTTCAGCATGGCAGCCATTAAAATACTGTAAGTGCACCTGGAATACATATTAGCTGATTGGTAGGCAGACCACCATATATCAAAGGATTACACAGAGCGGGAATGTTTGATCGCCTGTGCTAATTTTCAGCTGCTTAAACAGCGTTTTGAGGTGTATTTCAAGTTAAACACTGCCAAGTGGCTTCGGAGGACTCTGACGAGGACCCCCCCTCTCTTGAATGCATTAAAACCGTGTTAGCAAAAGAATGAGCTAATCAAGGCCACGGGACATGGAGCTCAGGGTGTAGTGGGGGGAGGGGTGGTGGAGGGATTTGTTGGCAAAGACGTGATTGCTGATCGAATGTGGCCAGGCCCTGCCACTGGATTAGGGCAGTCACAAATAATCCGGAGCCCTTGGGCGAAGACAACAAGATGCCACGATGAAGAACTTGATAGCCGCAAATCACTCGGGCTGGTCAATTAAAGCACCCGTTGAAAAGCATTTCGGCTGTAATTACATCGCACAAATCGTCCCGACAAGCACACACACCAACGCACACACACACACGCACGCGCACACATACACACACACACACGCATGCACGCACGCACCGCACGCACGCACGTTCATCAACAATATTTATTCCTCATAGAAAGACGGTAAATGAAAATGTCAAGGAGCTGGGTTTGACCCAAACTACCATTGTTGAGGGAAGGTTCCATCCAAATTACCAAACACAGTATCACCTGCTATTATGATCTTATTATGCTCAGCTCTTGTGAAATCATAATCAATTGAAAAAGCCAGCGCTTGTCCCAGCCAATGTTGTCCTGAAAAAAACATGAATACATTTGACAGCAGAATTAGGTTTTCATCTAACACTTACAAAGAGAAAACAAAAACTTTTAGGCAACAAATTCAATTTCATATGCATAATCTCCTCTTTGTTAAGGCAATGTTTACTTGTGGCCGAGAGCGAGCACAGCATGGTGGAAAAGGAAATTCAATGTTTCCGTTCTCCATCATAGATAAAAGGAAGGGGACAACACTACGCAGAGCAACTCACAGAATATTTTACATTTACTGTCACTTTTGTTTGAAAGTCTCAGTCTATTTGTGCCCACAGAATTAAGCAGGCTTATTTTTTCAACTTTTGTATGGGGGACTGTGGGTCATGCCTCCAAATGTGCCCTACCCCACTCCACTCAAGCGTAGCAAAGTCTGCACTTAGTTCTTCATACTCAATTGTAACCACCAGACGCCACTTATACGTAGCCTACAATGAGGTCATACAGGAAAACACAGATTTGATCCAGTAACACAATGGAACCCCCCCCCCCCCCCCCCCCCCATGTTGAAAACAGTTACGCCCTTGTGTGCAATACTATTAAATACGTCCGGACAAATCACCCTGCATTGTGTGCCTGTAAGCAGCTTGATACTGGTCACCTCAGTGGCTTTTTAAAGTGAATTTGATGTACCTCGGGCAACAGGGCAGCAAGGGTATTCATATTAGTCAGACAGGGTTTATGGATTATGATAGGAATTCAATCCAATCCATACGCCATTCCGACTGTGGCCCTGGAATATTACACCACCACTCCACCCCCACCGCCACCCCCCACCCACACACACTTAACTCTTCCTCCTCCCAGCCCCTCCAACCTTCTCCACCCCCACATCCAGGAGAACTCTCTTCAGTTGGGCTTTATCTGTGTGTGTGGGTTGGCAGGCGGACTCGTGTATGAAAGGGCATGATACAATTGTTTAGTGGACCGTTAGCGAGACTTCAGGCCTGATGGAGAGATACCAGATTGAGAATGACTCAGACGTCAGCCCAGGCGGCAACCACATCGGGCCCAGATGTGGTTCACATGTGGCCCAGTCTCTGCAGTGGGACTCCTGGGAAGCCGCTCATGAAAATGTCATTTCGATCAATACGCGAAGGCATAGTAAATATTATATATATACATAACATTTATATGTATATAAGATTGTTTAAATATCGCTGTGTCATAGGGGTCATTTCATGCATGTCATGAAATGAATAAACATGTCAGGGTGAATTACACATCAGCCTAATAATTCACAACACTATAAAGATGAGCTAAAAGAGCGCTATTGTGTTTCACTGGACTGGCTGAACCATGCATACGATTAAGTCCATTTAGGGGAAAGGGCTGGTGTGTATGTGTGTGTGTGTG
>NC_055976.1:25369057-25401557 GCF_018492685.1 Alosa sapidissima | reverse complement strand
CTGCCCCAAATGATTAAATTGTTGATTGAACTGTCACATAACACCTTTTTGTGATTGATCATATTTCCACCAGTCATGTCACGGCAATCTCCGAAACAGTTGTAGCGATGATAGCACCGGTCCAATGAGAGTGGCAACCTAAAGGGTGGAGGGGGGAACAGGGGGAGGAGAGGTTTGACGTGAGACATAACTGATGCACCTCTTAAGCTCACAAAAAGGAGGTCTGAGAGATTCTCAAACATGGAGAATGATGGTCTTATAATAGATGAAAAGCCCTCCTTGGGAGAATATGGGTAAAGGTGTGGGTAAAGGTCAGATGGAGCGAGAGAGAGAGAGAGAGAGAGTGTGTGTGAGAGAGAGAGAGAGAGAGAGAAAGAGAGAGAGAGAGAAGACTCGAGTCTTGATAAGAAAGGGTTGGATTCTTCAGAGGAGCATGACTGAAATGCTTGACTAAAACCACCTTGACTAAAGGACCTTGACGTCAATCCAGTCAAGCCAGCAGGTGGATTGATCGAGACTCTCGCCGAGCCACTGTGCAGGTCCTGCGAGAGCCATACCACTCACCTCTCTCTCCACCTCATCAAACAGCATAGCTAAAAGGCTGCACTAGCTACTGTCAGACAGGCCTTCAGTGAAGGATATTTCTCTGATGGGGAGAGGAAGAAAAAGAAGGAGAGAGGGGGAGAAAAAACCTGCCCATCAGCATGAAGAACGAAGAGAGACAGAGAGCACGTCGGCGGGTCAGATTTGAAACATTCAAGACAGCAATGCAGCAGAATCGACAATGAGCAAGGACTGAGACAGAGAAAAGTTCAAACTCGAAAGCAATTGCAGGTCAGGAGAGGACAGTACCCTGCAACAAACTGGAGAGGCGCAGCACAACCACCCACCCTCTCTCGCACTCACATACATACAGTAGACAGAGGATGGAAGACTCCGGAAAGACCATGTGTGGAAGTAGAGAACTACTATGGGGGCAGGCACTCATCAAGTGGTGACTGAATGAGACCCTGCTCCCCTCCTGCCAAGAACTCCATCACATTCTCAGCAGGTGAAGCTCATCACTTGGTCACTCAATGCGACTCCTGTCCAAAATAAAGATGTGCAATCCAGTCTAGGTGAATGCACTCCGCCTCCCCCGACTAGACAACAAAATGAGGTGGTGATAGTCAACCATCCACAAATACAGGTAGAATTGCACCACGGTAATAATTAGCAGAACAAAATGTTTTTTAGTTTTGTCGAGTTATCGTGACTGAAAAAAATAAGCATATTTAGTCAATTTAGTTGATTGCTGCTGAAATATTAGTTTATTTAAAAATATGGTTGCTGGGATCCCTGCTCCAGGTCAATAACAGACTTTATATGACATTATCATCATAAAAAGGGGCGGAAATCCCTCAAAGTGCAGTCGACATTGACCCTGCCAATAAGAAACAGACCTCTTCAAATTAACATGCCCTTGAGTTTTAAATATTTATAGCCTGATTTTCCTTTCAGCTCTGAAACCATGTTAGACTTCAGAATGGTTTATAGCTACAAGGACATGAAGAAAATTATGTGTCTAAAACAAAGACAGTATTGTCTATAACATATACATATATAAATATTTATAAATATATAAATCTGGTAATTTAAGTCCATATGATCTGGTTCAACAGTAATATTGAGTAAGACAAGTTTAGTTAAAATTAAATTTTTAACAATGTGCGATGACTCTTAAAAACACTGGCTTCTAATGACGTTCACAATGACTCAAATAATTCAGTATTCAGGTATAAGTATGCGACAGGTGACATTAACCAAATAAAACCAATATCTCATTTCTGAAATCAGAGTTTGAATCTATTGGAAGACTATCAGACACAAACATAATAACCTTCAGGAGGATCCAAACTTTTTAAAACTGTGGTAGACAGCAGTGTCTAGAGATTGGCAATATAATGGGTGGGAGTGTGCACACATTCACATTACAACTTTCAATCTAAACCAGTGGTTCATACCAGTCATTTAAACACACTAGTTTATGAAATTGCTTTTATGGCAGCCTCTATTCGATCACCTTTGTTCTGACGTTTTCTTCTCAAGATCAATGCAGCATGTATTGCACGCAAAACGCCATGAAACTCTTTAGTGCTCGAGTGCCCTGTGAATGAAACTCGACCTCGGCATTTCAAACACCATGCTTCTGTACTTGAGTTTCAGAGGGATCCTTCGTGTCAGAGTATTATGCAAACCATCTTGAACTAAAGGCAACACAGTTGATCAAGTGGTGACAAGGGAACAGCTCCAATAAGGAAAGGGATGCTTTCAGAAAATGGAATGGTGACATTATGTAGGCTTACGGCAATTTTGGCATGTAGACGGGCAGGATTGCTGTTCTTCTTCCAAATCCACCCGCTACTTTACAAAAGCACCACTGATCACCGGGGCCAGCTGGGCTCCCATCTCAACTGTAAGCACTGGGCGATTGTGGCGGCTCAGGAGGTAGAGGGGTCGTTCAGTAATCGGAGGGCTGCTGGTTCCTCTCTTGACCCTGTCAAAGTGTCCTTGAGCAAGACACACTGAACCTAAAAACGCTTCTGCCTCCACCATCTGTGTATGATGGGTAAATGTGAGGCATTATGCTACTAAAGCGCTTTTAAGTGCTTGATGGAGTAGAAAAGAGCTATATAAAATGCATTTTTATTTACCATTGTATTCTCAAGGTGCTGGACCAGTGCTTGAATGTTTTAAATGAAAACCATTCAGTGCTCCATTGAACCTATGGGCTCTGTGCACTAGCTTACTTGAAGTCGGCAAACCAGTATCCTATTCATTGACATAGCTGTCCACAAGCACTTGAAGAGGAGTGCTTTAGTTGTACCAAAACGTAAGAAATACAATGTAGGCCTACGCGAGTCTTAATGTCCATGGGCGGCTCTAAGGAGCATTGCTGTGTGCCATTCTGCTCGGCTTCAAGTCCTTATAAACACAACTTTAGCTTCCATCTTTTTCCTGAACACGCCAGCCTTCGTGCAGTGGTTGCATACAATGGGGGAAGGATTTCTGGTGAGCATCTGTTTTCAGGTGATTGTTGACAAGTGTTGTCAACAAACAGGAAATTGGCTTGCGGAGTAAGCTAGTGCAGAGGCAATTGAGAAATTTACTTGATGAGGTAATCTTACCTCATACCTGCATTAGCTCTCGAAAGTCATACATGCCTGTATTACAACTAGACTGCATTACTGTAATGCCCTGTACACTGGAGTAAGTGAATCATCTCTCATGCTCGTTTACCATTAGAACGGTATGCTGCTGCCAGGTTACTGACTGGGACAAGAGAGAGAGAGAGAGAGAGAGAGAGAGAACACACAACAGCTTTGCACTGGCCTCCTGTGCATTGCTACATAAGTGGCATGGTCGATTTTTAAAGCTTTAAATGACCATGTTCCTAGTGGTGGGTAGGCTTCGCCCCTACACTCGTCCAAGATGCTTAACATAACAACCAAAGTGCACAGTGACCAATGCCTCGAATATGTGGCACGTTTAAGGCTTTTGACGGTCCCAAGGACCGTGCCTGTTCCATCGTTGCACCAAGACTGTTTTCCCGAGCGATCTCAAACATGCTTAATCTGTGGTTGTTTTTCAATGTAATTTGAAAACTTTTTGTCTTGCATTCGGCAGCTGTTGATCCCTGGAACTGTGGATGGACAGTCTGCCGTAGTGGCTTTGTATGCATGTTGTGTCTCTTCTATTAGAAGCACTTTGGCTTCATGAACACTTGCACACACATGGACTTGACACATTACGGTCACTTAAGTGCACTGATAAATAAGGTTAAGGTTGTGAGCCATAATACCAGACATTGTTCATAATTTGTCATCCATGATGGGGCATGACAGCAGTTTACTGTGCTCTGACGTTTTTCAGCAGTAATAATGTTAATTTGATACCCATTTTAATTGTCCACAAGTATATTACCGTTCTGAGTAGGCAAAACATGTATTGCAAAGACTTATGTTCTAACTAAAATAAATAAACAAGGGTAAAAAAAAAACTCATCCAAATATCAGGCTTGGCTGAGATGTTGGGAGTTGAAAAGAAATCAAACTGAATGAAAAACAGCGTTTGCACTCTCAAATCTGTGCGAAATGATTTTCTAAATTGGCATGCTTTCAGTCAGGAAGCTTTCTATCTTCAAGGCATGAACAGGTTTCAATTGAATGCACCAACACATGAGGTTAAGAGCACTTGAAACCAATCATCAGATTTGATAATGCAGATCCTTTTTCCCCATTCAATGACTCATGTTCTAAAAATAAAGTATGAGGATGATTCAGTGTTATACAGGGGTGGTCTGAACATAAATACACCTGGAGCATGTGGCGTCAGATGATAAAAATAGTTCAAAAACTTTTAGGAGTACTCTTTCTAGCTCACACTAGATTCATGTGAAGTGTAAGCCCGAAAGACACCTTTGGATCTTAAAAAGGATCTGAAATTGCACAGTTCTAACTCCAACATCAAATCTCACATTCTACACATGAGCATGCATGCCATCCTGATTGCTAAGACTGATGTCGAATCCTCCACAGCTCCCAGTTCGCTCTTACACTTAGTTTGCTCTCTCTCTCTCTGTCTGTCTGTCTCTTGTGCGTTCCACAGCTCCTTTCTATTTTAAACCACTGGTATCTCGGGAGAAAGGTCAGTGCAAGAGGAGAGCTATGAGTAATGTGTCAAAAGTGTTGAGTGTGTGCATCATTCAGTCTGGAAATTGTACGTCTTGAGAAGATGCTGCTGAAGTCTGTTGCCAGGAAGGACAAAAAACATGGGAGTGTATAAAATCCAATTAGAGGAGCATTAAAAAAAGAACCTCAACCACAGGCTAATACATCGCACGCAGACTATGAATTAAACTAAAACATCAACATACAAATGAGCAAGGAAAGATAACACACTTTTAGCTTAATACCCTCCATCCGTGAAACACCCTGAAACTATATTTAGCGAAAATTACTGATTAACCAACATACACCCTCTCTCTCCCTCCTCTTACACACACACACACACTCTGCCTGAGGTGAAGTCCTACACATACAAGATTAATAGTCATTTGTTCCATTTTAGTGTTTTTTATTTCTTTTTTTTACATAAAGAAAATACATGTAATTGTAAAAAGTGTGCAGTATTTAGTCAAATCCCAATCAAACTATTACAGAAAGCTCTTAACTTACAACAAGTACTCCTCTTTATGTAGAGATCACCACAGCAGTCAGTGAAAACAAACAAACAAAAAAAAAAAAACAATAAAAAATAAATGAGAAATGAACTTAGTGACTTTCAGAACAGGGTATGAGGAGCCAATAGGACACAGGACATGATTGAATAATGAGACAAAAAACAAAAAAAAAAAAAAAAAAAAAACCACACAAATCCAAATAGAAGGCAAAAACACAAGGAAAACAAAGCAAAAAAACAAAAACAAAAAAAAAAACAGCCTTCAGACCATCTGTCATGGGTTCTCCATTGACCTGCCCTCTTAATTGTTTATAGACATTCAAAACAAGGCTGCAACCTGGGCTTCTGAGTAGCGTTGCTTCAAAGGCCTCCGGTGCGTGCACATCCGTGCATACACATGACGCACGCATGGCTTGTCTGAATGTTGGAACAACTCGGTGACTGCACAACACCCACTGCATTGGAGTTGAGTGTAAAAAAAAAAAGCATCTCCCTCACGGGCCCAGCTACACTAAACTCCTTGACTTTGCATTACAAAAAAAAAAAAAAAAAAAAAAAAAAAAGATCCACACTTCTGTGAACAGCTCAATCAAGCAGGGATCCCTACAGGAACAATCTTGCAAAAAGAACAATGAAAGTAATGAAAGTACATAAAAAGTTATATTTCTTTAAAGAAAGCGACGTCTGAATGACATAAAAAAAGAAACGAGAGGAATCAAACCGTTCGGCAGAGAGGGGGAATGTGTTTTAGATCTGCCTGTTACAGTACGAGCGCTGCCACTGCAGTTGTCCCGTGGGACTGACACGGGGGAATATTGATCTCATGGTTTGGCAGATCGTTTAGGATGTGTAGGGTGGCTGCTCTCATTTGCGTTCAATGGTGCTTGACTGCATAGGGAATAGAACAAAAGTGGGTTGGGTGGAAGACAGCAGAAGTCCTGACTACAGGTCTATTGGGCTAGTCTTGGCCATTGAAGGACAGGATTCCAGGACTACACTTCCCATGATGCCCTTGTCAAGATAAGAACACTAATTAATGCAGTCAAAGTGGCTGATGGAGGCCACAAGTAAGCATTAGAATCGAGTTTAGGGGGATGTATCCAAGTCTATGTATAGGAACGGGGGGTATCCTGCAGCCATACAGGGGATCACTTATTCACTCCTTAAAACACAATGGAAAACCTGGATAAATGGTGTGTTCTCTCTTTTCCAGCACTGAGGAATGTGTGTTTGCTATAACCTATATTGTGCACCAGCTAAACTGCAATCAATGTGTGTTCGCTATAACCTATATTGTGCACCAGCTAAACTGCAATCAATGAATACAGTTAAATTGACAAATGAAGTCAGATTAGATTAAACAAATTAGTCAGACTAGAAAGTTAACAAATCCAGAGCCCTGTGGTTATTTTACTTTTATTTTTTGGCATGTTATAAAATAGATGTTAGCTCTCAAACAAACACACCCAAGTATGAATATATCAAAAGTTAATTAGATTTCAGAGAACATTATGGAAAAAAGCACTTTGGTCTGAGCGCTAAAAAAAGTAAAAAGAAATAACTGTTCCCTAAAAGGCCTCACACACTCTACAACATAACTACACTTATTATTGCTTGAGAGCGCATAAGGCAGCTTAGAGCTTGCATAGGCATGACATTTAATACCACAAATTAGATCAGAGACTAGATGGTGCCATATCAAATAAAGTTTCTAAAGGCAATATAAAAAGAGCACCTCAAATATAATTCTTAAACACACACACACACACTAGATTATAAAACACTTAGAGATGCATGAAAGAAGAATCTTGATCTGAAGGTCCATAAAGACCCTCCTTTCCCCTCTTAATACCATAAAATGCCCTTAGTCCAGTTGCCATTTCCTTATTGCTTTCATTGAGGAGAGTTTCATTTACAGATTGAGTATAGCAGAAGGATTTCAGAGTGAATAAATATACACATTTTTAGGGGAATAACTCAGCAACTTTCTAAGCTAAATGAATGCTTTCAAAAGCATATATGCATCCCCTATATATATATTAAAAAAAAGAAAAAAATCAAAACAAAACAAATCCCAACATCTACGCTGAGAGCAACATACATTAGAGTGGTGAATACACGCGTCATTCTAACCCCCCACACAGCCAACAGGCTCCCCTTTTGTACCTCCCCCCTTAGATGCTATCCATGGCTTTGAACTCGCTGAGGGCCTGCACGGGGTTGATGTGCTTCTTGTGCGAGGAGCGGCGCACCTTGTTGGTCTGGTTGTCCTCCTTCTCGCGCTTGACCAGTGGCTTCTTCTCGGGGGCTTTCATCTTCCAGGATACGGCGGGCATGTTGAGGTTCTGCATGCCCTGCTGCCTCTGGTACTTGGTGGAGGCCACGTAGGACGCCTTCACCGTAGACACCACGCTGTTCATCAGATTCTTGGCCGCCTGGATCAGGGACATGGCACTATCCAGCTGTGAAGGGGGGGGGGGGGGGGGTAGGAGGAGAGGAGATAAGAGGTCATGGGGGGAGAGAGAAAGGTGAACAGTTTAAAACACGGGAGAGACATTTTCACGCCTATTAATCTATAACGCTCTCTGGAGAAGGTCATGCTTATAGACAAAAAGGTGAGGCGTCGGATTCATGATCTTCTCCTCAAACAAATAATAATAATAATAATAATAATAATAATAATAATAATAATAATAATAATAAAATAAAAATAAATGAAATTAGGAAACGTGCCATTGGTCGGCCTCAGGAGTGCCGGCAAGTGTGCACAAAAGGTCAGGCCATGGGCACCAGAACTCATTTAATCTGCCCCGTTTTATGGCCTTGCAGACCTTATTGACATGGAGAGGGTAGAACAGAGCTTCCCACACTCCAGGCCAATAACAATGAGAAGTCATTATTTTCTTTTGCACAGATCAAAATAACGACAAAGACAATGACGACGAAGTAAACAAAAAAAAAAAAAAAAAAACGCACGAACCTGTGTTTGTACTCAGAGAGGCAGCCTAGACCACTTTCTAAAAATACAGCAGAAGAGGTAAATATCCTTTGGCACACTGTAATTTATGAGTGCCAGAGAGAGAGCGAGAAAGAGAGGGAGAAAGAGAGGGAGAAAGAGAGGGCGAGAGAGAGGGAGAAAGAGAGGGAGAGAGAGGGTGATACCACCCCTGTGGAAAGAGAGCATGTCGACTGTTTTCCCTGGTATTGTTTCAGAGTGAGATGAAAAAACAAGGGTAGCAAAAACGCTACAGATTTTACACGGCATGGGGAATACATTAAGAGGTTAATGAGGAGAGATTACATGGGCTATTAAAGAGCGGCAGACACATCCAAGACTTTACACGAAAAACACGGCGAGAGATTAAGTTGCTTTGAAATGAGAAGTAAGCAAAACAACACACGGGGTAGGACTAATCGTATTACGGAGGTGATGGAGTGAAGTGACAACACAAACTGTGTGTTCATGCGTGTGTGCGTGTTTGTGATTATACAACAGATTATAATCACACATAAATGTGAGTATATAAAATGGAGAACACATAGATGTACATCTTTAAATGTGTTATGAGTGTGTCTACACACAAATATTTGTTTCAGTGCGCATAAACATTCGACTTAACTCCATACTAGCTTCCAATTAGCCAAAACATATTACTGTTGCGCTTGAAAACACTTTTGACTAAAACAAATCCAGTAGTGTTGTCACAGATATTATAAAACTGCCGCATCACAACCAGTAAGTTGTATTTAAATCAGTGAGCTTCATTTCCAATGGATGACTTCTACACACGAACACAAAGCCAAGGGGCTCTGTAGGCTACACTTTGGCTACCCTTCTCTTCCAAAACACCCGTAGCGATGCCGATTCGCTCTCATTTCGCCCAACCAGGGTGAATTTCGTCTCTATTCAACCTCAATGAGAGCGACGCGAAATTTCGGTGTGTGGAATCCGACCCCAAGTTCCAGCGTCCGTGAATAAGAAATGCAAAATCCAAGCCGCATCCCCTTGGCTTCTGAGACGGGTGTTGTGGGTTTATCCACGCCGAGTACGGACTACTTACCCCAGAGACCACGAGCTCTCCTCCCAGGTTCTGCACCTCAGCCTTGACCTTGCTGCAGATGTTAAGCTGGTGGCAGTAGAGGGCAATGCGCTGCAGGTAGGCCAGCAGGTCCTGCTTGCAAGTAGAGTCTGGACACTAGAGAGGAGGAGGGGGGGGGGGGGGGGTAGGTAGGAGGGGAGAGAGAGACACTGTCAAGACCTGATTGGACAGATTTACAACACCGTGCGAGGAATTTCATTTCCATCAATCTGCTTTTAAGAGATATATAAATAATGTAGAAAAAGACTGGTCATGACTCATCACTTTTTTTCCCCCTCTCCCCCACCCCCCACCCTTCCAACGACTTCTTAGGTTTTGGCTCTGAGCTCCAATGCTTTTTGAAGTAGATCAAAGCAGGTGAGGATTATTACAGAACTTGGACAAACTTCTATAATTAAAAGGGCGAATAAAAATCTGTAGGACTCCAGGGATTTTTCACCGTCGCAACAAATTCCTCAAAGACACGTACGACGAGACGAGAGAGAGAGAGTGAGAGCATGGACTCCACTCGCTTAAACTGCCCAAGTCAAATGAGAGATACAGGATTTGCTGACAGCATAAGAAGCGCTTAAGATGAAGAACACACTAACAACTGGGGGAGTCGGGTGGATGTGGGGGAGTGGGGTGAATGTGTGTGTGTGTGTGTGTGTGTGTGTGTGTGTGTGTGTGTGTGTGTGTGTGTGTGTGTGTGTGTGTGTGTGTGTGTGTGTGTGTGTGTGCGCGCGTCTGGGGGAAGGCGGTGGTGGGTATGGGGTGTCTTCACACGCCAGAGTTTAAGTCAACATGAGACCTTTCAAATTATAATGACGTGCTCATATTCAAGGGTGTTTAGTAAAGCCGAGTACTGTTAACATCACTCAATGGCCCCTCACTGGTCCCGTCCCTCCTTAGAGGTTTCAACCCCCCCTCCCTTTTTTAAATTTTATTTTGAAGCGCTCACACTCTAAGCATACCCAGCAGGACTCCAATGCACTTAACCACCACTGCAAAAGAGACTTGCAGGGGGAGTATTTTCTCTTTCCTGTTGTTTTATGTAATTTAAAAACTAACCCAGTTCCCAAGCTGGCCTTTTATTTCATTTACAGAGGGCTTGTTGAGATAAAACATTTGGGAAAGAGGGAAGAAAAACACAACAGAAACTTTACACTTTCAGCATTTTAAACCATAAATAGTGGAAAATGCGGATACAAAGCAGCTTTGGGGCAGGGGGAAACTAGACTGTGTATATATATATTGTGTTATTGCAATGTAGCAGCAACAACATAGGAAATGCCATCCTGATAAAAAGAAGTATCCGGCATTAAAATAAATAAATAAAATAAAAATAACTAGAAAAGCATTTCCTGAAGGAAATGCAGTGCATGAAAATGCGAAAATATGATGTAAAATATCATACAGAGTAAAAACAAACTATATTGGTTGCTAAGTAGATGAGGTTTAATATAGTTGGAATGACTGAACAGTTAAATAGGTGGATAGTTTAAATGGTTAAATTATTTAGGTAGATAGTTGACGATAACTGACAGTTGGAATAGCTCTAATGTTTGCTAGCAGTTATGCTAACTATGTTAACAAAGATAATAATGCTAACCAAGTTACTATGCTAACTAGCATGCTAACAATGTTAAAATGCTAACCATGTTAACCATGTGACTAAGCTAACTTCGCTAATCATTTTTAGCAGTTATGCTAACTATGCTAACTAACATGCTAACAATGTTAACATGCTAACTATGCTAACCATGTTACTTAGTTAACCTAGCTAATCATTTTTAGCAGTTATGTTAACTATGCTAACATGCTTACTATGCTAACCATGTTACTTAGCTAATTTAGCTAATCATTTTTAGCAGTTTTGTTAAAAATGTTAACAATGCTAAGATGCTAACCATGCTAACTAGCTACAGTGGGTAGGAGTCATAGTTGATGACGAGTAACAGTTACAATGGCTGAACAGTTAAAAAGTTCAGTAGTTTAAAGGGTTAAATTGTTTAACAGTGAAATATTGTAGTGAGGACTTTTATTATTAGCCAGTTTGTATGCTTAAAGCCTGAGACTGGCAGTTGATCCTGGCGGCCTGGCCACCTGGCAGAAGATTCTAATTGCTGTGATGTCATAAAGGGCAATGTTAAGTCAATGGGGAAATTTTGATTAGTTTTTAATTAATAGTTTAAAAAGTATAAAAGTTACAAAGCTGAAAAATACATAGCACCCATGTCCTAAATAAGACCTATGTAACATAGTTTGAATGAAGTTTCTAGGTTAAACGGTTGAAGCTGCATTAAATGTGTTAGAAGAAGAAGAATAAGAAGAAGCCTAGGAAGAACAGTACAGTGCATTTTCATGCACTGTAAAAATAAAACTCACCACTTGTTTCTAAACAAAATAGTAAAAGCAGTTCGGAATCCCTATTAATTTGACAAAAGTTGTTTTGAGGGGACATCGACAAATGTGGCGTCTGAAGAGATCATTAGATGTCACCCTTGAGATCTGCCAGCAGCGTTTACGGTGGGCGCAATCAAAATCTACTCATGAATCTCTCACTGCTCAATTATGACTGACGATCACGCTCCAGTGGAGAGCCAAACCAAAGTAAATACTCTTTTTAAGAAAAGGGAAAATGTTTTAAGTGTCTACCGCTGAAGTATCCGCCCCATGTGAGGACACCAGTGAGACACGACAGCAGGGTACTAAACATTTCTTTTGGACTTAATTGCTCTGAGTTGTGTTCATTCATTTCTGTCCTCCCAAGCCCACCACAAAAGGCATCTTTACCCCAAGACAACTGATACAGATTTTAGGAATTTCTTCTGAGTCGATCCCCCCCCCCACCCCACACACACTTTAAGATACCTGACATATTCTGCCACCCACCCTTCCATCGTCCCTGAACACTTATTATGCACTCCAGCTCTTAGTCCTATCCTCAGCCGGCACCTCTTCCCTCTGATGTGCAGAGGTCGGAGTGAGCAGAGGGGAGAAAGCAGGCTTTCCGGAGATAGATAAAAAGGTAACACGGTCATGCCCGTTCTGCAAGCTAACGTGTCGGAACATTGGGGAGTCTGGGCCATGACGTCTTAAGCATGCTTTATTAAGCAGCGGGCGGCAGCAATGGCGGGCCAGGACGAGGCAGTGGCGGTCACTCCGTCGTGCCTCGTCTAGTCTAGTCGCAGCAGCAGAGCACGTAGTCGTAAGTGTTACTCCATACCACTCGTATTGTCACACCTCTGCTCGAGCAGAGAGAGAGAGAGAGAGAGAGCGAGAGAGAGAGAGAGAGAAAGAAAGAAAGCCTTGTGCCCACTCGAGTGCCTCCTGCCATAGCAAATTTCGTCTACTTGCCTTCAGGTTCGCTCTCCTATCATGTGTGAGCCGGGCGCTCAAGGGACGAGGGGACACGAGGCGCGGGAGGGGGAGGGTTAGAAGGTCAGGTGAACATAGATCTTAGAAAGGCAGAAGGGGCGACGCGCGGGCGGGCAGGATGGCGGACTGGCAGCCGCCCTGAACGTCCAGTCACTCGGGAGATGGGTGCTGATTGGAATACCAATTACTCTGCCCCACCCGGTCTTGGCAGAGCCGCTTTTGGAGTGCCTTTCAGTTTTTTGGACGGGTGCCGCTTGGCACCCTGGGACCTGTGGTGCGGATCATCATCCCACGGAGCGTGCGCCACGACTGCCTCTGTGGGGTATCTTGGATAAGACGCTGTGGCCTCCCGTGCAGCTCGGCAGCACGGCGGGTGCTCTGTGCCTGCTCTCCTCTCCAAGATGTGTGAGGCGCAGCAGGGGTTGGTGGGGTGTAGGGATAGGACTGGGCAGGGCCAGACTCTTGGCAGAGGCATCAGCCCCCAGATTACAAAGGGACAGCAGCAGCGGCGGCAACAGCGGCGGCGGAGAATCGTCTGCTTGCCCTGCTTCACTATTCTAAGCCATCACTCCCGCGGTGATTAATATAAACCTCTAAATTATATCAGTGCCCCCCCCCCCCCCCTCTCCCACACACACACACACACACACACACACACACACACACACACACACACCCCACCGCTAAGCTGCTGCTGCACTGTACACCCCAAGCCCGCAGCCTAAAAGCACTCTGCAGACAACGGCAGTCTAACGGAGAGCACCTCAAGAGAGGGAGGGAGGAAGATAGAGGGAGAGAGAAAGAGAGAAAACGACAGGAAGGGAGGGGAGGGGGGGGGGGTGGCACAGAGAAAAGCAGAGAGAAAGACAGGGAGGGAAAGAAAGAGAGGATCAGAGGGGAAGCCATGGATACAGTGTGGGAGCAGAGAGAGAGAGAGAGAGAGAGAGAGAGAGAGAGAGAGAGAGAGAGAGAGAGAGAGAGAGAGAGAGAGAGATGGTGTGAGAGAGAGAGCAAAGAGAAGGGGAAAATGGCATAGGGGAGTGAGGCGTGCAGCAGAGGGAGAGGGAGAACGAGCGCGCAGCAGAAACAGAGCGGTGCTAAGATGGTACCCACTGTGCATACAAATCAGCTGCAGGACCGGCGTGTCAGACCGATCGCAGCCGCCGCTCTCAAAGCCCCGCTTGTGCCTGCTCAGCTGCTGGCCACAACACAGCCCCACTACCACAGGATACACAGTGTACCATCTCTGTGTATGTGTGTGCCCATCCTGATCTGCGCGCGCACACACACACGCACACACACACACACACACACACACACACACACACACACACACACACACGTGTGAATACATGACAGTTACACAATCACACACACGCATCCCGACACACACCGGCACCTATGCACATGAATAAAGGCATGAGATACTGTAGAAACCACGACTGCATACTGTATGTGATATGAGACTGCCTCAACCAGACCACCTACATATATGAATACAAAACACACACACACACAGACACAGACAGACACCCCCAACAAGTGACTGAGCTGGAGTGTGCTTCACCTAAACCCCCAACGTAGGAGGGAACATGTGACACTTGCACAGAGAGCATACACACACACACACACACACACACACCACCGAACTTGTTCTTCACCCAGAGACAGAAAGTGTTCAAACACATGCACGCAAACACGGTGACTAGAATGTATACATGCAGAAAACAATCTCTCCTCCGCTTTTCTAACCCAGAACTGGAGCATTTCTTGTCCAGCCTGTCCAGGAGAGAGCAGCCCGGTCTACATAGTGTTGGTTGTCGTGGAGATATAGGCTGGGGTGGGATGAGGCCATGCTGCCTGAGAGGACCCTTATCTGTTGCGTTTACGACGTGAGGACGGTTCTAATGGCCACTGTAGCAGCAGCTGCATCCTAATGCCTCGCTTCATCATTTAAATATGAAGTGGACTAGCACAGCCCCCCAAAAAAACTGCTGCTTTTGAAAAATCCGTAAGCCCTGGTACTGATGTACAGTTCCCAAACAGTTCAACCCCACTCTCCCCCCCCTCAATGCGGGTCTGGCCCTGGTCACCTGAACGAACCCAACTGGAGGTCATCCTCAGTTCACTTTGATTAGTCAGCTCCAAGCCTCTTAAAATTGGGAAATGAGGTAGATGGGCGTCCCTCCCTGCCTGTCAGGAAGCATCCTGATGCGTTTAAAATGCAGAGGCAAGTACAACAAGGGAGTTTTCTTTTCCTGGAGCACTGAGGAGAGTGTGCAAAGGTTACTGAGGTTAAAGAAGGTTTGTTTTGTTTGCTTGTTTGTTTGTGTATATTTTATGCATTCCCACCTGCACGGCGTCTAAAAATGGTCCTGCGAACAGCCACAGGTTGGTGGTGCAACCATAGCAGGCGTGTGTAGTATCTGAAACATGGGCGCTTAACCGCCATTGTGTGACTAACTTCCAGCTCGTCCATATTTATGAGGACTGTGTGTCTTCACACGCTGGAGGAGTAGTGGCAGGCGCGCGTGTGTGTGTGTGTGTGTGTGCTTACACAAGCCCGTTCCTTCTGTCGACGCGACCCACCGCTACGACATGCCGAGTTCAAAGCACAAATTGTTCCCATTTTTCCGAGCAAAACACCCACACTGGGGAAACAAAAACAAACTGCCTTTTGTATAACAACGAAAATATACTAAAAAAAAAAACAAACAAAAAAAACAAGTGCACCAACAATGAAGAACTGAGAACAGGAGACAAATGCGGACTTAAAAAAACTACAGTAGGTGTGTTTCACAAGCACGGACTTTTAAAAATATCCACTGCACATAACACGAACGCGAAGGTCAGGCCTCATCATTGGAAAGGTCATCTGGCTGGCCACATTCCATTTCAAATGGGCAGAGAGAAGGTGAGACCAGTGGAGGTGGAGGCGGAGACGGCACCACCATGGGTCTGAGAACTGGCGAACGCTGACCTTTCAGGACACATCACACGGGGGAAATGCCAATTCCCCTTCTTTCCATATTTACTGACACCGCAGCATGTTAATGTGCCGCGACTTGGCTGCGAGAGGTGACCCCTGGGTAATGTAGTCTTTTGTTCTTTTTTTTGTGGACTACAAGGAGGGATACTGACACACTGGAGCTGTGTATATTGGCGATGTGAATTCATGTGTGTCTGTATTACCAGTGGGTAAACGATGCACTTGTTTAAATAAAAATAAAACCCCCTTCTCCACCGTCGCATTTGGACAGGCATCCTAATGGTCTTTGATGTTGGTCAGGGCCGTGCGTGGGCATTCTCAGCCATGTCATACCCGCTGGAAACCACTTGAGACGTTTTAACCTCCCGCGTGAAACACACACACACGCACGCGCACACACACGCACACGCACACGCACACGCACACGCACACGCACACGCACACGCGCACACACACACACACACACACACACACACACACAGGCGCGAGGGGTCGGAATATTGCACGATTGGAAGCGCTCCAGTCACTGGCAAGTTTGCATAAGAATAAAAAATATAACACATAAAAGAGAGAGACAGAGTGGATGGGGGGAGGGAGAGGGGGAAAAAAAAGAGAAAAAGATTTAAAAAAAAAAAAAAGTCTGGCAGTCAGCAAATTTGGCCCTCGTGACTTTGCAGTGTTCTGACATAAAACACATCTGCTGGAGGCAGGGAGGCATGGGGAGGAAGGATGATGAACCGTCTGTGACCTGGAAGAGACCGCGGCCCCAGTCCAGCATCACAAACTGCCCCACCACACGCAGGCAGGCAGGCACACTCGCAGTGCATCATCGCATCTCTGAACTAGGGATGCTCTGCTACACACATGCAGAATGAATATGCACCATAGCTCTGACATACATGCACGCA
Organism: Alosa sapidissima; assembly: GCF_018492685.1. NCBI lineage: Eukaryota > Metazoa > Chordata > Actinopteri > Clupeiformes > Clupeidae > Alosa > Alosa sapidissima. The sequence goes on along the minus strand of NC_055976.1, from coordinate 25,384,980 downwards.
CGCGCACACACACACACACACACACACACACACACACACACACTGCAGAGCAGGTATTAGCCATCTCCACCATACTCACATGCACTCCCTCAAAGGCATAGCCACACACACACATGCCACACACACACACACAAAATGGAGTGCAATCGCTTTCAAACACACAGATCTACACCAAGAAATACATACACAAAAAAATGTGTACGCACAAACACACACACAGATCCTCCTACAGGAAAAAGATAGTCCATTGCACAGCTTGATAAGTCATTTGACACACCACAAGTGAGGTTGGTGCACTTTTTTTCAAATATGCGCGCGTGTGTGCGTGTGTGTGTGTGTGAGAGAAAAAGCGAGCAAGACTATGGGAAAGGTGGGGACAGGGGAGCAGTGCGATCTGTATTCCAGGTGCACACGTTACCTCAGGCTGCATGCAGTTCATTTTCACAAAAGCACCTGCTTCATATCAAGAGTCATTCTCACCGATAGAAGATTTGTCTGTGGCCTGCCTTTACCAAGACATGGTAAACATGTTGGCACGAGCATGTCCTATGTAGGTCTGTGCTGTCTTGGCCTGAGTTCTAAGCAGCTCGGTGTTGTTCTATGTAGCGCCATGGTTCTGGGTGAACACTGTTTTGTGTCACTGCGTACTGTATTAGCTGTAATGTGGTTGCAATGGCAATACCACCAGTCTACCAGTGGACATATGAATGAGTCAGGCAGGATGGGATTGAAAGAGACAGAAGGAGTGAGCGAGAGAGCACACGAGGGAGAGGGAGAGGGAGAGAGAGAGAGAGGGAGGGAGAGAGAGCTGAGCATCTCTTCCCTTATGTGGCTAATGAGACTTATATTGCATTTAAACCCGTCTGGCGCAGCTCTTGTTTCCAAACATGCTAAATATAAAACCATCGCCGTCTGCACTAATCAATCACATCACATTTGAAACGGACTGACGATTCTGACCCCCCCCCCCCCCCCCCCCCCCCCCAATTACCAAATAAACACACAAACAAATAAATAAATAAACAAACAGCAGCAACGGCAACATATCTCCCCCCCCCCAAATTCAATTGGCGTGACGGGCCTAGGACACTAATGTGACATTTAAAAGGACACAGACTCGACACCAGGTCTCCAGGGCGCCAAGTATGGATTGGCTTGGACTGGGGGACCATTGCCGAAACGCATGAGTCCTGCCACGGAGAGCACCATGCGTTCTTTAATTAATGCATTCATAGACTTATTAAAATACACATTATGAGCTTGTCAAAACCTATTTTAGAGTCGGTGTAGTGAGTGGCTGTGAGTGCATGCGCCTGCTTTCCACAACTGCAGACATCCCCCTCCCCTCCAGATATGGCCTGCTGTGAAATGACGCAACCGGCCTACCAACACGCAACCTACCACCAGCAAATACCCCCTACCCCCACCCAATCAAATCCAAATCATTTCAGCAACTTTCTACTGCTCACTGGAGCTTGTGAGAGCACGACTACAAGATCAAACAGCAGGGCAAAACTAACGTGTGATATCCAACGCTACGTACTGCGCCTGTGTTCTGTGGTTCTGTGTGCTGGAGTTCAGAGACCGTTTGGGTGGGGACTGAGGGTGGTAGCAGTGTACGTCTCTGGTCTTCGCCCCTGCACACCTTCTCTCCGATCACCCGTTCTAAACGGACCGACGGACCTTTGGCCCCAGCATTAGCATAGCTGCATATTTAGAGGCCGTGACGCAACCTATAAATAAAAACTCTGTTCAACAAACAAGGGAGGAAAAGAAAAAAGAAAGAGAGAGAGAGAGAGAGAGAGAGAGAGAGAGAGAGAGAGAGAGAGAGAGAGAGAGAGACAGAGAGAGAGACAGAGACAGAAGGAGAGATAAAGGTTTAGAAAAGTGTCTAGTAAGACTGTGAGTAAGAGAGAGTAAATATGTATTTGTGTTTGTATGTGTGAATTTGTGTGTGATAGTGAGCGAGTACATGATTGTGTGCGCGCTATGAGTGCATGTGTGTTTGGTGATTGGGGTGGGGAGCTATTGGCGTCTGTGCTCTCTCTGGCTGACCCTTGAACTGCAAAGCTGTGAATTTGTGGGCCTCTTCTCCCACTCGACTTTTGTTCCCCCGCTGGAGCTTGTGGGGATGGGCGGTGGGGCGGAAGGGGGGGGGGGGGATTTACTGCCCTGTCACCATAAAGTGTTGCAAGTCCAGAGGGGGGATTCGAGTCGGCCCACCGCCGCCGCTCGTGGATCATCATAAATCTGCGCTGATTGAATGCAAATTGGAAAAGTACACTATGTATGTCGGTATACATCATGAGGAGAAAGCGAGCGAGCCCCGCGCGCTGCAACCCTGTGCCCGCTCCACGCTAAATATGCAAGCCTGATATTACCAGCCTGTGGGGAGAGAGGGTGGGTTTGTCTGCATGGCCTTCCCATTGTGCGCGTCTGTCTGCGCGTCTGTCTGCGCGTCTGTACTTATAGAGTTGATGTATTTGTGCACATGGTCTACCACTGTGTTTGTGTGTACGTGTGCGCGTGTTCTTGTGTGTGTGTGTGTGTGCGCGCGCTATGCTTACATGCCTGCATACACATATACACATGCATGCATGGCTGGCCGCGTCAGCTCCTGCCGCCTGCACATATCCGTCCACATGTGCCGAGAGAGAGACGGGTATTTATTGCACACATGGTGGCTTGCACATTTACATTATAAATCTCAATTACACTGCATTATTTGTTTACCCGCGCCGGCGCCCGAGTTCTCACTTGGTGCCCCTGCAGAGTCCTGCTCGTAAATTGTTAATAAACTGCAGTGCAGACCTATGCGTGGCACTGACCTAAATCCTGCATCCCACCCCCCCCGCAGTACACTCATTTCTTTAAACTTTAATGGGGCTCTGTTACATCCATTTAACTGATTTCATCCCCGCCCCTGCAGCTTGCCTGGCCCTTTCATACCCCCATACACACACACAGCCAAATAACAGCTCTGAAAGTCCCCATGCCATGTTTGACTGTGTTAAAAAGTGCAGATACAATAGGTTTGGGACCATCTGGAGGGATGATCAAAATAAAAAAAGTTAGTTTCCCGCCCCTCCTCAAAAAATCTGTACACACGCACACACACACAAGGGTAAGTGTCCTGGCAAGCTCCAGTGCATTCTGATATGAAGCTTTGGCACAGACCAGAAAACAGGAGCCCAAACAAACAAACAAACAAACAAAAACAAAAAAACAAACAAACAAACAAACAAACAAACCAGTGAAGGGTGGGTGGGAATGAAAAGGAAAAGCAAAAAAGCACAAGAGTCCTGGTCCTGCTCCTGCTCCTCACCTTCTCTTTTCAGAGTGCCAGAGAGGATTACTCACCACTGTGGTCCGGCAAAGCAAGCACAGAGGCGCTCGCTCACACCAATACACCCCCCCCCCCCCCCCCCCCCTTTTCCTTTTTTCGCTTTACTTTTTTTTTTTCACCCCGTTCTTGCAGTGTTGCGTTTCGGCTCCCAGGCAGCACCCTGTGCTTCTAAGTGGTGGCGGAGGGGGCAAGAGCATGTGAGCGAGAGAGGGAGAGAGAGAGAGAGAGAGAGAGAGCGAGCGAGCGAGCACACAAACGAATGAATGAATGAACGAGTGAGCGAGCGCTAAATATAGATGCGTGTAAATAAATTAAAAAGCTGCCACCTGGTAATTAGGCTGCTAATTAAAGACGAAGCACTCCACTTTAATAGATTTAGGTCTCTTCAGGCTTCCCTCTGACCACCCAGGCCACCTTTACCAGCCTCCTCCATCTCCTCACCACCACCACCACCACCAAGCTGTTCTTCAACCTCCAACCAGGACTGATGAACCTACTGCCCTCAAACCTTTGCAGTCTAATCGCATGCTTATGGTGTGCGGTTTCCTTTGTGTGTGTTGCAGTGTGTGTTTTCCGTGATTCTCCCAGCCGCTGACTGATTTTCAGAATTATGGCCAACTCGGGTGTGAACTGCACGTCAGATGCGATAAACGCATTTGACACTCAAAGTTGGCGGGACGTTCTCACGAACACGGGAATTTTTTAATTGGAAGTCGTGTCATCCTACAAGTACTTGAGCATCACACGAGATGCCATGATTCTCTCATCACAACATTCTCTTTTAAAGAATTAATAACATGACTTGGTCACTTTGAATCTTCAGAGTCATGCTTTTATCAGGGAGGGTAAAACCTTCAACTTCAAAAATTCAGCTTATTTTGCCTCAAGGTCCTCGAACTATCCATTCTTTCGGTGTGTGCGCTTGATAAAACTTGTGGTGTTCTTACAAAGTCCTAGGCATAGATCTGCTCAGTTCAGCTCATTAGAAGACCATATATTATTCCAGCCAAACACATTGCTTCAGGATCACATAAGGGAAAGATGTCATTTAATTGGACGTAGAGCTTAATTTTTCACAACTTTCTGCTAGAATCATGGGCTGCATTTTGTACATAGGTAAGCAGCCATGTAGTGGCTCCTGGCCCTTTTAAATCTGGTACGTTTGTAGGAAATGGTTACGGAGTCACCAATTCAAAGACGGGGATGTACGGCCTTCTGCACTGATCCCACATCGATGCTGGGCCTTTCTGGCCACTTCTGTTGATTTATTTATACTTAGAGTGTTCCAGAAGCTCTGAATCCATTGCTGGTGCAACCCCCACAAACATGGCAGGAGGCAAGTGAACAAACGCACAGCTCCAGCACCTTGCCCATGCTAGCTCATGCAGTTTGATTTAATGTGCTCCCATGCACACGGTGATGCGCGCACACACGAAGAGACACAACACAAGCACACATGCACGCACAGGCAGACGCGTCAGACAGCGTGCGTGCAAAAACACTTTGACACAAGAGTGGATATTCGGAGTGTAAACATCACACACACAGAAACATTCACATGCCGTCTCCGTCGCAACTACCTTCCAGGTCACACACCCCCCCCCCCCCCCCCACCACACACACACTCCTGTGCAGATCCCATCTGTTTTCTTAGGGGGATACCATTGTATTCATAACAGTGGGTAAATAGCTTCACAGAACTTGGTGGTGGTGTTGGTGGGGGGTGGGCAGGAGCTGAAAACCCCCTCCCCCAGTGCCCCTTGTGAACTCCTCATTCCCACTTGGCCTGGGCCAGCGCAGGTAATGCCATCGCAAAGTTGGAAAATGGATCAGTCCCTCCACAGATCAAAGCATGACTTCAATAAAATATCAAAACCGCCAGTGCTTTTCCAGATGATGGCGAGTGCTGTTCATTATGCAAGATTATGTGGGAGAAAGGTGCACACTGCAGATGTTACCATGCCGACTTTAATTAAAGGCTATGGCCATGCAGCAAATGAGATAAAGGTGCTTAGCTTTAAGGATCCCGCCCTGTCCTACAGTACATGAAATGCTCAACCACAAAAAAAAAGCTAACTTTGATGCAGGTGATTAATAATTCAGCTAACCCTAGTCGAGTTTGCAATGAATGGCGCAAGGCCATCTACACTTGCATACCAATGCAGACGAGGATGTTGGGGATTGTTGGATGTGGGAGGGCGAGTGAGTTGGGGCTAGACTGTGTTAGTCTGGTCATGTCCACTGGGCTGATCTAAGCACCCCTTCTCCTGTAGAAGTCATGTTTGAAGAAGACTAGCAAGACACATTTACATCTTGGCTACAACCGCAATACAGATATATTTGAAGATGCGGCTCTAAAATATACAAAACTTAAAACGACCTTCAGACCCTTGTTTTGCAGAGGGTGAAACATAAAATTAGATACATCAGTGTTTACTCTAAGACATCTTGAAATAGTGTATGCTTGGGCCTCACTGTTGCCGAGCAATAATGCGGCCAGTGGGAAGCGAGGCACGAATGTAGAGTAGAAGGCAAACTGTCAACATACCATCCCCATTAGCTGTCCCCAAAGTAAATAAAAAAAGCTACACGCACGTACACAAACACTGCATGGTGGCGGGTCTGAAAGGAGGGGGCGTGAAAGACTCAACAGATGAATTATGCACATAGTCCCCTGGGAAAAAATCTTTACATAAAATGCTCGGACATGGATAATTTAAAAGGCCATCTCCATCTATACCCCAACCGTGCCCCCCCCCCCCAGCAAGGAAAGAGGCTCGTCATCCTTCACCCAACACCCCACTTACTTGGTCGGCAATAGTACGGCCCAACTTGTCCATTCTGGAGCCGGCCTCGGCGATCTTCTTTGCGGCACTGATCACATCTGAGGTGTTCTTCAGCGGCCCCTTTCCCCTGGAGGAGAACGAGAGAGATAGAGATGGAGAGAGAAAGAGTCACATGGTGTCAGTCAGACGGTGTTTGCCAGCCGTCGCTACCAACCCTCCCCCAAACGCACAGAGACCCGCTCATCCGACACGGAGCCGACGGGCATTCCAAAGCACACAGAACACACTCCCTCTCTCCCCTAGGGGCCTGTGGAATGGGCCGACTGGTGTGGAAATGGGAATTATGACAGCAGCTCGCATGTGTCTGGATGGCTCTCCGTCACACTGTCCCGTTGCCAGAAGTTGTAGCAGTTGGGGCAGAACGGGTGGGGAATGGCTAACAGAATCACACGGGCCTAAGGGAGTCTGTACGGTCTTAGCTTCATGACCTGTCTCTTCAGATAAACCTCCATCTTCACAGCCATTAATAATATATATATATATATATATATATATATATATATATATATATATATATAAAATATTATTATTATTATTATATAAATAAATAAATAAATAAATAAACAAACAGAAGCATCATGTCACAAGCTTCACATTTTGTCTCATGGCAGCCACCCTGGATTGTAAGCGGCCTGTCTGTGTGTGCAAAGCCGTCCAGATGGTGAAGGACTACGGCCAGACCCGCCCTCTGCTCTGCTGTGCTGTGCTGGGCTGGGCTGTGCCCTTCATGGGTTCTAGGGGCTGCTCCTCTGGCCCTGTGAGCTTAATAGGGTTCTGGCCTCCCCCTGCTTCCTGCGTCTGCCACCACCACCCTCCTCTCTCCCTCTCCCTCAGCCTCTCCCCCTCGGTTGAAGCTGGCATGGCGTTTGCCAGCTTTGTGCCCCCACAAGGGACTCCGGGGCACAGTTGGCAAGTGGCGCAACCTGGATTCAAAGCTGCTCTCTCCCGGCTAAACTGAGCACTCCAAACCCACAACAGATGGAATTTTGTGTTCTCCCTCTTCCTGTCTCCCTCTGGCTTTTTTTCTGTCCTTTCTCTGCCTTTTCCGCTTTTCTCATCCTCTCTTTCTCTCCTCCACCATCCTCTCTTCCTCTCCTCCACCATCCTCAACCCTGCTTCCTTTTTCTTTCTTGATGTTTGTCAGGAGACTTCGAGTCCACATGGAGGTAGCCATGCGTTACTTTAGCGAGCAGCGAACCACAGGGGACAGGCGAGCTCTCCGAGACTGAAGCAGCAGGATGTTACCTTCCCACACACCCACACACACCTGACAGAGAGAGCGCGAAAAAGAGGGGAGGGGGGCAGAAAAAGAGGGGGGGGGGGGAAAGAGAGAGAGAGAGAGAGAGAGAGATCCCTTACCCCTTAACTGCAGAATCATTATGCAAAGAGTGGCTACATGAGTAAAGGGGCCTGTGTGCACGTGTACGAATACAAGACAGGGAGACTAAAATAATAAATACAGACACTGCACGTCAGTGTTCAGCATACACTGTGCATGTGTGTGAATTAAAACAAATAATAATAAAGATATGAATACGTGTGTGTGTGTGTGTGTGTGTGTGTGTGTGTATGTGTGTATGTGTGTGTGTAGTGTTTGTGTGCAAATATGTGCGTTTTTCTAACCATATCCATGTTCTGTATGCACTCTGTGTGTGTGCGCATTCCAAGACAAACAGTAAAGGGCAGTGACACAGGCAACCTTTATCGCCCCCCCCCCCCCCCCCCCCACCTTTCCTCCGTCCCCGGAGTCTATTCCCTTCAGCGGCCAGCCAGCCACCCTGAGCCACTACAAGGTGACTGTTTAGCAGGGATGACTCCAGATCGTTTATCAGATTTGCATAGCTGAGGGCGCGACTGTCACCGGAATGCCTGTGAATTAGTGGGCAATGCCAGCTCCAGATGGGGGTCTGGCTGGCGGAGGGGGTGGAGTGAGTGAGTGAGTGTGTGTGTGCGCGTGTGTGGTGGGGAAGGGAGCCAGATCGCTGGACCACAACACACACACACACACACACACGGACAGGTGGCTCCGATTCTGCGACACGAGATTCTGTAGCCATGCTTTATTCATGAAAGACTGGGACGGTGGGGCGCAGCAAGTGAGACGTCGGCTGGTGGCATCGGGGTCCTCTTGGAAAGATATTAAGTCGGGATAAAGGCCTGAATCAATTTCCCCTTCGAAGCATTAACCTTCAGAGGGCTGTATACCCGCTCAAGGTCGAGGGGCAATAATTTGGGGCGTGGACTAAATTAACTCGCCGCGACCTTCGCCATGGCTGCTGCAGGTGTCTGCTTTCAATCCATCACGAAAATGTGTGCGTACACACACACACACACACACACACAGAGAGTTTCTTTCAGTCACTCTCACATAAGCACATGCACAGACACACTGACAACTGATGTGATCTCCTTTAAACACGGTGACATTTGAGTCATCATGCATGGTGCGCACTTCACTTACTTGTTGCAGTGACACCATGAAAAGGCAGTTAGCTCTATGATGAAGAGCATTCATCACAGACCATCACAAATCACATGTGATATCTTGCCTCATGACACACATCATCTACTCTGCCCCTGCTTTGTGTGTGTGATTACATGGTACTCAGTGGATATGGCTTTTAATCTGAGGACACACGTGCCTGTTTTTACGATAGTGGCAGTGGGTGGCATGTGATGCTCGGGGGTCGAGGGGCGTGTGTGTGCGCGCGCGTGTGTGCGCGGGGTGGGCTGGGGTGTTGGTGTGAGATTGGAGCCAGGTTCATTTGCATGATATTAACATAGCGCACGGCAGGTCAGGGAGGAAAGGGCCGTGGAACTGCTGGAGGTGTAGAAGGACGGAGGTGGTGGATGCTGACCACCAGACCAGGGCCGGCGTGGGAGAAAAGGGCGGATGAATAAAGGAGAGCTGGAGGAGTAAACCTGGCTGGCTTCTTCTGCCTGCACTCGTACCTCATCTATTTCTCCTCCCTCACTCAGTCGCGCGCCCCCCTTATTCTCATTTTCAGGACGGCCGATAACATGCTATGACGACCGTATGGGTTTGGTGACCGAAAGCTGTGCAGGACTAGGTTACCTCAGCAAATAGTGTTCTCTGATGGATAGGCTTACAGAGTGTACTGACTACCATACATACATGTGCAGTTATATTTGTCTATCCTCATACACACAAACACACACGCACATAAATAACAGTCTCTCCCAGTCAGCTTCAAACAGTCACCGCCACCCACACACAAACAGACAGAGACACACATACACACACAGTCCTTGTGGGGAGCAGATGGCGAAGACTCTCAGGTGTTCAGGCCATGAGCTTGCGCTCGGTCACAGCTTAAATGGACCCTTTTTAGATTCTGCCAGCATAGGTGGAACACACACACACACACACACACACACACACATATATATGAATGCGTGACCTTTCTCACTGGCAATAACTCTTGCACCCCACCCTCTATTTCTTAAGCATTGTGCTATGCGGTGTATGAATCTGTGCCGAGACACCTAGAGATGGCCCTGTCCAGATAGGAGCAGCTGCTGCTGGGCTATTTGACACTGTGATTGGAGCATCTCTGGAGTCTGTGGTGTGCGTGCGTGCGCGCGCGTGCGTGCGTGTGTGCGTGTGTGTGCGCGTGTGTGTGTGTGTGCGCGTGTGTGTGTGTGTGTGTGCGTGCGTGCGTGGGGCGGGTCGTGACCCACCTTGTCATTGCTTTGTGGAATGCTTGGCTCTCACAGTGATAAGATCATGCGGGCTGTCAGTGAAATTAATTGGTTTTGGATTATGAATATCGGATGCCTGATCTGCTTTTATTTATTCATCTATTTCAAAGAAGAACAAGGAAATAAAAAACACAAAAACAATAACGGGCCGAGAGGTCTGTTCTTGTGTGTGGAGATGGGGAGAGATATGACCATGTTGTTGGTGAGTAGACAAAGAGGGGTTCAGAGGGTCCTCTTTAACTAAAGGTGTAGGTTTTTGAACATTCTAAGTTCCGCAACAATTGAAGGTTCTAAAATTCTATGTTGAATTCAATGAACCCAGATATTCTTTAGAATGTTAATTTCCCAACATTCCCGTCACACTGGTGTGACTGTACTCCTTTAAGGGTTAACACAGACTGCAGAAGATGCAATGGCCAACAACACAGGAGCGTACAGCTTCTTCCTACCAGGAAACTAAGCATGGTAATTCTGCAGTCATGCCAATAGGCTGAAATGACACTGAACATCAGAGTGCAAGGGTAACAACAAAAGCTTGTCACTTATTTAAGAGAAACAGAGAGAACGGGGTAAAGGGGGGTTAAACACGGCGAAGAAGCAGACAAAAGAGGCCCTAACAAGGATATCCGCTTAAAGTCATCGCCGGGCCATACAAATTTAAACAGCGGCAGGGGTCAGATGAGGATTGCACAGGCAGCCAGGGCCAAGCAGTCCGAGAGAACTAGCAGAGTGCCACGCCAACTCGACGAGCCACTAAGCCAAGACACACGCATCACTGGAGAATGGGAGTTTGGAGAGAAGAGCGGGAGAGGAGAGAGGGAGGGAGGGAGGGAATGAGCAAGAGAGAGAGGAAGAGAGATCTTGAGAGAATGAGAACGAGAAAGATTGCGAGGCAGAGGATGACAGCAAGTGATGGAATAGGAGCAAGAGAGACAATGACTGTAGAGTGTAACTGCAGCCAAGCAAGGGGGGGGGGGGAGAGAGAGGGATGGAGAGGGATAGTAAGGGAGGGAGAGAAGAAAGAAAGAAAGAAAGAAAGAAAGAAAAGAAAAAAAGAGAGGGAGGGAGAAAAGAAAGAAGAAGAGAGGAGAGAGAGAGAGGGGGGGGGGGCAGAACGAGAGAGGGCAGGCTTCCCGGGCATAGCGCCCCAGCTGCGCCCGACTAACCTGGTGAAGTCGGTCATCTCCATCATGATCATGCACATCTGCTTGGCCAGCACGATGATGTCGTTGCCGCTGTCGTCCCACTTGGACACCTCAGCATCCAGCTTGCTCTTCTCCTCCTGGAAGCTGGCCACCTGCTCGGCGATCTTGGCTTTCTGCTCCTGAGGCAGCTGTGCCATGATGGCCTACGGGGGAGAAAGAGAGAGAGAGAGAGAGAGAGAGAGAGAGAGAGAGAGAAAGAAAGAGAGAGAGAGAGTGTGAGTGAGTGCAATGAAAACAACAGAGAGACTGGAGCATTGAGGATTTGGCAGAGTGTGGCCATTACACCCCCCCCCCCCATCCAAAGCCACAGAGTTGTACAGAACCCCAAGATCACACTGAAAGCCAACTGTTCCCCGCATCCCCACCAATGGCTGAAATCCTCTCCAGCCTAAACCAGGGATCTTTACAGAGGAATCCTGGTTCACGAAAACAAACCCAAGATCAAATGTTTAAATCCCTACCATCAAGCTCAAACTTCAACCAACATTATTTCAAAGGAATCCTTCATGGCTTGGTTAATGTAATCCAAACCAAACAATCAATACTCCCTTCTGCCTTAGGTAATTCTTTTGTTTATTGCACTAAGCACTTTGGTGCGGCTCAGCCGTCTGTAAATGTGCTCTATATAGAAATAAAATGTGACTTGACTTTACAGAGGAATCCTGGTTCATGCAAACAAACCCAAGATCAAATGTTGAAATCCCTACCAGCAATCGCAAACTTCATACTCCTAAAGATCAGTTAAACAAATCCACCATTTCCTGTGGCTTCACGAGATAAGATTCTGTTTTTTTCCCCTCTCTGCCTTTTCAAAATAATGTTTAGGAGAGGCATCACTTACACACAAAACAATTCATTCAGTCTAAAGTAACAGGCATCCCAAGCCCCTGAGTAGCTACTTCAGTGAGAATGAAGAGACTGGTCGAAACATCTGCTGCAAATACATATTTATTTTCTTCCCTTGCCTCCGGCAATCTTAAGATCAATAACGCAAAGGGCTTTTTTCTCCCTCCAGGACATAACGAGATGTATGTGTCACTCGGTTAATAATAACGCTGAGGCACCGATGAAGGCCCTGAATGAGGCACGCTTCTTCTCTTTGAAGGTGATGGGAAGAGGAGAAAGGGAGGGAGAGAGAGAGAGAGAGAGAGAGAGAGAGAGAGAGAGAGAGAGAGAGAGAGAGAGAGAGAGAGAGAAGTAGAAAAGAAATGAAAGACAAACATAGAGATGAATAATCAGAGCAAGAAATGAAGATAGGTAAAGGGTGAGAGAAATAAGTAAAAGAATAAATAAGGGAAAGAATAACAGTACAGGGAGAACAGAAAAAAAAAGTGAAAAAGGAGAAAGACAAGAACAAACACAGAGGACAAACAAACATCCCTCCAGTACAGTCGGCGCTTCGGTCCTACCCTTGCTATTCCTCGGTGGGCTAAAACCAGTGCCCACAGGGGGGATGTGGGGAAAAACAAAGTGAGGATGCCCGACACCAATTAAAACGTGAAGTAATTGTGTTCCATCAAGGACGACCCAGACAGGGTGTGTTCTGCATTGGTGTCAAACCCCTCAGTTGGCTGCCGGAGTCCCGCGGCAGACTAAAAAAAAAAAAAAAAAAAAAAGTCCTGGAGCCAACTTGCCTGATTGGGAGAATGAAAAGCTGTATGGGGCTAACGGAGGTTTGATTGGGAGGGGGGAAAAGAGGGGGGAAAAAATCACACACTTAAAGCGGAGGTGGAGAGGATGAAAAAGCAGTCACTGCTCATTAAAGAGAGCGCTGCGCTGCACTGTGTTCATCTTTCATAAGACTCAGCAGGAGAAAGCCGAGTGAGAAGCCTTCGATAAAACACAGAAGCCGTGTAGACTGGGAGCAACAACAAACATAATAACAGTATTCTAATAGCTTTCTGAAAAGAAATAAAACATTATTTTACTTCCAGAGCAATGAAGCTTAACAAGCTAGTCATAAGTACAAAGAACAGCAAGGGGAGGGTGGAAAACCCTGTATTAGAGTAAATTTCAACAACAAGAATGAGCTTTTATGAAACTGCACTGTGCCAACAAGAAAGATCAAAACCATAGTAACAAGATCCCCAAAGCAAAAGCTTACTCCCCTACCCCAAGATAAAAGTCCAACAATCGCAAAGCGGCATTGCCGTTTTTGTTCCAAACCTCTTATCTGATCACGTCACATCTGAGTCAATAGGCTACCCCAGTGGCAAAAAGACAGAACATGGTCAAGCAAATAATTTTTGTTTCATAAAAAAATATGTTTTATGATGTAACCTTTGCAGATAATTGCTCATCATTTGCTACTGGGAATGTCCATTGTCCAACCGTTCCAGGTTAACAAATAAGGGTCAGCTGAATGTAGGCTAGTTTAGGCTACCTCCCAGTATTAAACTCCTATAAATAAAATAAATACTTCACAACTTGTATAGTAAAGTGACATTCAATGTAGATTTCATAAGATATTCATGAAATATTTACAAAGGCTAAAGAGAAAAACGGCAATGCTGCTTTGCGACTTGTTGGACTTTTATTTTGACCAGTTGTCATCATTCTGTCTTCCACATTCATGAAAGGTCTGTTATGAATGTTGAGTGATGTCTCATGAAACAGTCATGAATGCTTTATGTGCAGTTTATGACAGCTGCTATGAATGTGTTATGAACTCACCAGTCAAGTAAAGTGTTAACCTATAAATTAACCTCATCTACATGCCTGATTCCTAATACCTGCTCCCTCGTCACGGCAAAAAAAAAAAAAAAACGCAGAGACCCTTTACACAGCTGCTCTGTGCCAGAATGTATTTTTGCTTGCATTACCAAGGCAACAGCAACCAGGTCGGTGAGCTGATAAGAGAGGAGATGACAAAAAAGATGGAGGGAGAGAGAGAGAGAGAGAGAGAGAGAGAGAGGAGAGAGAGAGAGAGAGAGAGAGAGAGAGAGAGAAGAGAGAGAGAGAGAGAGAGAGAGAGAGAGAGAGAGAGAGAGATGTGAGCCTTGGATTAGAAAGATGTGCCTGCACGAGGAAGGGGGAGAGAGAGACGGGGAAAGCTTGATCTTTGAGCTGCCGCTGATGGCATTAACCTGTGAACTTGCGACAGACACTCACAGTAGAATCCTAATGTGCCGTTTCAGTTTCCTTTGCTCGAGCTCGGCGCTCACTCTGTGGAACTTCACACAGGGAGGGGAGAGTACAGTGCAGGGAGGAAGTGGCGCTAAGCACACCAGGATGGCCATCCCACCCGTGCAGCTGCCCACTCCCCATTTCCACACCGATATGCCAGGCTGACAATGTGTGGGCTATGCACTGGCACAAACTGGCTGCCATCACATTACCCAGGTGGGCACTACACAACTGGTGATAGTTGGATGCCAATTAATTAAAGTGAAAAGAAACCACATGTTTCACTTTGTATCGTAAATAAGAGTAATGCTATTTCAATTCAGATAGAGGTTATGTGCATCAATTCACTGAAGTTGAACCACAATGGTCAGCTCTTGATACGTTTCCACGAACCTTTCTTCAAATAAACCCCTCCAGTTCAGTGAAAAGTCTACAGAAGTGGCATTTTGACCTCAACAATTAAAAAAAAAAAAAAAAAACGACTTCAAACTGAAAAGTACAAGTCCAATCTCCCTGGTCTCTGTGTTAGGTTGCATCATTCCTTTAAAAAGAAATCCCCTCAGGAGCTACAGGGCAGGGGTAATCCTAAATGGAGGGAGCGAAGGAGGGAGAGGGAGAGAAAAGGTAAAGGTAAGTGGGAGGGGAAAGAACAAGTACGACGGCCAGCCAGAGAGACCAGACCAGACTGAGCGAGAGAGACAGAAAAAGAAAAAAAAAAGAGAGCGAGTGAGCGAGAGAGAGACAGAAAAAGAAAAAAAAGATAGAGCGAGAGAGCGAGTGAGCGAGAGAGAGAGACAGAAAAAGAAAAAAAAGAAAGAAAGCGAGCGAGAGAGAGCGAGAGACAGAGGCAGAGAGGAACAGAGTGTGCGCGGGTGTACAGGTCTGACAGATCTGGGGCCCTGGTGTGACTGTGGGTGTGGGTGGGTGGGGGCACAAACACAGAGGGACAAAGGGGCACACGTCTCACCCTGGCGCTCTGGCCGGCAATGAGCTGGTCGTCGTCCGTCTGCCTGCTGGTCCTGCTGTGCGTATCAAAGTCCTCCGTCTCAAAGTCTGAATCGTCCAGCTCCTCAGGGGTCTGCGGAAGGAGACACACAAAAGCAAGTGAGCATGAGGAGGAGAAAGAGAAGGAGGGAGTGGGGGGGGAGAAAGCAAAAAAAAAAAAAAAAAGTGTGAACAGGGAACATTAGAGGGCTGGTCTGAAGACTGTTAAGTAACCCAACTTGCTTAAGATCTATGACGAAGCCTTAACTCCAACCCAACTGCGGCGCAGGCAGATAAATGCCTTGAATGGGGCTCGGCTACTGGAAACCGTAAACTCTAAATGAATTTGTAAATCAAGTGTAATGTGCTGCCTGTGCATTTTGAGAGGGAAAATGGAAATATAAGCCAGTGTGAAACATATTGGGAGTAAAATGTTTCAATCAGTCTCCCATCTGTCGCCGGTGTCTTTGCCTTAAATAACTAACAAAATAAATAAATAAATAAATAAATAAATAAATAAATAAATAAATAAATAAATGAGCGAGCCGCAGAGAGGGGGGTGGGTGTGTTGGTGGAGGGTGAGTGGAGGTGGGGTGTTGAGAGAGGCTGAAAAAATTAGGAATGATCCCCTGGCTTCTGTGAAGTGAGACAGCCAACCTTATCCCAGGCTTCCATGCTGCTTCCATGCTCCCT
>NC_055976.1:25350853-25368857 GCF_018492685.1 Alosa sapidissima | reverse complement strand
AGTGGGGTGCAGGTAGACACCCACACAAAACGCCCATCCATCACAGAGACAGCATACAACCAGAGGCGCATTTAATGTAATTGAACATAAAAGTCGGATGGTACCGAGATTATTAGACAAAAGGGATAAATAATAAAGCCTGCGAAGAGAAAGAAGGTGAACGGCATCAACACACACAGACATAAACACAAACAGTCACAAACACAACAGGAGAGGGAACAGAAGCTGTTCCTCCTCACATGTAGCAGAGATATTGGGGTGGTGGCAGTGGTGATGGTGTGTGTATATGTGTGTGTGTGTGTGTGTATGTGTATGTGTATGTGTATGTGTATGTGTATGTGTATGTGTATGTGTGTGTGTATGTGTGTGTGTGTGCGTCCGAGAGAGCTGAAAGAGACCTGGGCCTGATAAGGTTCAGATCCGTTACAGAGCCAGTGTCGGTCTCTCTCGGACGGGTCGGCTATGACAAGGCAGGCAGAGGCTTCCGCGGATGATTAAATCGCCACTCTTGCCACAACGCTATTACCCCTGGAGAAAGTGATAGAGGCAAATATTCCTGACACCTTCAAAAAAAAAAAAAAAGGAAAACAAAAAAAATCTCACAGGCTGCTGAAAGCGAGAACGCTGAGGTAAGCAAGTGCTGTTCCCGCTGCCAACGTTTATAGTTTGAGAGTAAATTTTGCTGTATTGACCCAACAAATCAAGCTCACCCCAGGGCCGCCAATCTCCCAACCTCCCCCCACACTTGTGCCCTTCCCAACGAGGGAGGCGCGTTACGAGCTCTCTTATGAGTCACCTGCATTTCCATCAGGCACTTTAAAACAGTGGCATTTATGGGCCTGCTGTTGTTTACCGAGCCGCCGTCACGCTCACGACCACACAGGTGGCGCACGTGTGGCAAAAGAGAAGGAGATGATAAGGCCACACACACACACACACAAACTGCCAACATGGACGATTCATGGCCTCCTCAACCATGCATTACACTAAGGTCACTCACACATTCACAGAGTGAATGGCTAGTCATGGTTGCTCAGTAGACTCGAAATGCATTTAGCAAACACACGCTGGCACTTGGCATCACTGCTGTGCCCGAGGAAAGCGGCGCTGCCCAGGGAGCTTCTGGCCCTGAAGCTGCCCGCTGTCTGTAGGGAGGGAGTGTACGTTGGCAGAACGGAATCTTAAGTACATTTTGCTACCCATAATGCACCTCTACTCACCGTCCCCTGCAGACAGCAGACTGTTGAAACATTTAAAACCACCACACATTTCAGATGACGGGCACTTAGCTGTGCATGTTAGCACTCAGAAATGCCAAACTCACACATCAGAGGGGGGTCTGGTGGTTTGAGGGGAGATTAAGTGGGGGGGGGGGGATGGGGGGGGCTGTTGTGCCCCTGGGGACAGTGGAGGCTGCTGGGGGAGGGTATGGGGTGCAGGCCACTCTCAGACGGGAACCTGGTGTCTAATGTCACAGGGATGCAGTTTAAAGTCCTGATGCTTTCCTTTGAAGCCACTTGATGAAGAATTTGTCTGGAGGGCAAGTTGCACTATACCCCATTATCCACTCTAGCACATTACAGCACTTATGCAAGGTGAGAAAAAAAAAAAGAAAGAAAAAAAAAAGAAAACCACAAACACATCCAACGAATCCTCACCCCTACTCCACACACAGACGCCAGAGAGGCTGATTCAGTGGAAAATCTATTAAAACGCATATCTGTAAATGATCATGTGACAAATTAGAGACCCATTTTAAATAACTACCCGGTAACACATCTGGAATTGCATTAATTCTTCTCCCAAACACTCCCTGCTGGGGCATGTCACTGCCAATTCACTCCAGTAGATAAAAAAAAAAAAATTCGCTTCCAAACAATAAAGCAAGTGAGCAAGAACAAGAATATCTTAGCCTGGAGGTTTAAAAAACCAAACATGTATATCTTTGAAAAACAGGTGTTTGGGTGCATACATTGAAACTGAGCTAATTAGCAGCTCAATTTAGGCAATTCTGCAGTGTAATAGCAGGTCTCATCTGTTCAATTTAGATTCAAGAGGTTTTAAATTAGTTTCCCTAAATGTATATCCCACATACACCGAGCTGATTTAAATGAACATTATAAACTACCTCAGAAAAGCTAGTCTGTGGAGAGATTAAGGCCTTGTATTTTTCCACTCTCCTTTTCTACAGTTTATTTCTTAATACTTCTTTCTAGAAAGTAGCAAAGAAAAAAAAAAAAGGGGGGGGGGGGGGGGGGGGGGGGGTGGCTCTGACATGAAGTATCAGGGCTGCTGCGAGATGCGATGCAGAGAGTGAAATACACAGTTGGGGACAACCCCCCCCCCCCCCCTCCCCATGTGTATTTCACTCTCTGCATCGCATCTCGCAGCAGCCCTGATACTTCATGTCAGAGACTCGGCGACAGACCCTGGCTGAGCCCCTTAATGGGGAGAGAGGCGGGGCGAGCGCAGCAGCGGCAGGCACCAGGAGCTCCAGCCATCCTCACCACGCAGGGAACTCATTTGCAGCTAAATGTCAAGCGCCTTCCGGCAGACAGACCGCGCTCCCGCGGCAGGTGCACGAGTCGAGCGGCTCATTTCCTGTTCCCAGTGGCTATGATTCGACCGTGCCCCGTGGCCTACTGTATATCTCGTCACACACATGAATTAGCGAAGGTGCACTGGATCAATAGGCAAGGGATGGCGAGGTGGACCTGGGGGGGGGGGGGGGGGGGGGGTTCGGTTACCATCTAAGGGCCACGAGAGCACCAGCAGTAGCTTGCGTCATCCGAGCTACGCCCCCATTAAGATGGTGGCTCAGGATGAGGCAGTATGGATGAGAAAGGCGGTGAAATGGTGATTATTCAATTTGGATCCGGGCACTAATTACGATTTCAATATGTTATGCAGACGAGTTGGCAAGAAATCTTTTGAGGGGTGTCAAACGGAATGAATCATGAATCACTCAGGGTGACTTGCCCAGATTTTCTTAAGCTTAGTAATTATTGCTGGCACTAGGTTCCTCAAGGGAAAAAAAAAGGTTTCGGTTGACAATGTATTATAAATTAGACATATGATGGGCTTTTCTCCCGCACGTGCTCCCTTCCACTACCTCTCGTAGACACACACAAAACAACAGACCCAACACATGCGCACACACACACAAGCTCCTGGTGTCTGCTTCTGCCCTTAGACTGCACATGGTACCAAAGACACTGCAAAGCCTCTCCATCCCTTGAGCAACCTGGAACCTTTCCGTACGAGGCCCAGAGGCACCAGAAAAACAGAAAGCTCATCCTATTTTTACCCTTGTCTTCAGGAGAGGCAGAGAAGAGTCTCCGCAAAGGAAGGAGAGGCAGAGAAGCGTCACGTCTGAGAGCTGGTGCTCAGCTCAAAGAATCCTCCTCAATATGTGGCGCTGGTGCTGCAGCTAAACACTGGCACATACAGCAGGCAGCTCTTCCAGAAAACTGGCTCCTGTCTCTAGCCCTTCCACACGCGCCCCCCCCCCCCCCCCCACACACACACACACACACAGCGATCTCGGGATGCTGAGGAACGTCATTAAGGGAGAGGGGCGAGTGAAATCAACTAATCAGACCAGAATGAGGCAGCGGCGACATGCGCCTGGTGCCAGGGAAACGGAGAACAGAAAGAAAACTAAACAGGAACTTACCCCCCCGCCCCCCCCACACACACACACACACACACCACAGCGCCAGACTAGACTAGGCAGCCAGCCACCACTCTTGAAAGGCAACTGTATAGACACAGCAAATGATGTATGGAAAAGCATCTTCAAATAAACTGGGGAAACATTCTGAATCGTATACACGGGCCCAAATAATGTAACAAATTAGAGAGTTTTGGCACGTTTTGTTCTCCTCTGGAGGACGATGGAGAGGGAGAAACAGAGGCTCTGATGCTTTTGTATGAGGAGAGGGAGGGAGGGAAAGAGAGTATGAGGGGGAGAAGGGGAATGAGAGCTGGCTCTTTCTTATCCATGGCTGTTCGATTGTAGCGCAAATTAAAGGGGAACTTGGCAACTATTTCAACGTAATAAACCCGTTTAGAAATCATTCGGATGGTTAAATGACCGGTTCCGGTGAAAATGGTGACTTTTCCCGCTGCCCCTAGCGTCCCCAGGCGGAAAACCAACCTTGCAACATTGAAACTACCGTCCCCGAAAGAGAACTGAGAAACAAGAAACTCGTTTTAAATCGTGTTTCTTACCTTGTAACATCCACATTGTCTGCCGAACTTAAGCTAACAGTTTTGCTAGCTTACACAAATCCATGTGCTTTATCGTTACCTTTTTCCACAGTTTGAAATAGCATAATGCACAATTTCTCCAGCAGAGGGGGAAATCCTGCCAAGTTTCCCTTTAAAATGGCTTCGCTTCCAGCTAGAGAGCCTGAGCCATATTTAAATGGGACATGGAAATCTTGGATGTACGCACCAGTAACCGTGCAAAAGGCCATCCTTTCAGCCTGCCCCCCCCCCCCCCCCCTCTATCATTCTTTTTCCTCTATCCTATATGAAACTCTGTAGCTTAATAAATAATGGGGGAAGAAAAAATAGACAACAAAATAGGTCAAAAGAAGAGTTCATATGAGGGCAGATGCCTTTTTTCACCCCCTCCATCTCGTAATGTTCTGCAGTCAGACAAGATTAAATAGTGCTGTGACCTGCTCAGCTTAAATACCGGCTTTGTAATGGTCAGTGGACAAAAAAAAAAAAAAGTTAAGAATCCACTTTTTAGAACCACAAGTGTTTGGGGTATGTTTGGCCATTGGTGGGGGTGGAGGGGGTAAGTCATTGGGGTATGTTTAGCCCTTGGTGGAGGAGGTCATTGGGGTATGTTTGGCTCATGGTGGAGGTGGAGGGGGTAAGTCATTGGGGTATGTTTGGCCCTTGATGGAGGTGGAGGAGGTAATTGGGGTATGTTTAGCCCTTGGTGGAGGTGGAGGGGGTAAGTCATTGGGGTATGTTTGGCCCTTGATTGAGGTGGAGGAGGTAATTGGGGTATGTTTAGCCCTTGGTGGAGGGGGTAAGTCATTGGGGTATGCTGGGCCCTTGGTGGAGGTGGTACGTCACCCTGGTATCCAATACAAAGGATGAGATGAAGATCTCAGTTCTTGTAAAAGGATTGGGTGGGGGGGGTGGCGGAGGGAGGGGAGATGCACAAGCATACATACACTCGGGATTTCAAATGGAAAGCACATAAGCACGCTGTAAACTGCATTAATGTTTAAGATGTCCGCAAAATCAATACATTAAAAAACTTCAATCCACTGTTAAACGGCTATCCATTTCCCTAGGGTGAGGCCCGAATACTGTGCAAGGTGGCAGCCACACACACACACACACCACACACACACAGTGTCTGCTGCACTGGCGCAGAGGAGCACATCTGAGAGTGCCCATCTGGCTGCAAATCCCTGCTCCAGGCGCCCAAACACGGCGTCAGGTGGTCTCTCGGCACTGAACAGGTCTTACGCCTCACCTGGCCAACTCCCCGTAGTTCGCTGAAGCATAATATGGAGTTAATTGCGAACAATCCTGTTGGTTCGTTAACAATTAGGAGTGGAATGTAACTGATACTATTGTGAGTGCAACGTTTGCCAGGAAGGAGGAGTTTCCGAAGTTGACTGAATGGCTATTGTTTTTAGTAATCCCTCCATGGTAATGATGAATGAGTAAGCATTCAATGATTTGAGATGGCATCTCTGAGGTATATGTGAGGGGATTTGTTACTTGCTCAGATTATCATAATCTCATCCTGTACAAAAACAAACAGGGTATAAAAACGCCCCACTGCTTGTACATATGTTCACTACCACACAAAGCTGATAATTCGAGCAAATGCTGTGTGGTGATGGATTTTATTTATGTATTAAAAGCCACGCTTGTTTTGCTTCAACCTGCCGATTGGATTGAGAGCCCCTGGCCCGCCTCCCCTCCCCCTCCAACACACTGTCTCTGTGTCTGCCACACAACATAAAACCCAATGCGGTAGAGAGAGATGTGACTTATTGGAGGACATGTTCTGCTGCTGCTAGCACTTGAAACCCCAGTGAGAGACTGTGCCTAATGAGCTCCTAACTGCCCAGAGCACCGCACCACCACCACCAAAATCCCAATCCCCCAAACACTCTCCTACCTTTCACTTCGATTTTCACACAGACCCCCCCCGCCCCACCACCCAGGCAGCCGTCCAGTGCCACACGCAGAGGGCTGGGGTGGCCCCCACACAGGCCGAGGTCATTTGAAAATGTCAATGGATGACGCCTCTGTGCCAGAACTGCGCTGGGCAGATTTGAAGACAACTAATGAGGGCGGCTAATGTTCCTGTCAGCTGGTTGGCGGCCCGTGAGTGAGTGAATGAGCGATTGTGTGTGTGTGTGTGTGTGTGTGTGTGTGTGTGTGTGTGTGTGTGTGTGTGTGTGTGTCAGTCTCTCGCTCTCCCTGACACACACACTTGCATACAGAGGGTGTGGACAGGTTTGAGAGAAGAGTGAAAGTGTGTGTGTGTGTGTGTGTGTGTGTGTGTGTCAGTGTCAGTGATGCATAAAGAATGTGGATACTGTAGGCTTGAGAAGAGTGAAAGTGCATGAGAGTGTGTGTGTATCTGTATGTGTGCTTGTGTGAGATAGTTTGGAGGGAGAAAGTCTGAGTGTGAGTGTGCACCATGAATGTAAAAGCCTGGCTAATTCTACATGAGAGGCCTGTCTATTAGGAATGTGAAGCAGCAAGGGAGATGTGGAAAGGGTATTTTATTGGTCCGTATAACCATGGATGGTGTGTGTGTGTGTGTGTGTGTTGAACCAAAAAAAATAAAAAATAATAATAGTCGAGCAAAAGCAGCTTTCCTGTGCAGTATGTCAACAAGAAATAGGATATCCAACTGTTGAGACAATGAATGCATTTCCCTCGAGACAGCATTTAACCTTGGAGCATGGAGAAGTCTCACTCTTCTGGGCAGAGAAGGTAAGATGAGGAGGGGAGGGGAGGGGAGGGCTTGGGCTTGGAGGGGGAGGCTTAAAATTTGATTCACGACTGTGACCATCCATACAAATGTAGTGTTTGGCCACAACAGCGCCGGTTTGCAGCCTCCCCTCCCTACATTTGCCAGAGGCACAGCTATAAACGTCCAGGTTTGTTGACTCAGTCGGTCCCCTCTGACGCGTCACAAAAAAATATGATCTATAAGTTAATATGTATAAAGGTTACGGCATACTCTCGCAGATCAAGTGGCTGCGTCAGGAGCTATTTTTATTTACACTTTCACCGGCCTGCTTGCATCTTCTAGGTTTTTAAGGGGTGCAACAAGACTCAATGACACACACACACACACACAGAGACAAATAATACATACACAAAAATCAAGTGGTAGCCAAGAATGCAAACCTATGTACATATTAATCTGGGCTTTATACAGAGACATGTAGCAATAACTACCACTTCATTGGAGTGCCTGTTACCTACCTCAATGAGCTTGTTGGCGTGCTCACGGAACACTTGGGCGTACTCCTTCACTTCCTTCTCGTTGCCGTTCTTGGCCGCCTCGATGAGGACCAGGAGTGGCACGTTGGTCTCCAGGAAGGAGTCGGACACGTGGTCCATGACCGCCTTTCTCAGCTGCAGGGAACACCAAGAGAGAAAATAATTAATAAAAACCTGAAAAAAGACGGAACACTCAGCACTGACAAAACAGCCTCGCTAAATGTCATTCATCATTTGTGGAGGATTCATTCCTCCTCCTTGCGTTCCAAAGCGGCAGCATGAACTCCATGTCTTCAAAAATAGCCGAGGATCCAAGACACAATACAGGTACTTCTGTGATCACCTGCATACTTGATCATTCTTCAACTCATGGTGCTTTTTTTTTTCTCTCTCTCTCTCTCTGTGTGTCTAATGAAAGTCAAGTGTGGATGCACAGCAGGGGAGGGGGGCAGGAGTGGGATACAAGAGAGAATGGAAATAAAGGGATAGAAAGAGGGGGGGGGGGGGGGTGGTAGGAACAGAACAAAGAAAATAAGTGTGAGATCTGTGGAAGGAGGAGGAGGAACTGGAGAGGAACTAACCTGTCTGCGCAGGTCACGGGTCTTCTTTGTCATCCTGTCGATGGCCGTGTTCAGGGCATCACTCTTGTCCTTCCGCCCAGCCTGGAGGAGGAGACATGGAAGGATTAGTGAGCGTGAGTGTAAGTGTGAGTGAGAGAGAGCGAGCGAGGGGATTGGGGGAAGGGGCACACCAGCTCAACTGTTTGCTCTTGTTACTGTTATATCCTGGTGAGGGAGACAGGTGAAAGTCACCTGGGAATTTAGTGGAATGGATAAACACATTAGCTTGTCACAGAACAGTTTAAATGTTTAAGGAAAGGATGAGCAAGCGAGCAAAAGCGACAGACAGACAGAAAGGGAGAGAGCAGAGAGAGAGAGAGAGAGAGAGAGAGAGAGAGAGAGAGAGAGAGAGAGAACAATTCAGCTGGCATGCACAACAGGAGACGATGACAGCGAGCCATGACCAATGCGTCAACAGCATGAGCACGGAGACGAGAGTTGGACTTTAGTGGGTCAATCTGAACCCTGACTAACATGACTAGAGGGGAGTCTTACACACGCATGTTCTGCCTCCCTCCCACACATATCCTCTGACTCTAATGAATATTTAGGTCTGAATTGAGATGCAAAAAGGCAAAACAAAAAAACAAAAACAAAAAACATGGCTTGTAAAACTTGTCGACCATGTTGTGGTTGTTGTGTTTTCCTACACTGCAAACCACAGATTTATTTAAAAGTTCAGTAAAAAAAAATTGCATTTCAAGAAAAAAAAAATACGTTGCTATAAAAGGCTTGGAACACATTCTAAAGGCAAAAACATGATTCATTCTTAATCCTCATTAAACGGCATTCCTAAACTTAGACATCAATATCATTATATTAACTAGCCTATGTGTTGCTCATGAAATGTGAGTCTGTATAAACAGCAACAGGATACTGAAATGCAGTAAGAGGCGACCCAGGAAAGGGTCAAAGTTTGGTCCCTACAGGGTTAATATGGCCTCTCTGATGAGGGCAACACAGTGGCACTGGCACTAGTAGTGTGTGTGAAAAAAAAAAAAAAAAAAAACAGGCAGATGACTATGGCTTTGCCCCTTGCGTACCCATCCTCCCTCAGGGCTAAGCCTGGCACCCAACCATTGGTCCAGAATGAGGAGATGGAGAGAGAGAGGGAGAGAAAGAAAGGGAGAAATATGCACTCCACTCACATTGCCCAAGTAAACAGCTCAAGTGCACTGGGAAGGTAAATGTGCAGACAGAGGGGGGTGCCAGCGGGGAGGGGGGGTAAAGGGGTAAAGGGGGATGGGGTAAAGGGGTATAGGGGGTGTTGGAGGGCGTCACGGGGGCACAAGCAGCTCTGCGGTGACAGCCAATGAAATATGGCAGAGGCACAAAGCACCAGCCACTACTTCTGCGTGCCTGCACGAGCCCATTCCACCTCCACCCCTCCCCCGCCGGCCCATCGGGTGGTGCTCTACTGAAGACCAGGGGACGCCATCGGTCTTAATCCTACTGAGGTCGCCCCCCCCCCCAAGCTAGGACCAAGCACTCACAGTGGCATACCTCTACAGACACACACACACAGAAAACTCATTCGCCACGCTGCATAAGAACACAGGTGCACACACCCAAACATACAGAATCACAGTCACACACACACAGCCACACTCACCTACCACCCTCCAGTCCAAAATCCCCACCTCTAATGGCTACCTATTCCAGCGAACCATTTCTTCTGCGGGGAAATTCATCTCCCTGGACAGGTCATTTCTTACCAAGTGGCACAAACCCGGGGAAACGTGAGCATGGAGTATCTTGCAAATCAAAAGTTAAGAGGAGAAATAAAAGAAAATGGAAAAGAAGGAGAAGAAGATGGAGGAGAAGAGGAGGCATTTCTGAGGGGCGAGATGATTGGGCTGCTCTTCAGTATTGATTTCACTGCAGGCCCAGTCAGCTTAATTGGTGACCTATTAGACTCCTCACACGGCTTCACAGGGTGTTTTAACCAACTGCGAGGGCATGATGAGCTGAAGGCGGAGCCCTTGGGAATATGCATCCTATATATACACACACACACTTTTTCCCTCCTACCATCTCTTTCTCTTCCCCTCTCAGTGATTGAAGTCCCACTGGGAATAACGAGACTAGCCCAGCAGTTTGGGCAGACAAATGTGTCTACGCTAAATAAGGTGACCCGGAAAAACAACGGCAGAGGTCATTTCTGTGCGGGACCAAAATAACTGACACGCAGATGTATGAAAAACATGCAGAGCAACCTTGGCATCCACACAATGAATGGGAACTTCCAACAAACGTGAATGAGCACAGTACATACAGGCACGGTGCAGAATCTATTCAACAAATGTTGAATTGACATTGTTGTTGTTGCACTGCCACCTTTAGAGGCTTTGAACATGTTTACTTGTGCGACTTCCCTACAGAGAATCACAAGAAGCACAAATGTCGTCTGTATTCCAGGGTGCTACATGCTGTTGCATATTCTTGTGTGCACTGACAAACACTGTTCCGTTTAAAAATCCTACGTGCTTTAAAGTTCCACTAGTGACCGAAAAGACATGGTTCACTGAACTCGTGCTAAACAAAAATAGGCTACCTCAAAACAACAAGCAGGGGGAAAAAATAAACTGACATCAGAGAAAAAAATAAACAGATACAGAGGCGTGCACACACACACACACACATGTGCAAACAAAGCACATGCACACCTCAGTACGAATCCCAATTCCGCATGTCTTGTTTTATCTAGTCTTCAGTACACTATTGGGTTGTCCTGTTTGAATGCTCCATTAAATCCTCCATTCAAGGGAAAGAGAGAGGGAGAGAAAGAGAGACTGTTCCAACCTCCAACCCACTAGAGTATAAAAGGCCACTGTGACGTCAGCCAGCTCAGCTCATGACGTGTCGAGTTTTGAAAACCTGGTTTGGCGTGACTTCGTCTGTCTCTCAGCCATACGTTAAATGCAAACACAACATTGAAGAGGTAGAAATGCAATTTTTTTTTTTTTTTTTTTTTAAGAGAGAGAGCCTGACAAACTGCTCTGTCACCACACAGATGGGACTTTAAATTAAGAACGTCTAACTATGTTAAAAAGAAACCAAGAGTGTTTTATTGCCATCAGCTGGTGCAATTAAATGGAGAGAGACAAAAAAATAAAATAAATAAAAACAATACAAGCAACACCCTCATGCATCTTCTCTCCATTTCAAAAATTGAACCACACATCTCTAGAAATGAGAATCATGCATAACTCATCCCTCGACCACCCCATCCTCTCCACCTACGGTTAATTTGTGCTCCGACGCGCACACACACACACACACACACACACACATACACACACACACACACACACACACACACACACACACACACACACAAGATGAGACAGAGAAGCCGGAGCCGAGAGATTTACTATGATGGTGAATTTTTGCTGCGAGTTGCCGCAACACGTTGGAGTTATCAATATTCCAATGGTAACGAATCAGGGAGAAAAGAAGTGGGTGGAGAGGAATCAAACGCACAGACTCTGTGAGAGCAAGTGTGCAAGGCGGAAAGCAAGAGGGGAGGGGGAGAGGGAGGGAGGGAGAGAGAGCGAGAGAGGGAGGGGGGGGCGAGAGAGAGAGCGAATGAGCGAGCTAGATAGAGTGTGTGAGAGCGAGTGTGCGCGCGAGCAAAGAGCAAGAGACAGAGCGGGAGAGAGTGAGGAAGAGAGCGAGAGAGAGAGCGAGAGCGAGAGCGAGAGAGAGAGAGAAACCGCACTGATGATCGACGCCAGCCTGCCACCACTCTGTAGCAGTGAGTGGCTGCAACAAAAAGCACAGAATAACATCGCGGCTTTTTCTCCTCTGCTTTCCCCCCTGCGTCTCTCTCTTCCTTTGCTGCCCTGAGCTCGGCACACAATCGCACATCAGCCTTGCTGCACTGGCGTCGTAAGCGGGGTCTCCGACTACCATCAACAAGTTAGGGGGCTGAAGGACCCCCAACCATGCAAGAGGACCGCTTGATCTTCAATTAACCAATTGAGCTGACATCACTGCGGACGAAAGGAAGAGGGAGCAAGAAAAGGAGGGGGGGTGTGTAAGGAGAGTATTGTATGCCGGGGTTGCTTTGGATGCAAATCAACAACTTCAAAAATTAAGGATTCCTGGGAGGTAGAGATGATTGTTCTTTCTAAATCTGGGATTTAAAAATCAGGACGGAATAAAAGCCGACAAAACAGGAGGAGGAAGGAGAGGAGTAGGTGAAAAAAAGAAGAGGAGGGGGAAAAAAAAAAAACATCCCGGGACATGGAATTTGTGATTTTGTTTCAATTGATGAGGCTCAACAGCGATTCTTTCTTTCAGAAGAGCTCGATTCCTTTTGTGTTTACTCAAAAGGGCTTTTTCTCTTCGGATTCAAATTCCATCTGGCTGCTCCAAGAGTCTGCGGAAAAGGAGAGTTGAATGCAGCCCCCGATGTGCACAAAAGAATGGGTAAGTTAGCTCTTTAATTCACCGAGTCTGGTCCTGAATAGGAAATAAGAGTGAATAGGAGTGGGCTGAGGCAGTCTAGCAGTCCAGAAGCACCTATTTAGTTAAAATGAGGTCTTGTGTTTTTCCCCCCCTTCTCTTCACCTATCTTTTGTATAACCAAAGTCATGATTTGTTATAACAGCAAATTACTGCCATGTTGTATGCCATGTAGTGATCAAGGAATGCTGTTGGTCTGAATTGTTTTCTGAAAAAAAAAAAAAAAAAAACATTGCCTTTAAAAAGAGGAGAGATTTGATGCGTCAAGGGCATTAAAGTGAGCAGAGGGTTAAGAGTGTAATAAACCTGAGGATTGGAGCATATTCAGTAAACATGAGATGAAAATAAGACAACATATCAACTGCAGAGGATGTTTCAATTCATCCGTGACACGGCGTCAATGTGCGCATCAAACACTGATGAATACTAATCAGAGCTCTCTCTGTCAAGCCACGTCAAGTAAAAAAAACACTGAAAATAGACGCAAAAATGTTGGAAAGAATTATGGATATTCAAAAATATTGACGAGAGAAGGGGGGGTGCTAGTGGTGTTTGAGTGTGTGGGGGGAGATGGGGGGGGGGGGGTTTCATGCCTTGCAGAGATTAGATTTCCCTCCCTCCGGTTTATTTTCTTATCTTCAAACCCTCCCAGGTTTCCATTCAAGGTGGCCATTGGTGGGACAAGCACCAGCGGCACTTTGTGTGATGAGCATGCTTCTGTGCCTGCCTCCCACGTCATGCACAACCTGCCCTCAAAAATGCCGCTGTGAGGACCTGCAGTTCTACTGCGACACGCAGGGGCTTCTGACGCCCCCAGACGGCATCGATCGAGGGGCCCTGGGGCTCTCGCTCCGACACAACAGCATCGCCGAGCTCCGCCCCGACCAGTTCTTCGGCTTCACCCAGCTCACCTGGCTCCATCTGGACCACAACCAAATAACCACTGTACAGGAGGATGCTTTCCAGGGGCTCTACAAGCTGAAGGATCTCAACCTGAGCTCCAACCGGATCACCAAGCTGCCCAACACAACCTTCATCCACCTCATCAACCTGCAAATTCTGGACCTATCTTTCAACCAGATGACTGTTCTGGAGCCTGAGCTCTTCCACGGGCTACGTAAGCTGCAGATCCTCCACCTGCGCTCCAACTCTCTGCGGACCACGCCTGTTCGGGCCTTCTGGGACTGCCGGAGCCTGGAGTATCTCGGACTCAGCAACAACCGGCTCCGGAGCCTGGCCCGGAACGGCTTTGCCGGGCTCATTAAGCTCAGAGAGCTGCACTTGGAACATAACCACCTGACCAAGATCAACCTGGCGCACTTCCCACGCCTGGTCGCCCTGCAGTTCCTCTACCTGCAGTGGAACAAGATTAACAATTTGACATGCACCATGGAGTGGACCTGGACCACCCTGGAGAAACTGGATCTTACCGGGAACGAGATCCGCCTTCTCACACCCGAGGTGTTTGAGACCCTGCCCAACCTGAAGATATTACTACTGGATAACAACAAACTGTCCAGCATGGACACGCAAACCCTGGATATGTGGAAGTCCCTGGGCACCATTGGATTGTCTAGCAACCTTTGGGAATGTACCAAAAGGATCTGCAACTTGGCCAGTTGGCTCAGTACCTTTAAGGGCAGATGGGAACACTCCATTTTGTGCCATAGCCCAGAATACGCACAGGGGGAGGAAATACTGGATGCTGTCTATGGATTTCAGCTTTGTCAGAATTTCTCAGCACCAGTTATTCAGTCCAGCACCCCCACGGAGGCCATGTTTCCCCAGGAGGTCACTAGCCCGTTGTATGGAAATATGCAGACCCCAACGTTGGACTACTATGCAGAGGATTTGGGGAGTTTTACCATGGTCACCACGACCGTCACCACCTCCACCACCCAGACCCCAAGCACCGCTCTGTCGACCACCACCATGGTGCCAGGGCCCGCGGTCACCGATGACTTCATTGATGACATTGACAACACGGTCCTGACACAGAGAGTAATCATTGGAACTATGGCCCTGTTATTTTCCTTCTTCCTCATAATTTTTTGTAGTGTACGTCTCGCGGAAGTGCTGCCCTCCAACACTGCGCCGGATCCGTCACTGCTCCGCCATGCAGAACCGGAGACAGCTGAGGACCCAACAGCGGCAGCCAATGGCAGACCTGGCGACCCAGGTACCCTACAACGAGTACGAGCCGAGCCACGAGGAAGGGGCTCTCGTCATCATCAACGGTTACGGGCAGTGCAAGTGTCAGCAGCTGCCTTACAAAGAGTGTGAAGTATAAACTCTTTATTTATTCCTGCAGTCAATGGGTTTTTGCCATTCAACCATTTAAAAAAAAAAAAAAAAAACAGGGTTTGTTTTATGGATTTTTATTTGACCAGTTTCTATATATAAAAAAGAAAAAACATGCATAGTTTGTTTCTACTGGCTAGCTTTTGAAAGAGGAGAAGGGGTGGGGAGGGTAGAGTCTTTGAGTTGCTGGAGTGACTGGAGATGGATTTGTGGTGAGTGATAAGATGTGATGTAAAGAATTTTCACACTTTTATTTTTGTAACGAGAATGCAAGGTCCTTATTGAGCTGGGGCAATCAATCTCCACCGAGGATGGTTAAATGGGTGAATTGACACTGCATTATCATCAAACTCTTCTGCAGCACAGTAGAGAGAGAGAGAGAGAGAGAGAGAGAGAGAGAGAGGAGAGAGAGAGAGAGAGAGAGAGAGAGAGAGAGAGAGAGAGAGAGAGAGAGAGCAGAGAGAGAGAGAGAGAGAGAGAGAGAGAGAGAGAGAGAGAGAGAGAGAGAGAGAGAGAAAGAGAAAAAACATAGGCAAATCGCCTAGAAACCAGGGGTTCGGATATCTGTTGCAGAAGTAACATATTCTTGGGAAGATCCTTGGTGAAAATTTAATTTCCAAGAAAAAAAAAAAAACAAACGAAAAAAGAGTGCTGTTGTGCTGTTATGTTGAATAGAAGTACAAATTTGATAAATGCAAAAGGGTTTTTATGACACACAAGTAGATGACACTTATGAGATTCACTCACGTGATCACTTTTGGGAAAGTTCAGATTGGATAGTGATTAAGTGACGTTTTTTTAATTCACCTTTTTACAAATTATTAAAAAGAGATACTGTTATTAATTACATACCATGTGCATACTGAGACCCAGTGTTGAACAAATAAGCTGGCAATTTAATCCTTACAAAGTTATCTGTATTTGTTGAGGAGAAAACGTAGCCTAATAACCTCCTTGTTTCTGGATTTGATTTCATTAAATAAACTCAATCCCCTCCTGCAAAATCTAAAAGCTTAGCACTGTGTGTTCAAAGGTTAATGCCCAATATGCCTCTGCATAAGCTCTGCCAAATGTCTGGATAGCTCCCTCAACTGTGACTTCAGCAGGGATATATTAAGTGTTCTGTGGAGATATTCATTTCCTCTTATGATTATGCATTATGTACAATGGAGTGATTTGGTCTTCATTTTCCTTTGTGCCATCCACGACATCTTCACTGTGATAATGCACTGCGGCTAAACTCATTTCGGCATAAATTACTGATGGCAATCGTTAAAATCTGACCGAGACAGATGAAACACCACACAAAACAACTATACAGCCAACAGTCTACAGTCAGGGGAGGAGTGAGAGGACAAACGGATGGCAAGGGAGCAAGGGAGAGGGAAGGCTTGACAGAGGGGGTGCACAGAGAATATTACGCCCCCGAAAATAAATTCATTGCGAGCTTCATGCCATACTGCTTTAATGCGGAGGACTGTAATCGCACCTGACAACTTCAAGATTGAGCCAATTAGGGCCAGGCAGAAAGAATCTAATGTTCTGTCACCCAGCCCACTGCTCTGGCAAGATTTAGCTTGCTTGGCCATTGAAGAGTCACTCTCGCACAGCAAGCCATCCTTTCCAACTCCACCCACAAAACCCATCAGAAATTTGAGGGGGTATTTTTTTCTCCTGAAGGCAACAAAAGAGAAGGGGGGGGGGAATTCTCTCAAAAATGAAAACTTGAAAATAAGAAGAGTACAGGGATAGAGTGTGTGTGAGACAAGAGAGCATGATGGGAGCTAAGAGCCAGAGAAAGACGAGTGATGGAGAAGAACAAGAGGCAGTAAAGGAGGAAGGGGGGGGCAGTGAGAGAAGAGACAACTAGACAGAGAAACAGACAGCAAGAGATGGAGGGAGAGAGGGAGAGAAAGTAGGAGCCTCCAGTTGATGTGAGCTAGGCCTCTCAGGAGACTATAAGCACCGTTCCTTCATTAGCCAACACCAGGAAGAGACAGACGGGGGGGGGGGGGGGAGAGAGAGAGAGAGAGATAAAGAGAGAGAGATAGAGAGAGAGATAGAGATAGAGATAGAGATAGAGAGATAGAGAGAGAGAGATAGAGAGAGATAGAGAGAGAGATAGAGAGAGAGATAGAGATAGAGATAGAGATAGAGGCTGGGTCAGCGGAGCATTTGTATGCAGCACTGAGAGGATGTGCATTAGTATCCTCTAAAGAAGCGGCCACTGCAGTTCTTTGTGCTATTTGGAGGAGGCTAGGAGGAGGAGGTGGGGTAGGCTGGGAGGAGGAGATGGGGTAGGCTAGGCTGGAGAGGGACGGGAATGGAGGGGATGGACATGGAGGCTAAAGGGCCGGGGGCTAACCAGAGGGTAATGCCTTATCTCAGCCAATAAGAGTCCCCTAAACCCAGGTAATGGTGGTCCGCAGGGCTGGGATAACACGTGGCGAGGGAGAGGCAGCATAACTAACCATGAATGACAGGACCCTAGGACGCAGCGCTGTGACCGAGTTATCGCCTTGGCAGAGACGGAGAAAAAGCCATTTCTGCGATCCTTGCCAATAAAATGACAGTTCAGTGCAAACTCAACAAAAGATTAAAATAAACAACAAAATTGAGACTTGGTAGGAGCCCCACAGCATACAGTAACAGATGCATTAACAAACTATTTTTAGTAGACCTACTAAGAGGGTAAAAAAAAGCTTTACTACAAAACAGAAACAGGAGCAGATAGTCATTGGCTAGAGAGACTATTTGGCAGTGCAACTGAAGTGGCTGGGATTTAAGCGAGGGATGGTGGCCCTAGGGGGTGCTGTGAGGAGCCATCTGTGCTGTGGAATGGCAGTCTATGCAGAGAATGTTGGCTCCATCCGAAATACCCAAGACACAGTCAACATCGCTCCCTCAGAGGTCTTTATGGCCAGACACTTTTCAACAGCCTAGCTGAGCCGACAAAATGGGCTTATGTTCTGATTCAACAATGGAATCGAATTAAACAATGCATCAACATTGTATAAGACAAATCTAGTGGGCGCAAAGCCAGAGCTGGATATCTCTACCAGCAGTGTTTTGGCAAAAGAAAAAAAAAGGGATTCTTAGGGCCCTTT
>NC_055976.1:25324177-25350653 GCF_018492685.1 Alosa sapidissima | reverse complement strand
AGAGGCCTGTCTATTAGGAATGTGAAGCAGCAAGGGAGATGTGGAAGGGTATTTTATTGGTCCGTATAACCATGGATGGTGTGTGTGTGTGTGTGTGTGTGTGTGTGTGTGTGTTGAACCAAAAAAATAAAAATAATAATAGTCGAGCAAAAGCAGCTTTCCTGTGCAGTATGTCAACAAGAAAATAGGATATCCAACTGTTGAGACAATGAATGCATTTCCCTCGAGACAGCATTTAACCTTGGAGCATGGAGAAGTCTCACTCTTCTGGCAGAGAAGGTAAGATGAGGAGGGGAGGGGAGGGGAGGGCTTGGGCTTGGAGGGGGAGGCTTAAAATTTGATTCACGACTGTGACCATCCATACAAATGTAGTGTTTGGCCACAACAGCGCCGGTTTGCAGCCTCCCCTCCCTACATTTGCCAGAGGCACAGCTATAAACGTCCAGGTTTGTTGACTCAGTCGGTCCCCTCTGACGCGTCACAAAAAATATGATCTATAAGTTAATATGTATAAAGGTTACGGTATACTCTCGCAGATCAAGTGGCTGCGTCAGGAGCTATTTTTATTTACACTTTCACCGCCTGCTTGCATCTTCTAGGTTTTTAAGGGGTGCAACAAGACTCAATGACACACACACAGAGACAAATAATACATACACAAAAATCAAGTGGTAGCCAAGAATGCAAACCTATGTACATATTAATCTGGGCTTTATACAGAGGACATGTAGCAATAACTACCACTTCATTGGAGTGCCTGTTACCTACCTCAATGAGCTTGTTGGCGTGCTCACGGAACACTTGGGCGTACTCCTTCACTTCCTTCTCGTTGCCGTTCTTGGCCGCCTCGATGAGGACCAGGAGTGGCACGTTGGTCTCCAGGAA
The DNA here is from genome assembly GCF_018492685.1 of Alosa sapidissima. Classification (NCBI taxonomy): domain Eukaryota; kingdom Metazoa; phylum Chordata; class Actinopteri; order Clupeiformes; family Clupeidae; genus Alosa; species Alosa sapidissima. The sequence continues at coordinate 25,349,768 of NC_055976.1, read as the reverse complement.
GGAGTCGGACACGTGGTCCATGACCGCCTTTCTCAGCTGCAGGGAACACCAAGAGAGAAAATAATTAATAAAAACCTGAAAAAAGACGGAACACTCAGCACTGACAAAACAGCCTCGCTAAATGTCATTCATCATTTGTGGAGGATTCATTCCTCCTCCTTGCGTTCCAAGCGGCAGCATGAACTCCATGTCTTCAAAAATAGCCGAGGATCCAAGACACAATACAGGTACTTCTTGATCACCTGCATACTTGATCATTCTTCAACTCATGGTGCTTTTTTTTTCTCTCTCTCTCTCTCTCTCATCCTCTCTCTCTCTCTCTCTCTCTGTGTGTCTAATGAAAGTCAAGTGTGGATGCACAGCAGGGGAGGGGGGCAGGAGTGGGATACAAGAGAGAATGGAAATAAAGGGATAGAAAGAGGGGGGGGGGGGGGATGGTAGGAACAGAACAAAGAAAATAAGTGTGAGATCTGTGGAAGGAGGAGGAGGAACTGGAGAGGAACTAACCTGTCTGCGCAGGTCACGGGTCTTCTTGTCATCCTGTCGATGCCGTGTTCAGGGCATCACTCTTGTCCTTCCGCCCAGCCTGGAGGAGGAGACATGGAAGGATTAGTGAGCGTGAGTGTAAGTGTGAGTGAGAGAGAGCGAGCGAGGGGATTGGGGGAAGGGGCACACCAGCTCAACTGTTTGCTCTTGTTACTGTTATATCCTGGTGAGGGAGACAGGTGAAAGTCACCTGGGAATTTAGTGGAATGGATAAACACATTAGGTCACAGAACAGTTTAAATGTTTAAGGAAAGGATGAGCAAGCGAGCAAAAGCGACAGACAGACAGAAAGGGAGAGAGCAGAGAGAGAGAGAGAGAGAGAGAGAGAGAGAGAGAGAGGAGAGAGAGAGAGAGAGAGAGAGAGAGAGAGAGACGAGAGAGAGAGAGAGAGAGAGAGAGAGAGAGAGAGAGAGAGAAACAATTCAGCTGGCATGCACAACAGGAGACGATGACAGCGAGCCATGACCAATGCGTCAACAGCATGAGCACGGAGACGAGAGTTGGACTTTAGTGGGTCAATCTGAACCCTGACTAACATGACTAGAGGGGAGTCTTACACACGCATGTTCTGCCTCCCTCCCACACATATCCTCTGACTCTAATGAATATTTAGGTCTGAATTGAGATGCAAAAAGGCAAAACAAAAAAAACAAAAACAAAAAACATGGCTTGTAAAACTTGTCGACCATGTTGTGGTTGTTGTGTTTTCCTACACTGCAAACCACAGATTTATTTAAAAGTTCAGTAAAAAAAAATTGCATTTCAAGAAAAAAAAAATACGTTGCTATAAAAGGCTTGGAACACATTCTAAAGGCAAAAACATGATTCATTCTTAATCCTCATTAAACGGCATTCCTAAACTTAGACATCAATATCATTATATTAACTAGCCTATGTGTTGCTCATGAAATGTGAGTCTGTATAAACAGCAACAGGATACTGAAATGCAGTAAGAGGCGACCCAGGAAAGGGTCAAAGTTTGGTCCCTACAGGGTTAATATGGCCTCTCTGATGAGGGCAACACAGTGGCACTGGCACTAGTAGTGTGTGTGAAAAAAAAAAAAAAAACAGGCAGATGACTATGGCTTTGCCCCTTGCGTACCCATCCTCCCTCAGGGCTAAGCCTGGCACCCAACCATTGGTCCAGAATGAGGAGATGGAGAGAGAGAGGGAGAGAAAGAAAGGGAGAAATATGCACTCCACTCACATTGCCCAAGTAAACAGCTCAAGTGCACTGGGAAGGTAAATGTGCAGACAGAGGGGGGTGCCAGCGGGGAGGGGGGGTAAAGGGGTAAAGGGGGATGGGGTAAAGGGGTATAGGGAGTGTTGGAGGGCGTCACGGGGGCACAAGCAGCTCTGCGGTGACAGCCAATGAAATATGGCAGAGGCACAAAGCACCAGCCACTACTTCTGCGTGCCTGCACGAGCCCATTCCACCTCCACCCCTCCCCCGCCGGCCCATCGGGTGGTGCTCTGCTGAAGACCAGGGGACGCCATCGGTCTTAATCCCTACTGAGGTGGCCCCCCCCCCCCAAGCTAGGACCAAGCACTCACAGTGGCATACCTCTAGACACACACACACACAGAAAACTCATTCGCCACGCTGCATAAGAACACAGGTGCACACACCCAAACGTACAGAATCACAGTCACACACAGCCACACTCACTCACCTACCACCCTCCAGTCCAAAATCCCCACCTCTAATGGCTACCTATTCCAGCGAACCAGTTCTTCTGCGGGGAAATTCATCTCCCTGGACAGGTCATTTCTTACCAAGTGGCATAAACCCGGGGAAACGTGAGCATGGAGTATCTTGCAAATCAAAAGTTAAGAGGAGAAATAAAAGAAAATGGAAAAGAAGGAGAAGAAGATGGAGGAGAAGAGGAGGCATTTCTGAGGGGCGAGATGATTGGGCTGCTCTTCAGTATTGATTTCACTGCAGGCCCAGTCAGCTTAATTGGTGACCTATTAGGCTCCTCACACGGCTTCACAGGGTGTTTTAACCAACTGCGAGGGCATGATGAGGAGCTGAAGGAGGGAGCCCTTGGGAATATGCATTCTATATATACACACACACACACACACACACACACACTTTTTCCCTCCTACCATCTCTTTCTCTTCCCCTCTCAGTGATTGAAGTCCCACTGGGAATAACGAGACTAGCCCAGCAGTTTGGGCAGACAAATGTGTCTACGCTAAATAAGGTGACCCGGAAAAACAACGGCAGAGGTCATTTCTGTGCGGGACCAAAATAACTGACACGCAGATGTATGAAAAACATGCAGAGCAACCTTGGCATCCACACAATGAATGGGAACTTCCAACAAACGTGAATGAGCACAGTACATACAGGTGCGGTGCAGAATCTATTCAACAAATGTTGAATTGACATTGTTGTTGTTGCACTGCCACCTTTAGAGGCTTTGAACATGTTTACTTGTGCGACTTCCCTACAGAGAATCACAAGAAGCACAAATGTCGTCTGTATTCCAGGGTGCTACATGCTGTTGCATATTCTTGTGTGCACTGACAAACACTGTTCCGTTTAAAAATCCTACGTGCTTTAAAGTTCTACTAGTGACCGAAAAGACATGGTTCACTGAACTCGTGCTAAACAAAAATAGGCTACCTCAAAACAACAAGCAGGGGGAAAAAATAAACTGACATCAGAGAAAAAAAATAAACAGATACAGAGGCGTGCACACACACACACATGTGCAAACAAAGCACACGCACACCTCAGTACGAATCCCAATTCCGCATGTCTTGTTTTATCTAGTCTTCAGTACACTATTGGGTTGTCCTGTTTGAATGCTCCATTAAATCCTCCATTCAAGGGAAAGAGAGAGGGAGAGAAAGAGAGACTGTTCCAACCTCCAACCCACTAGAGTATAAAAGGCCACTGTGACGTCAGCCAGCTCAGCTCATGACGTGTCGAGTTTTGAAAACCTGGTTTGGCGTGACTTCGTCTGTCTCTCAGCCATACGTTAAATGCAAACACAACATTGAAGAGGTAGAAATGCAATTTTTTTTTTTTTTTTTTTTTTTTTTTTTTTTTTTAAGAGAGAGAGCCTGACAAACTGCTCTGTCACCACACAGATGGGACTTTAAATTAAGAACGTCTAACTATGTTAAAAAGAAACCAAGAGTGTTTTATTGCCATCAGCTGGTGCAATTAAATGGAGAGAGACAAAAAAATAAAATAAATAAAAACAATACAAGCAACACCCTCATGCATCTTCTCTCCATTTCAAAAATTGAACCACACATCTCTAGAAATGAGAATCATGCATAACTCATCCCTCGACCACCCCATCCTCTCCACCTACGGTTAATTTGTGCTCCGACGCGCACACCACACACACACACACACACCACACACACACACACACAAGATGAGACAGAGAAGCCGGAGCCGAGAGATTTACTATGATGGTGAATTTTTGCTGCGAGTTGCCGCAACACGTTGGAGTTATCAATATTCCAATGGTAACGAATCAGGGAGAAAAGAAGTGGGTGGAGAGGAATCAAACGCACAGACTCTGTGAGAGCAAGTGTGCAAGGCGGAAAGCAAGAGGGGAGGGGGGAGAGGGAGGGAGGGAGAGAGAGCGAGAGAGGGAGGGGGGGGGCGAGAGAGAGAGCGAATGAGCGAGCTAGATAGAGTGTGTGAGAGCGAGTGTGCGCGCGAGCAAAGAGCAAGAGACAGAGCGGGAGAGAGTGAGGAAGAGAGCGAGAGAGAGAGCGAGAGCGAGAGCGAGAGAGAGAGAGAAACCGCACTGATGATCGACGCCAGCCTGCCACCACTCTGTAGCAGTGAGTGGCTGCAACAAAAAGCACAGAATAACATCGCGGCTTTTTCTCCTCTGCTTTCCCCCCTGCGTCTCTCTCTCTTCCTTTGCTGCCCTGAGCTCGGCACACAATCGCACATCAGCCTTGCTGCACTGGCGTCGTAAGCGGGGTCTCCGACTACCATCAACAAGTTAGGGGGCTGAAGGACCCCCAACCATGCAAGAGGACCGCTTGATCTTCAATTAACCAATTGAGCTGACATCACTGCGGACGAAAGGAAGAGGGAGCAAGAAAAGGAGGGGGGGTGTGTAAGGAGAGTATTGTATGCCGGGGTTGCTTTGGATGCAAAACAACAACTTCAAAAATTAAGGATTCCTGGGAGGTAGAGATGATTGTTCTTTCTAAATCTGGGATTTAAAAATCAGGACGGAATAAAAGCCGACAAAACAGGAGGAGGAAGGAGAGGAGTAGGTGAAAAAAAGAAGAGGGGGAAAAAAAAAAAAACATCCCGGGACATGGAATTTGTGATTTTGTTTCAATTGATGAGGCTCAACAGCGATTCTTTCTTTCAGAAGAGCTCGATTCCTTTTGTGTTTACTCAAAAGGGCTTTTTCTCTTCGGATTCAAATTCCATCTGGCTGCTCCAAGAGTCTGCGGAAAAGGAGAGTTGAATGCAGCCCCCGATGTGCACAAAAGAATGGGTAAGTTAGCTCTTTAATTCACCGAGTCTGGTCCTGAATAGGAAATAAGAGTGAATAGGAGTGGGCTGAGGCAGTCTAGCAGTCCAGAAGCACCTATTTAGTTAAAATGAGGTCTTGTGTTTTTCCCCCCCTTCTCTTCACCTATCTTTTGTATAACCAAAGTCATGATTTGTTATAACAGCAAATTACTGCCATGTTGTATGCCATGTAGTGATCAAGGAATGCTGTTGGTCTGAATTGTTTTCTGAAAAAAAAAAAAAAAAAAAAAACATTGCCTTTAAAAAGAGGAGAGATTTGATGCGTCAAGGGCATTAAAGTGAGCAGAGGGTTAAGAGTGTAATAAACCTGAGGATTGGAGCATATTCAGTAAACATGAGATGAAAATAAGACAACATATCAACTGCAGAGGATGTTTCAATTCATCCGTGACACGGCGTCAATGTGCGCATCAAACACTGATGAATACTAATCAGAGCTCTCTCTGTCAAGCCACGTCAAGTAAAAAAAACACTGAAAATAGACGCAAAAATGTTGGAAAGAATTATGGATATTCAAAAATATTGACGAGAGAAGGGGGGGTGCTAGTGGTGTTTGAGTGTGTGGGGGGAGATGGGGGGGGGGGGGGGGTTTCATGCCTTGCAGAGATTAGATTTCCCTCCCTCCGGTTTATTTTCTTATCTTCAAACCCTCCCAGGTTTCCATTCAAGGTGGCCATTGGTGGGACAAGCACCAGCGGCACTTTGTGTGATGAGCATGCTTCTGTGCCTGCCTCCCACGTCATGCACAACCTGCCCTCAAAAATGCCGCTGTGAGGACCTGCAGTTCTACTGCGACACGCAGGGGCTTCTGACGCCCCCAGACGGCATCGATCGAGGGGCCCTGGGGCTCTCGCTCCGACACAACAGCATCGCCGAGCTCCGCCCCGACCAGTTCTTCGGCTTCACCCAGCTCACCTGGCTCCATCTGGACCACAACCAAATAACCACTGTGCAGGAGGATGCTTTCCAGGGGCTCTACAAGCTGAAGGATCTCAACCTGAGCTCCAACCGGATCACCAAGCTGCCCAACACAACCTTCATCCACCTCATCAACCTGCAAATTCTGGACCTATCTTTCAACCAGATGACTGTTCTGGAGCCTGAGCTCTTCCACGGGCTACGTAAGCTGCAGATCCTCCACCTGCGCTCCAACTCTCTGCGGACCACGCCTGTTCGGGCCTTCTGGGACTGCCGGAGCCTGGAGTATCTCGGACTCAGCAACAACCGGCTCCGGAGCCTGGCCCGGAACGGCTTTGCCGGGCTCATTAAGCTCAGAGAGCTGCACTTGGAACATAACCACCTGACCAAGATCAACCTGGCGCACTTCCCACGCCTGGTCGCCCTGCAGTTCCTCTACCTGCAGTGGAACAAGATTAACAATTTGACATGCACCATGGAGTGGACCTGGACCACCCTGGAGAAACTGGATCTTACCGGGAACGAGATCCGCCTTCTCACACCCGAGGTGTTTGAGACCCTGCCCAACCTGAAGATATTACTACTGGATAACAACAAACTGTCCAGCATGGACACGCAAACCCTGGATATGTGGAAGTCCCTGGGCACCATTGGATTGTCTAGCAACCTTTGGGAATGTACCAAAAGGATCTGCAACTTGGCCAGTTGGCTCAGTACCTTTAAGGGCAGATGGGAACACTCCATTTTGTGCCATAGCCCAGAATACGCACAGGGGGAGGAAATACTGGATGCTGTCTATGGATTTCAGCTTTGTCAGAATTTCTCAGCACCAGTTATTCAGTCCAGCACCCCCACGGAGGCCATGTTTCCCCAGGAGGTCACTAGCCCGTTGTATGGAAATATGCAGACCCCAACGTTGGACTACTATGCAGAGGATTTGGGGAGTTTTACCATGGTCACCACGACCGTCACCACCTCCACCACCCAGACCCCAAGCACCGCTCTGTCGACCACCACCATGGTGCCAGGGCCCGCGGTCACCGATGACTTCATTGATGACATTGACAACACGGTCCTGACACAGAGAGTAATCATTGGAACTATGGCCCTGTTATTTTCCTTCTTCCTCATAATTTTTGTAGTGTACGTCTCGCGGAAGTGCTGCCCTCCAACACTGCGCCGGATCCGTCACTGCTCCGCCATGCAGAACCGGAGACAGCTGAGGACCCAACAGCGGCAGCCAATGGCGGACCTGGCGACCCAGGTACCCTACAACGAGTACGAGCCGAGCCACGAGGAAGGGGCTCTCGTCATCATCAACGGTTACGGGCAGTGCAAGTGTCAGCAGCTGCCTTACAAAGAGTGTGAAGTATAAACTCTTTATTTATTCCTGCAGTCAATGGGTTTTTGCCATTCAACCATTTAAAAAAAAAAAAAAAAAAAATACAGGGTTTGTTTTATGGATTTTTATTTGACCAGTTTCTATATATAAAAAAGAAAAAACATGCATAGTTTGTTTCTACTGGCTAGCTTTTGAAAGAGGAGAAGGGGTGGGGAGGGTAGAGTCTTTGAGTTGCTGGAGTGACTGGAGATGGATTTGTGGTGAGTGATAAGATGTGATGTAAAGAATTTTCACACTTTTATTTTTGTAACGAGAATGCAAGGTCCTTATTGAGCTGGGGCAATCAATCTCCACCGAGGATGGTTAAATGGGTGAATTGACACTGCATTATCATCAAACTCTTCTGCAGCACAGTAGAGAGAGAGAGAGAGAGAGAGAGAGAGAGAGAGAGAGAGAGAGAGAGAGAGAGAGAGAGAGAGAGAGAGAGAGAGAGAGAGAGAGAGGGAGAGGGAGAGGGAGAGGGAGAGAGAAAAAAACATAGCCAAATCGCCTAGAAACCAGGGGTTCGGATATCTGTTGCAGAAGTAACATATTCTTGGGAAGATCCTTGGTGAAAATTTAATTTCCAAGAAAAAAAAAAAAACAAACGAAAAAAAGAGTGCTGTTGTGCTGTTATGTTGAATAGAAGTACAAATTTGATAAATGCAAAAGGGTTTTTATGACACAAGTAGATGACACTTATGAGATTCACTCACGTGATCACTTTTGGGAAAGTTCAGATTGGATAGTGATTAAGTGACGTTTTTTTAATTCACCTTTTTACAAATTATTTAAAAAGAGATACTGTTATTAATTACATACCATGTGCATACTGAGAACCCAGTGTTGAACAAATAAGCTGGCAATTTAATCCTTACAAAGTTATCTGTATTTGTTGAGGAGAAAACGTAGCCTAATAACCTCCTTGTTTCTGGATTTGATTTCATTAAATAAACTCAATCCCCTCCTGCAAAATCTAAAAGCTTAGCACTGTGTGTTCAAAGGTTAATGCCCAATATGCCTCTGCATAAGCTCTGCCAAAATGTCTGGATAGCTCCCTCAACTGTGACTTCAGCAGGGATATATTAAGTGTTCTGTGGAGATATTCATTTCCTCTTATGATTATGCATTATGTACAATGGAGTGATTTGGTCTTCATTTTCCTTTGTGCCATCCACGACATCTTCACTGTGATAATGCACTGCGGCTAAACTCATTTCGGCATAAATTACTGATGGCAATCGTTAAAATCTGACCGAGACAGATGAAACACCACACAAAAAACAACTATACAGCCAACAGTCTACAGTCAGGGGAGGAGTGAGAGGACAAACGGATGGCAAGGGAGCAAGGGAGAGGGAAGGCTTGACAGAGGGGGTGCACAGAGAATATTACGCCCCCGAAAATAAATTCATTGCGAGCTTCATGCCATACTGCTTTAATGCGGAGGACTGTAATCGCACCTGACAACTTCAAGATTGAGCCAATTAGGGCCAGGCAGAAAGAATCTAATGTTCTGTCACCCAGCCCACTGCTCTGGCAAGATTTAGCTTGCTTGGCCATTGAAGAGTCACTCTCGCACAGCAAGCCATCCTTTCCAACTCCACCCACAAAACCCATCAGAAATTTGAGGGGGTATTTTTTTTCTCCTGAAGGCAACAAAAGAGAAGGGGGGGGGAATTCTCTCAAAAATGAAAACTTGAAAATAAGAAGAGTACAGGGATAGAGTGTGTGTGAGACAAGAGAGCATGATGGGAGCTAAGAGCCAGAGAAAGACGAGTGATGGAGAAGAACAAGAGGCAGTAAAGGAGGAAGGGGGGGGGGGGCAGTGAGAGAAGAGACAACTAGACAGAGAAACAGACAGCAAGAGATGGAGGGAGAGAGGGAGAGAAAGTAGGAGCCTCCAGTTGATGTGAGCTAGGCCTCTCAGGAGACTATAAGCACCGTTCCTTCATTAGCCAACGCCAGGAAGAGACAGACAGGGGGGGGGGGAAGAGAGAGAGAGAGATAGAGAGATAGAGAGATAGAGATAGAGATAGATAGAGATAGAGATAGAGAGATAGAGAGAGAGAGATAGAGGCTGGGTCAGCGGAGCATTTGTATGCAGCACTGAGAGGATGTGCATTAGTATCCTCTAAAGAAGCGGCCACTGCAGTTCTTTGTGCCATTTGGAGGAGGCTAGGAGGAGGAGGTGGGGTAGGCTGGGAGGAGGAGATGGGGTAGGCTAGGCTGGAGAGGGACGGGAATGGAGGGGATGGACATGGAGGCTAAAGGGCCGGGGGCTAACCAGAGGGTAATGCCTTATCTCAGCCAATAAGAGTCCCCCTAAACCCAGGTAATGGTGGTCCGCAGGGCTGGGATAACACGTGGCGAGGGAGAGGCAGCATAACTAACCATGAATGACAGGACCCTAGGACGCAGCGCTGTGACCGAGTTATCGCCTTGGCAGAGACGGAGAAAAAGCCATTTCTTGCGATCCTTGCCAATAAAATGACAGTTCAGTGCAAACTCAACAAAAGATTAAAATAAACAACAAAATTGAGACTTGGTAGGAGCCCCACAGCATACAGTAACAGATGCATTAACAAACTATTTTTAGTAGACCTACTAAGAGGGTAAAAAAAGCTTTACTACAAAACAGAAACAGGGAGCAGATAGTCATTGGCTAGAGAGACTATTTGGCAGTGCAACTGGAGTGGCTGGGATTTAAGCGAGGGATGGTGGCCCCTAGGGGGTGCTGTGAGGAGCCATCTGTGCTGTGGAATGGCAGTCTATGCAGAGAATGTTGGCTCCATCCGAAATACCCAAGACACAGTCAACATCGCTCCCTCAGAGGTCTTTATGGCCAGACACTTTTCAACAGCCTAGCTGAGCCGACAAAATGGGCTTATGTTCTGATTCAACAATGGAATCGAATTAAACAATGCATCAACATTGTACAAGACAAATCTAGTGGGCGCAAAGCCAGAGCTGGATATCTCTACCAGCAGTGTTTTGGCAAAAGAAAAAAAAAGGGATTCTTAGGGCCCTTTCACACAGAATAATACCCAATTTCACTGTCAGTTTGGTGTTAGGAAATGATAAAGAACTTGCTCATGTTTACAAAGTCGTTTTGTTTTGTTTGTTTCTTTGTTGGGTTCTCTTTTCTTTTGATCTAGAGGTGATCTGTACCCCTCTAAAATGGTCTTGCATGATTCAAGAGGGTCTGAAACATGTTTACCCATCCAGCAAATTATGACGGAAAGGCCTCAGTTCCTGGTATGATAGATTTAGTGAAGGTTGAGAGAATAACTATTTTTCTTCAGCAAATAGAGAGCTATCTTGGCAAATGTTGACATCTCACTGTTGAACAATCAGCTTGTAAAGTGATTGAAAACACAAATTTGTAGACATGCATCCATTTGCACTCCTGCTCTTGTAAAATGTTATTTTTTTTGTTCTCTTCTCGTCATAAGCTGAAAAAACCTGCTCCTCACTCTGCCTAGACCTGAAACACAGCCCCCCCTCCCCAAAATCCTCTTTGTGCAAATTGAATGCTTTTCACCCCCGTTTCCTTTTGTATTGTATTATGTACAATTTCATATCTGTATAGTGGATAAAGATGTGGCCAACTGAAAAAAAAAAAATCTTTTTTTCCTTAAGACATATATTTTTAAATAAAAATGTTACAATTTATTCCTGTTTTCGGGGGTCTGGTTTTACAAAGGCTTCAAATCTCTAGAACATGGTGTTTATCTAAGCTCATTCCAGCGTAAGGGTTCTGCCATTTCAATGCCTCCTTTGCAAACAGAGCCGAGTTGACCGGACCTAAACTTAAGAGATTGGCAATCCCTATGATATAAAGAAAAATAAACAGAAAAATCACAAGTCGGAGAGGATTTAAAAGATCAAGATCTTCACCAAAGAAAGTCATCACACTGTCCAGCTCAATAGCGGTGCGACCAGATTTCATGAAATGGATATATGGAGAAAAAGAAAATTAAATGGCTTTTGGTATCATTCCAACCACGGCACTTTTTTTTGCCCTACTAAACCACGATTAGGGAACGCCTGAATAACTCCCATCAAATGCTGGGACATTTCTCAGAGACCTTACTCTGGCCTCGGGCAGGGTGGCGTTCAAATCATGCTTCCGCAACTCTGATAAAACACACAATGATTGACACGGGTTGGAAATGATTATCTAGACCAGTGGCTCATGATTCCAACAAAATAAAAACGAGAGGAATTACCTCAGAGTTTGGCCAGAGGGCAACGTGTGTGTTGACGATGCCTTGACCTTCTTAGCTTTCTTCCCCTAGCTTTCTTTATTCTGTTTGTGATGTAGGATGGGCATGGAGAGTGTTATTGCCTCTTTTTTTTTTTGAGGGCTCCATCCTAAAAGGCCCTCAAATGCACGAAGCACAGCTGCTGTGGACATATTCTGGAGTGAGGAGATACACTGCCGGGAACAACAGCTGCTACCAGTGGGGTGATACACTATGAAGTGTATTACAGTTTAGCTAGTGAACAGGGGGGGGGGATGGGGAGCAGGGTGGAACGGGCTATTTTTTTCTATTTCGCCTCAAACATCCTCTTTTCCTCTGGCTTGCCCAGAATGCAGTGCAACCAAGTGCATTGCATGACATCAGATATATATATATATATATATATCTATATCTGAAGGTACGGGAGCATGACTAATAAAGCCACACAGAAACTGGGTGGCCAACAACAGAGCTCTTTCAACTTTTCAAAAAATTTAAAATGAAAATAAAAAAAAAAAACATGGATTTTGGTGCCCTGTCTACTGAGATCTGAGGTTTCAAAGCTTGTGGTCATCAATATCAAGCCTTTTCAAAGCCATCAATACGTGGTTCCCCCAGTGCAGATGACAAGCTGCTACACTGTCTGCATTACTAAGTGGCATTTTTTTTTTTTTACCAAATCACTGGAAGCAGACATGAGATGTGAAGAGGAGGGATGATTGGCTCACAGTGCTGTCCGTCAGTGGTCAGTGGCCATCAGAGCGACAGGGTAACAGCTGCTAAGCCTTTGGGGATTTCTCACAAGATGAAGGGAGAGAGCAAGAACTGAGACAAGGCGTGATGAGCAAGATGGGGAGAGGAGGAAAAATATGGGGAGAGAGAGAGAAAGAGAAGGAGAGAGAGAGAGAGAGAGAGAGAGAGAGAAAAATGTTGTTATGCTTTAAAAAAGACCTTCGTCATCTGGCCAAACTGCATAGCCACATGGCTGCAGTGGCTAGAGGCATGTGTTCACTTCCTTGAGCAGTTCCACCAGGACCTCAAATAGGGAAGGCTGCTGCCTACTTCTGCACAATTCACATCAAGGCCCTGTGTTATTTTGAGATTACTTGAGGTGATGAAAATTACATGCCAACCTGAGACTGTATTAAGTATTAAGACTCCAAGCTAGACAGGTGGTCCTCAACATAAAAGCCAAGATGAAAGTAGTGAACAGACCCACACACAGAGACACAGACACAGAAACAGCATATTGTTCATGGCTTTTTGTGTGGCATAGCTTTTTGAGTGTTCCAGAAAACATCATTGGTGATGAAAATAAACTGTGAGGATACAGGAAGTTGAACAAGACTGGCCAGCTGAAACACATCTTTGCTACAAAGACCAATAAATCTGAACTGGGTGACAATGCATCCACTCTTCAACTCAAGTAAATGGTGGATATTATTTGGAAATTTAGCAAAAATAGTACAACTTTCAAATAATGTGTGGATCTGTGACATTCATTATTTTCCATGATCACAAGGTCGCAAATTCCTGGAAGGACTGCTTAAGCAATTCACTACGGCCAAAAGAAGCTATTAACTCAAAGGTCGGAATTTAATTTGGTTGTGGCTCTCTCTGTCAGAGGTTGTCTCTTTGGTCAAAATGGAAACAGAAATATGAAGATGTATGGGCATCGATTAAGAAATATATATCTTATATAACTGCCATCAGTTGTCTTATCTATGCGTTTTGCCATTTTCTGAGGGTCTGCTGGCCTCCATTCAATAATATGCGTCTGTCTGACCACCATTAGAATTCATCAAAGTGGTCTTGTATAGAGGATACCTTCTGCAGGACAAAAGTAATAGGGTTTTTTTTTTTTTTGTGCAGAGTCATTCCCCTCCGAGATATTAATCCTCTGCCTTTGTTTACCCCTGAAAGATGAGTTTGTGTCTGTTTGGCAACTATTTTATTTATTTATTCTTGATAAGGCAGGCCAGGAGCTGAGGCTCGGTGCTGAGGGACACTTGGTGAAAGGAATGTATCCATCATGAGCAGGCTCTTAGTACGGCGTGCACTGAAGGCAGTCACGGAGCTTTCACACGGGAGCCAAGAGGGAAAGGAGAAGAGAAGCAGAAGTGGGGTGGGGTGGTGGTGGTGATCGTCCTTCAGTCTCTCTGATCAAAGTGTTCAACAAACAAGAAGTGATGGCTAGGGTTGCAGTGCTGCTTTGCAAATGAGCGACAATACATTCAAGTCCTTTTATTATACCGCACACTCTCCGCACACAGACGTAGACACGCACAAAAAGGTTAGATCTGCTTTGAAAAAAAATTTTGTTGATTAGAAATTACACACATGCCAGACAAAAATTAAAGCCTACCCCCACACTCCCCGGAGGCGAATCAGGGGCAGGAAAGAATGGGGGGAAAATGGAGAGTAAAGGGAAAGTGTAAACACGGCTCATGCAGCAAAATCAAGTCAGTATTTTTAGTCTGCCTCGATTGTAACTTGGCACTGCATAAATCCTTGCATAATACAATATTGAACATAAGTATATGTTTGAACCATGATGCTATTAAAATTTCATAATACCCCTCTCTTTCCTGTAAGAGAACAAGGCTCCATTAATCAATGTTGTATCATTCACCGATGGCTAAGAAGCTATGAATATATATTAATTCATATGAGCTCACTTTGATTTCACCTTCACACTGGGGCTTTTTTTCCCCAATGGAAATGCAGAGGCAGCACTCCAATGAGACGAAACCTGCCTCTTTTTTTCTATCACCTCATTTACACCATCATCGACAGTAACCGCACATTAGCTTTGTAATACAAAACACAGGAACTGCCGTTTTATATGCTAAATCACTTGAGTCATCAGGCAGGCATTTGCACCCAGTGAATGAGTTAACTCACAAAACAAAACAAAAATAAAGTCTCAAAGGACAAAACAGCCTCGTTCTCTGTTCAAGGAATTTCTTTTTTATTATTATTTAAATAATCTGATGACAAAATGTTCCATTTATTTTACACAGTTGCCAAGGAAACTGCATTAAACCAAGTCACTTCCTTATATTTATACCCTTGTAGGTTAACATTCATTACTGTGCTTCTTGGCACGTCCCTTAAAAATAACTGACACCCCCCCCCCCCCCGTCAGTATTGACTGAACCCCTCCAGTCGTTTAATCTGCACATCCAATCGATACCAGTTATCACAATTTTTCCCCTAAGAGACAAGTGAGAAAGTTAATTTAATCCATACAAGGACGAAAGGTTCACAACAGGCCATGGCTCCATCAAGGAGAGAAAAAAATGCTTTTCTAGATTACAGGGAGAATTTACCACACAGGTGGTAGTCAGCTCAGCTCCATACTGTGATTGGTAAATCTGACTAGCAATTCTCTCCTAGGCAACGCCACTTTACACCAGTATCAAACTGGCTGGTTATTCTCAAGGAGATATGACCAGGTTTGTATCAAATATGAACTGTAAGTGCCCCTCAACTCACCCAATCATTCCAACCGCCTCTCATACCAATACAGGATGTCAGAGCTCGTTCCGCCCACAAAAGAATTATTCCATCCATAATTGAATCACGTTTAAGGGCCTTGCTGAAGACAGCTGCAACACTGACATCACCATAATAATTTCCGGAGGAGGAGAGGGGAGGAAAAAAAACACATAACATAAGAGCGCACCTTCAACCCCGAAACGCTGCTCTACTTCATGTTCGGAGAGTTCATATAGGCGGAGGGGTGGAGGCCCTTCAGACAGGACATTTCACAAAAGCAATCAGATTTACCGTAGGAACCATTTACAAGGAGATCTTGACCGACTGGGTAATAAGGGGCCCCGAGAACGGGGGGCGAGAGCATAAATCTGGTCCCTAGCGCGTCCATACTCTCCAGCACCCGAGTGAGTCGTGTCCATCTGCACCGCCTCGTGTCACGTGCCAGGCGGGGCACGGAGCCTGACATTCGGGCCATAAAACAGCCGCTCCGCAGGAAGGCAGGCAGGCACGCAGCGAAGGGAGGGGGGCGAGCGAGATGGGAGCGATCCTGGGCTGAGAGCGCGCAAGAGCAACCGCCTCTGCTGCCTGAGTGGGTTCAAGGACTCTGGGGCGGCGGTGTGTGTGTGCCTCAGGTACTCATTATGAGGGTTCCAATAAATCTAGAAAATGCTTACTAGGAAGGACATATTGATCTGGACTCTCATCAGCAAAATACCTCCCTAATGTATTTACTGCCTAACGCATTTAAAGTGCGATTCCGCACATGGGGTGCTGAACGTTGGTGAATCCAAAAAGCACACCTTGGGCTTGGTCTGACCGGGATCAATTAACCTATGCGAAAGATCTCCTAAGCGACACAAGACACCTCTGGTGTACCAAGGGGGGGTGGGAGGAGGGACTGGGGCCTATAAGCAATGCTGCAGTGCGGCCAGATTCATATACTACGATTACTTTTACTGTTGGCCACCTGGAGAGCCGTTTGTAATGGAATTATGACTCATATTACAACAGTCGTTTAGGGTAAAGCGCAAGTCTCAAGTCGGCTTGTGAATTTAGCAAATAAGCACTTACGCAGATCAGGTCAAAATCACAGCCACTCAATAGCCTGTGCAGCCAAGTTATTTTTTTTTTCTTTTTTGTGGCTCCATTTCCTTTCTCAGGGTCTTGTACAGAGTTCCCTCCACGAAAACAGCAGGTACTCGTCAATAATAAATGAACACGCAGCGAACAGAATGTAGCCAGCACATTTATGAACATCACTATTTCAACAGCAACACGTCACTGAAATGTTTCAGGGTTGAGGAACATAATGCGTATGCATGTGACCTTTTCCAGTAATGCACCTTCCTGCTTTGAGACCAGGAACAAGAAGTGGTAGTATAAGTGTTCTCCTGTGCGGTGAAGAGTGTGGTAGCGGTGCGGTGTGAGAGTTGTGACAGGGAGGACAAAGCTGGTGAAATACAGGCAGCTTGTCTATCGACACCTGTGGCGGCTCCCGCAAGGTTAATGTTCCTAGTAAGCTGTTAATAGCAGATGCCAAGTCGTACTTCATCATCTGGTTACCACTGGTTGTGTGATGGAAACACAGAGAGAGGGGAAAGACAGAGAGCGAGAGGGTGCCAAGTCTGGCAGCATCCGTCCGTCTTATCCGAGCAATCCTTCACAGTGTCAACTCTGCATCCTGGGGCTAGCTTCGAGTGGCTAATAAACACCGACTGATATCTGTCTTTATTTGGGGCAACTCAACAGGAGCTAGGAGGAGTCTTAGCAGTGAGTGTCAAGTCAAAAGGGGCCACAGTTGTCTGCCATGTGAATACTGATATTCCAATCTGCCTGCGGGATCCTTATTCTAAAAATTCAGTCATTCAAAAAAGGCAATAAATGGTCTCATCGGGAGAGGTCAAGAGAATGCCCTTTTGATTTATTTAACGTGTTAAACATGAATCTCTTTCCTGGTAATTAATTGGAACAGGACAGGACACTGACCCATGGCTACCTTGAAACAAAGCCCCGACTAAAGTCAAACTAATAGGGTATGACCATAACCCCCACCGGCCCCCCCACACACACAGCACCTTTTCCCATTACATCCAACAGTTAGATCAACTCCAGGCAGCATCCAGAGCAAGCTAGCGAGCTAGACTTGGCTGTGATATTACTCAAGATGGCCCAATCAGTAGAGGCCCTGCTCTTGCAGTGCGCAACTCTGCCTGTGTGATTGGAATTTAAATGACCCCCCCCATCTCTGACCTGATGCCCTGTCGGATTCCTCTGATGGTTATTATTCTCTGCTCCCACTGCGGCTCTGAGAATGTTACAGAGGAAGAGGAAAAATAAACTGCAGTCAAAGTAAAGAAGGAACTTTCTTCTGATCGGAGGAATGAGTTCCTGGCCAAACAGTGTAAGAGTAAGAGAGAGTAAGAGAGAAAAAACACACACAAACACACCACAGCTCAGTAGATAATTGAACCAAGTCGGCTTTGACATCTCTGTTAACTGCTTCTTTCTGGACAATTAAGTCAAAATCCGTAGACTCCTCTTGCTGTTATTTATATTTCCAAATACACACACAGATGAATTCAACTAGACAAGTATGAAACATTGGAAGATGCTAACATGGTGGTTAATGGTTACAAACGGATGGGAGATGGGATAAGCAGGGTTCAACCATGGGTAAAGCTCTCTCTGCAGAGCTTGTATGGCAGTTGTGCGTAAATAACTCCTGTGCCCTTAAATAATGTTACACAAGCTGGAACAGCAACACAGACCTCTGTTTGAACCCTGATTTGTAAAAATGGACCTTGAGAAAAGAACCACACTTCTTGAAAATAGCGCTGGCATGTTCAAGGTAAACCGTGGTGTCAGAGGAATAATACAGGCTATTAAATGTTAATATGCCATTTGCAAAAACAATCCTATGAAGTAAACACTATTAAATGTCTAATAAAACAAGGTGGAAATAAGTCATTTTAAATGGGGATAGAGCTGGAATGAGGCCTCTACCAAGCAGCTGCATAACACTCTTGTCCCAGGGTTAATGGCTGTGAGATGGCAACGCTGGTCGTAGACTGCCAGCTATGACTCAGCTGTTAAAAACACACAGGGTGACAAAAACCCTGAACATGGAAAAGACTAAGGCTGATAACTGCTTCCCTTTCAATTTCTGACAGTAAATCACACAGGGGAATCAAAGGAAACAAGCATTTTCAGGTCACAGGCACCCTTCCCCAAAAAAAGAAGAAAAACAATGTTTCCTAACAACTGGGTGCCCTAAAAGAAAGAGATGCGTACCAAAGTCAAGCTTGTCTCATAGCAAAACCAACACTCCGACAATAACAAACTGAGGCCAACACTATTATCTAGCCTATGCCAGTATGATTCAACATCCTCGTAATACATTCACTCTACACATGACAGAAACTTTCTGAAGGTTTAAAACTGGAATCCAACCATCTGTTTAGTATCTGTTTAGTCTGCTGACGAACAGGAGATCCAATCAATGTTATCTGACTGTAATTGTGATAGCTCAACCAGACAAAAGATGAATCAATGCAACCACAGTAGCACTTGATGGACCAGCAAGCTATTGATCACTGTTTACAAACCTATTCAAAGTTCCCAGATGTGCCGGTTGTATGTATACCAACCTTACAACCGAAAAGGTCCACCCGAAAAGAAATCTGGTCGATAATTCTGAAATCTGGTAAATAATAAGGCCTAGTCAATTATAGCCTAGTCAATTATAGATGTAGTTAGTCAGTGATAAAATGTTTCAGAGTGAAAGAAACCTCTGTTGAGGCCAAGAGACCCTTTCACAAAAAAATAAGTCAAAGTAAGAGTATTGGGCAATATGTACATTGTGAACCTGCAGTCTCACTAGAACACTGACTCAAGTGAAAAAAGCATAAAGGTACATAAAAATGAACAAATGTATTAACCACCATTACTTTATTATGGTTTGTTGCAAACTCGAGAGATTAATTGGGGACACTCATTCGAAAAGCTATCATCCTGGGTTTTTTATGGAAAAAAAAGCTTGGTGGATTGGGGGTGGGGGGGGGAACAAGCTAATGCAAGCAAACACATTTAAGCTCAATTCAAAGAGCTCAACAGAAGTAAACACATCTGACAGCAGCCTCACCATTTGCTCTTCATCTAAACTAATAAACACGTCTGTTTTGAGGGGTTCAAAAGGCAATTAATCTCTGGCCAACCTCTTATTTAGAACGCATCCATTTATTCCTTTCCCCTAGATATTTATTAACTGCAATTACAAGACATTTCACAAGGGAGATATAATGCAAATTCCCAGGGCTCTCCTTTTCCCAGATAGAAACCAGATTTGAGACAAATGAGTAAAAATAGACACATCATAAGACTTATTCCTCTCCCTAGTGTTTCATTAAACCTTTGAATCTCTAAGATACCTTCCTTTTGTTGTGAACCCACAAGGCTGCATCAACAATTCACCTTGGAAGGAGATTGTGGGATGTGGGATTGTACGCCTGTCTAATAGCAGTCATCTCTGTGTCATGCAAACAGATTTGAGTGCAAAATCCAATATTTCATCGTCATCCCTGCTTCCAATTGACTCAAGCCATTTCAATGAAGGAATGTTGACAGACACAATATGGCACAGATTCATTTCATGTTCCGTTCCTGCAAGGAACATTAAGATTCAACAGTAAACCACTCCTTATCATATAAATGCCCTTCAAATAAAGGACACATTATGGGTTATTTTAGGCATCCTTCTCATCATCCACATTTAATTAACCAAATTATGGCATGGTGGTATTAAATGTTTTTGCCTCCTAGCCCCCATTCCCCACAACCTCATTTAATACCAGTGTCTTGGAGATAGACCCATTTACTGATCGCAAAGTCAGAGATATGTACCAATCACAAAACTGGCATGTGCAGACCAAACAATCAGGCCACTGAAGGGTTTTCTGAAAACTATGCAGTGGTAAAGCAGAGCAACTGGTAAGGGCTCAGTATTCGCACACATATTCCTTCAAAAGGAAGCCTCTCACCTTGGCTTTCTTTGATTGTTTTTTATTATTATTATTATTATTATTATTATTATTATTATTATTATTATTATGACACGCTAAATGAAAGTAATGACTGAAAAGCCAATTCACACATTAAAAAAATGTTTTCAAGGGCCAAAGTAACTCGGCTACCTTTAACAAAGTTTTGGACTATGGGGGGGAAAATGGACACTGAAACACAGCCTAAAACAAAATAAAAAAATCAAGGTGGGAAGAAAAATAAACTAGCAACTTCATACCTACAGGAGAGAGAAATACACTCCAGTACCTTGCAGGCAGTACATCAGGCATCAATTGGGAAGGCAATGAGCCAAACAGAAAACAAAGCTCAAATCCATTCACCTCATATTGAGAGACCCCGGGTGACATTTGCGCTAAACGCTGGCAACAGGGGAATCCGCTCCAGTGTGGAAAAAGTGAATTACTCTCCAAATGAATATAAAGTTGCTTTCATTTTTTTTGCAATCGATGGCAAAAGGCCGTCATCCTTCTTTATAGAATCTTTTATCGGCTGGCACTTTGCGTCTCATTCCAGAACTGTTTGTGACAAATGTGCACTGTTCTCTGACCTTCCGCAGCAGGTGAGGCCGAACTACCTACCTCTATCTCCCTCTCTGCACCAACACTGTGCTTTTGACGAGAGTTTTTCGCTCGTAAATGTCACAGTCCAACCCAATGTCTTTCGGAAATGGCAGCATGCTTATTATAATTGAACGGGTGTAATCTCTTGCTGAGCAAGAGCCCCATAGCCAAGAAATAGAACACTTCTCCAATTACTGACTGACGTTCAATTAATGGAGCTATCCGTATTAACTTGGGGAGTCTGTTGCACCGCGTTCTTTTCCTGCAGAGCGGTCGCTGCCAGGAGGCGGCACATACAGACTATCCCTCTCTTGGCTTGGTTTGATATCAGGCCGGCTAATGTACACAACTGCAGAGCTGGGACAAAATGTCAGTGGATATTACATTATGATGGGGGACTGGGAGGAGAGGATAGAGGGTTGGCTTTATACAGTTCAGTATAAGCATGGGTACATGGCCTACCCTACAGTGGCACTGCGGCATACACAAATGCAAAAAAAAAACAGATCTTACAAAATGGGAGGATGTCAACAGAATTCTCTGTTCATTCGTGTAATCCTTCACAGCTGTGCTAAAGGCGTTTTGTTGACAGCACTATTTTTAAACAAAAGGAATTTCAGATTGTGCTACACAACCTTTTCTTTTCAAAGTAAAAAATCCAAATGTAGTTCTCCTGGGTAACTGGGGGAGAGATATTTGACGGCAATTGACACCCAGAACCGCAACAAAAGTGTGGACAGAGCGGACGTTTCTCTGAAGGTCAGCATTCCAAAAAACAACTGGAAACGGTGAGAATGAGGTTCAGTGGGCCATCAGATTTGATCTGGCAGAGTAAACAGAAAAACCCTGCACAGTGCAACCTTGAGCTAGGGGTTTGGCATTGCAGATTTTGCCCGTCCACCGTTCATCATGGGCTTCAACGGACCTTAATAGAACCTGTCAATCTTCCTAAGCAGTACCATGGCTCTCATGACCCAAGGGGTGACGTTTTCAGACATTCGAGGATAAGACCGCGTAGAGAATAGAAATAAACACAAACACATCACTGAGTCCTCTGAAACACCAGCCCCCCCCACTCCCAGCCCCACCACACACACACACACACACACACACACAATGCCCTACTCATTCAGTAGGAGGCTAATGGACCTGCCCATAGTTTGGTAAACGCACTGGGGACGTAATCAGTATATAGGTCAGTGGTTTTATTAGCAAGGGAGACAGTCTTCACCCTGCAGGAAGTGCATGGGAACGGCAACAGCACAGCAGGACCGAGTACACCAGGTAATCAACTAGTGAAGGAGAAGGGTAATCGTGACCTGATGTCATTTCTCGCAAAGCGAGGCAATTCAGCATCGGAAGATAATACCACCCAAAATAGATCCAACCACTTAAAGAAATAATGAAGAAAAATGTATCTTAATGGATTGGTCAAATGAAAGTCACATTGGAAAAATCGAATTAATGCTCATTAATCTAATTAATAATAAAATTAATCTAATTATAGTTTACTTCTAATTCATTCTAATTCAAATCTACATCTCTCCGATATCTAAATCGGCTAAATTTCTCTAAACCCACACATTGCAGCTACTTGAGGTAATCATGGTGACTGCCTTCACTTGTCTTTTCAGACAATGAAAAAGATAGTCAGAAAAATAATAAAAGGAGAACTCAGAAGACCCTGTTAGCAAATTTGAATTTGCTCTGCAGGTCAGGAGGCCATTGGCACCTTTTTCCAATTTTTCCAATTTTCAACGCAGGCACCAATCAGAACCGCTTATCTGGCATGGGGCAGGCTTTATTTGATGGCAATGGCTGCGCTGGTTAAACAGATATGGATGTGCATCATCTTTGGAATTGAGTAAACAACTGCATTTTAAACCTTTGTTTACAAGAAAGATTGCCGAACTTCTGAAATGATTTGGTAAGAGTTTAATGCCCTTATTTAAGTTTAATTTAACTGCTGGTTACGCCCCTGTAAGTCTTAAGTCGATGAAGCCTTTACAGACCCACTCTCAATTGAGATTTGAGCAGTCTGGTGTTGAAGCCTTTACAGACCCACTCTCAATTGAGATTTGAGCAGTCTGGTGTTGAAGCCTTTACAGACCCACTCTCAATTGAGATTTGAGCAGTCTGGTGTTGAAGCCTTTACAGACCCACTCTCAATTGAGATTTGAGCAGTCTGGTGTTGACCAGGCTAAATACTACTACAAAAATCAGAAACTACAGCAAGTGATCGAAAGGGTGACCAAAAGAGGGAAGAGTGCAAAAGACTGAGTAACTAAAAAAGAAAAGAAAAACAAAGTAAGAAAAAAAAAAAGGACAGCGAGCGAGAGAGCGAGAGAGAGAGCGAGAGAGACCCTTCAGCTTCTGATTTCCCTGAACCAAGGGCTGCACCTTTTCTTCAGGCCCTGCTGTAATTAAACCCAAGGAGGTGGACTGTATCTCATCTACCTGCCAGCCAGGCCAATCAAAACGGCAAGATTTCAACAGCAAGAGATCACGGCCCAGGTCTGGGCACGGCCGCCTGACAGTCGGTTAGTGACAGGTTTGTGTTTTATGGTGGGGCCATAAATATAGCGAAAGCCTCAGGGACATTAAATCTTTCCCTTGATACATTGTGTGTGGTGTAATTTGTTTTAATTATGCATTTATATGCGATTACAACTAGATAAATTGAACTGCTTTCACTTTTTTGTTTTTGAATTAGCTCCTTTTAACCTCAATTTAACTCCTGACAACCCCAAGGTGAGGTAAACAGTGAGAGATGCTGATCATGAAAAATAATAGCTTAGTTACTG
Source organism: Alosa sapidissima (assembly GCF_018492685.1). Classification (NCBI taxonomy): domain Eukaryota; kingdom Metazoa; phylum Chordata; class Actinopteri; order Clupeiformes; family Clupeidae; genus Alosa; species Alosa sapidissima. The sequence goes on along the minus strand of NC_055976.1, from coordinate 25,326,198 downwards.
CACAGTCATCTGCCATGCTTTGCAGGCCTAATATATCAAAATGTGAAGACTAATCCTTGCTTGCAAGTGCACAGGTATTAGATATAAGGTCGCTAAGGTTAGGGTTAAATGAGCAGGTAATTGTATGTTAGACTACATGCTGCAGAAAATAGATGCAGGGGATGGGGGGGGGGGGGGGTCAAATGATTGGGTTATATTATCCTGCGATTGTTAGTTACCATCTGCACTCAGTCTACATACCAGTGAGTCATATTAGAAATAAAATTCTACAAAGCAAAAAGTGCCTAAACCAATCATCTCTCAACTGTGCATTCAGAGGGAAACATGCATGCTGTCTGTCAAGGAGAAGGGGGGGTGGGAGGCGACATTTTGAGAGGTGGTTTGGGAGGATTGGGAGATGCAATGAAGCTGGACAGTACGCCAGTCACTCAAAGTGCCTAAGGCAAAATCCAGAAAGTGGACGACAGGGGAGAAGAAAGTAGCATATGAGGTGGAGGACGACGGCGAGTACTACTACATGGGAAGAGGCAGGAGGCACTTGCACTCATTTCGAGAACTTTTTCTGGGGAGTAAGAGTGCATGTGTTTGTGTGGTGGGGGTGGGGGGGGGGGGGTTCCTCACATGTGTGTGCCTTCAAGTCGGAGACTTTTAAATGTCAGCAGCTTGCTTAACATGTCAAACTACTCTCTTGTCACTCTGGCCTGTTTGCACACAACCCGCTTGAAAGCCGAGGATTTTAAAAAGATTAAATCACATGCACCGCAAACATTAGGTGCAAACGCATGCTGTGAAGCAATCAGCACCGTGCATGGTAATTGGATGTAATGGCAAAAATAACTGCATTGAGGCAAAACAATTCCTTATTGCTGCAGAGGTACAAAACGCTTGTTGATCGAGGTGCATTAGGTGGTTGTCAATCAAAAATCCTATTAGACTGAATTTGTATGATATATTATTGCCCGATAGGGTGAGAAATAATATGGCCGCAGAGAGCGGACAGTCTCAATTACCGAGTGTCCATACATCTTTTGCAGTCATCAATGAGCAAATGGCTTGATCAATTTACCCTGTTAATTGGCAGTTAATTATCTTCTGCACTTTAAATGAGATGGAGGACAGGGATAATGTGCAGAAGACAATGCACTGGAAAGCTATTGCAAACTGAAGGTACTTCCTGTATATCGTCCGCACAAATGTATGACGCGGCTTGAAAGATTCATCAGGTAGACAACCAACAGTATGGCAGGTCACATACATACACACTTACTAACTTTCACCAAAGGGGGGGGGGGGTGGACAATGCCTTCAGCATTAAGTATCCTACCAAATGCAACAGTACAAATGTGATATACAAATATATTCTTCACCATTGGTGAATACGACTAGCCGTGTGCTATTACCCACCATACTGTACACCATAACAGTATGCAGTTATAGGCTACAATGTGTTTGTTTATGGAAACTCATTTACGCGTGTTCTCCTTGGCCATTCTCATGATGCGAGCTAATATTATAGATCGATAATTACTTTAATCATCCATAAGGGGAAATTGTGGAAATACAACAGGTAGACCACTGTAAGCCAATTTATTGCGTCTTGTTGTAGAGATCTCATTAGATCAAAAGATCTACCTGGGAATTGGATTTAACAACCTTTCACGGCCTTGGAATCATATTTGGAATTAATAGAGACCCATATAAACTTCTATCAGGAGTTTGCCACTATTTACATTAAATCAAATAAAATCTGTCACTGTCACATAGCAAATTGGACTGGACAGCTTAACAGTTTTATTCTAAATTCCATTTGCATACATTAGACTAACTCTCCCTTTGCAAGCAAAACAAACCTACATAAAGCTAAACCACCATTTTTTTATATAACCAGACCACTTTCTAGAATCACTGGCCATTTATATCTGTGAACAACACAATAACAATGTCACATTTATGGAAAATGATTGCCGTTTGTCATCCCTGGCGAGAAGAGTGGTAATTCTGGGGAATTGACAGACAACAGA
>NC_055976.1:25223978-25323977 GCF_018492685.1 Alosa sapidissima | reverse complement strand
GAGGGGGAAAAAAACATTCTGGCTGGCTAGCTGTTTGCCATGAAACGGAGAGGCAATTTCCACTGGTTAATAACAAGGAAGCGGATCAAGCTCAGATATCGCAGGGAGAGAGTGTATGGGGGTTTTTGTCCAGAGAGAGAGATTCAGTGAGAGACACTACATGACAAGAGAAAGACAGATGAAGTGTCACACGCAGGGGGGGGGGGGGGGGTGGGTATGGTACCAAGTGGTAGACATTACATGACAGATGATAGCATGAAAGGGGAGAGAGAAATTAAGACAGAAATAAAAGTGGGGGAGAAAGAAAGAAAGAAAGAAAGAAAGAAAGAAAGAAAGAAAGAAAGAAAGAAAGAAAGAAAGAAGAAAGAAAGAAAGAAAGAAAGAAGAAAGAAAGAAGAAGAAAACCAGAGGGAATGAGGGTAGCAGAAGTGAGGAGAGGAGGAGGAGGCCGTGCCAGGATGCGCCGCTCCTTCCTGCATGCCAAGCGTTAACGCGGAGCCGAGCAGAGGGCCACAGAAACGCCACAGCCCACCTCCCCCATCGCCTGGGCTCTCCCCCTCGCACAGAGAGATGGGACCACTCCGCGACGCCAGGCCTGAGACAAATTCTCAAATGGATTAGCTTCCCCGATTAGGTGCCTAATTTATTTATTTTCATTATTAATTACAGAGGTTTCATACTGCTTAGGCCTATAAACGCTGCCTAATGCATCTGGAGGTATAATAGAGCGGTTGTTACTGGGGCAGGGTTGCGGCACGCATGTGTGCATGCTTTCTTCAAGCTGCATGGCTGTCCTTTCGAAATGTCAAATGTAATTTTGAGGTGATTTCTAATGAAGAGGAGCGGGAGGAAATGGGGTAAGTGGATTGTGTGTGTGTGTGTGGGTGGGGGGGGGGGGGGGGGGGGGGGGTGTTCTTTTGTAGAGCACATAACATATGGGCCAACTCTGGCTACAGACACTGAAACAAATGTCCACTGGCCCAATTAGAGATCCTTGTTACCTTTTATGGCTGCGCTTTAAATGCCTGTGGAGAGGCCGGAGAACAACCGGCACATTTGCCGAAAGCTCAACTTTTGACTGAGAAATATTAATTGTGGGGAAAGGGCCTGTCCAACAAGCGTAATTAAATGGCTGGGCCGTTCTTCGTAGAATAAACCACTGTAAAATGCACCAACTGTCTCGATTACATTGGCCATTAAGCCAACGAGCGAGCAAAACCCTGAGCCTTCCAAATCTCTCCTAGAGAAGAGACCTGCAGGAACAAGGACAGCTGCACAAAATGTATATCTGCCTTTTTTAAAAGAAGGGAAAACAACATAGCACAAACACACACAATGCATCAAACATTCCAGAAACAGAAAAGGGTTTTGGCAACCCAACAGGGAAGCTTAGTATTTTAACAGCGGGTGGCCACATACTGTTGACACAGCAAGCCGCAGGACAAGAAGAGGTGAATGGCAAAAGGTGAAACTCAAAATGGGAGAGAAACTGTGAAGAGGAGAGAAAGGGTGTGTGTGTGTGTGTGTGTGTGCCACCCCCAAAAACAGACAAACAGAAGAGGAGAATAAGAGGACAGCAGCTGGGGTGGCACAGCTCAGGGGCAGCAGAGAAAGCTCTGCACAAAAAATACAAAGCACAAACACACACAGAGAGGAGAGCGAGAGAGAGCGAGAGAGAGCGAGAGAGCGAGAGAGAGAGAGAGAGAGAGAGAGGCCACCTACGTTGCCCATGTACTCGGAGAGCAAGTCCTGCAGAGCCTGGCGCACGGAGTTGCACTCGGCCACGATGCGTTCGCGGCGGTCGTCGCGCGTACAGGAAGAGTCGGCCATGAGGGCGGCGCCGCTGATGATGCTTTCCAGACGCTCCTCCAGAGAGGGCCGGAAGCGCTCCTCGCTGAAGCTCAGCGGGTCCACGATGATCTGCTTCTGCATGGGGGGAAAAGAGGAGAAGAGTGGAAAGAGGGATGGATGGAGGGAGAGGGGAAACAAACAAACAAAAAAAACAAAAAAAAAAAACAGAATGAGTTGCTGAAGAAACACACTTTTTTTTTTCTCCATGATTTGTTGTTAATGTGTCACTTTTAACAGTTCTTCCCATCCAAAACAAATCACAACACCAACACACAAAAACAGTTTAGTACATGTATCCTTCATCCTCCCATCTGTCCATACAATATATAACATCAGATAAAGGGGATACGGAGTGGGAGAGAGGAGAAAAAAATGGCAAGAAATAGCGAGAATGAAAAGGCCCTGGAATAGACTATGGGACGATGGTGGGGGTGGGGTGGGGGGTTTGGTGGCGCGAGCTCAGAAACCGCGTTGAGCCGGGTGAATCACATCACCCACAGGGCCGAAGCGATTTGACATGTTCCAACTTGGCAACAGTCAGTCCAGAGGGAAGGGAGTTTGACAGCTAAACGATCGCCGCCGCCGCCACCACCGCAGCCACCGCCAGCCCTCCGTCGAGGAGCAGATGATACCTGTGGCTTCAGGGACCCCTGGCTCCTGTCTAGCACGGGTGGTCAGTGTAACACGCCGGAATTTTCTGCTGATGGCCGTCTGACAGGGGGGCTGAGACAATGCAGAGGCTCAGCGCCAGACGAGGAGAGTAGGAAGACGAGGAAGAGAGGAGACAGGGTGGTGTAATCTGCATTAACCAGAAGGATCAATAATTTAGCGGCAGACGAATGACGAGGGGCGAGGTGGGGGTTTGGGGAGCGCAGCTGCCGTTACAGCCCAATAGGCTCCTCAATCAGGGACGGCATTAGCTATTCAGCGCTTCCCCTGCAGATGGACTCCTCTGGATCAGCCTTGGACCGTGCGGAACCACCCACATGCCTTCTCACAAAAACCCACATTTGCAGCTAATTAATCCCCCCCCCCCCCCCAAAAAAGAAAAAGAGAGAGAGAGAGAGAGAGAGAGAGAGAGAGAGAGAGAGAGAGGAGAGGAGAGAGAGAGAAGAGAGAGAGAGAGAGAGAGAGAGAGAGAGAGAGAGAGAGAGAGAGAGAGATGAGAGAGAGAGAGAGAGACAAAAGGGGACTTAATGGCAAATGACTCACACCGGAAATCAACAATGAACAAATGAAAGTCATAGCTGAAGGTTTATTTTTTATTTTCATTTCTCACTTCGACTCCTGGGGGAACTCACAGACACACACAGCTATATATACACACAACTAGGAAGAAAGCTGCAGGTGGAGAATTACCAGCAGAAGTCTGCCAAGTCCCCTGCTCACGCACACACACACACACACACACACACACCAGCCTGAGGGTCTCAAATGCAGTTATGCATATGAAACATGTTGCTTCTCCTCCAGCGGAGCCTGAGTGACATTTCCCGAGTTCCTGGTTTCATTTCAAAGCCATCCAGTCCACCTACACCCACGCATACACATACACACAACCCATCACACACACACACACAGAGCTCAACTACCCTCCTCAAAAAAACAGCTCCCCATGAGAACCCATGTCCATACTCACTCCAGTTATAGTAAATAAACTTGTTCATGTCAGGTTCCATGAGTAAAGGCTACGTGAGAGGAATGTGTCAGAATGTTGGAGGAGGAGCGAGAAAATGGGCAGATAGATAGATAAATAAATAAATATATATATATATATATATATATATATATATACAAAGCAAACACAATGCCGCTGATGCTCCAAGTCGCATCATGGGAGAGGAAAAAAAAAATCCCCAACTTCCTGCCATTCTACCGAAAAAATGAAGCCCTCTGCGAAGCCCTTCCGTCTGACAGTCGCTCGTATCTCATGGTAAAATATTCAACAATTCAGTTGTTAGGAGTTGGAGTTTATTAGCCTCCGTCTCGTCTGACCTCTTTGCGTGTGTCACGTTGCCACGGCAACAAGCCTCTGGACTCACTCGCTCGTTTGCCTGCTCCAAAGTTGCCTCGGCTGGCTTGAAATTAGGCGCTGACTAAGTGATGTGGAAGAGGAAGAGAGTGCGAGTTTGTGTGTGTCTATCTGGATGTGTGTGTGTCTATCCTATGTGTGTGTGTGTGAGTACTCGGCTGTGCACATATGTGAGCCAGAAATTCTGCACAGTCACCAGGACATAATGAAAAGGTGGGGGGCAGGCACACATGTGTCCTTGCTCACAATACAATCGTAACACAAGCCTCCCCTTTCACACACCATTTTGGTATCCATTTTGGGGGAGGGGGGGTGGTAGAGAGAGACCTCTTGATTTTATAAAAACTAAGCTCATCTTAAGAATCAATCAATCAATCAATGCTGCACGGTGCACCGATACTACAAAAGTATCGCAATACCCTGAAATTAAAAATGTCACGATGCCTAATTTTATTAGTATCGATACTTTTGAGAATGACCGTGTTCTTTTGAAGTAACATGCGTGTGCACAAGGCATGCTTCTAGCGCCTCCTCCCCTAACCTGTGGCTGTGCGTCTTTTCTCCTCACAGACATGTTAGCGCAGCTGTCGTGCTATAAACAGCGATACATGGCTGCTAGTTCAAGTGATGCTATGGTAACACATCATAATAGGCTAATATCAAGTTGATTTGCTCAGTTGCATCTAACAAGTTTGTGTTGCTAACCTACCTAGGCTGTGGGATTTTGGTCATTTAGGCCTACTATTTGGTTTCAATGTAATTTAGAAATAGGCTAAGCAACCATGGCAAACTTTTACATCTGAAGAGAGATCCTTGCTAACTATCCCGCTAGCTCAGGTCACGTTTGACAATTATTGCTCGCTAAAATCATCAATGAACATTGCAAGACACTCATCTCTTCTATGATCCCAGAAAGATTTTCTTCGACTTGTACATTTTTTGAACATTTATTTTATCTAATGACATACAAAACATAATTAATTGCATCCACATATCCTTATGCGCCATGTGCAACTTTTATTCACTAGACTAAAACCGTGAGACAAGGCCAATTACTCACGTATCTCTTAAAGTGACAGGCACTCAATTACACCTACACATCACCAATGTGCACTCAATTAGACCTACACACCACATTAAAGATATGCCTAAGTGTAATGGTTTAAAAATAGTTATAGCTTTAGAATAGTTTTCAAATTGCTAAATATATTTACTAGTAATTATGCAGAATATATGAAATATGACATAAGCCATCATTTTCCATGTGTGTTTGTGTGGAGAGAGTCAAGCAGAATCTGGGATGGCCACTGGCGTGAATGATCACACTACAGTATATTCAATATTACTGATGATGTCAAGGTGGTGGGGCCCCCAAATCAAATAAATGTTTTAAAAAGTATCGAAATCGCAATTCTTAACTTGGTATCGAAACATTAATTTTGGTATCGTGACAACACTACAATCAATCATCGCTCAGAGGGGACCATAAGGCACAGCCTCCTGACTGCCTACGGGTGAAGCACGCCCGTATGGAGTGGGTCTTCCGCTCAGCATTATGTTCGCACCTCTACTGACAGATGCCACCAGCTCGCTCGCATCAATTTTGCCTGGCACTGCGACAACAAAAGCACTCGTCCTCTGCTCTGTGCCACTCAAGGCACAACACAGAAAATGCCAAAAGCCCAAACAAAGACAACAGCATTAATTCTAATGCCAGTAAAGGCTTAAGCAACAATGCGGTTTTTAACAGTTAACCAATGGAACAGTCAACGCATCTTAGTGGGTGTTTTCAGGCTGCTTAGCAGTTAGCTCAGGTGTGAGGTCTCAAAACCGCTTGGAATAAAGATCCTCATCAGAAGCCGGAAACCAGCAGCAAGCGTCACCCTGACGACAGGGTTGGAAATCTCCAAGCGATAAAACTTGTGGCGCTCAATAGTATTTTGACCTTGGGGACGATTAAGTCCCGTCAAGGGCTCTCAAATATAAACGGCACAACAAGCGTCATGCAACAGCAATCGTTCTGAGCCTGGTAGATCTGGAGAGATGAACTCCTAATACTTTCTAAAAAATCTCAGATGAAAGTGTGAGCCATTGGAGGTTGAAGGAAAAGCCTCTGATAATGCATTGGACAAAAACCCATAAAGCAAAGCAGTTCTTCATTGAGACCCTCCGCCACCTTTCAAGACAGAGCTGTGTGTGTTAGGGGTAAGGGATTGTGGTAGTTTGCCTCTTCATATGTTCATTTTACTTGGGGAAAATATGGCTAGACATGTCTATGCTTTTTTTCATTAAACAATTTACAAAATGGCCATTTGCAATTACATAAAATCACAGATAATTCAATGCCATTGACAAGGCACATTTTGCGGGACAGTTATGGCCAGTTGCTGCTGAAATTCTAGAAGTCTGTTGCCCTCCAATCACTTGTCACCATTCACCGCATAAAGACTGAATTATCACCTCTGAACAGCTCCACCCCTTGAGACAAGACAATGTGACCCCAGCATCGACGCCTGAATAGCTTAAAAGGTCCCTAACGACGGTTTCTAGCGACTTGAGTGACTGCTCAAATGGCAGACAGCTAATGTTTCGGCTAGCAATCCAGCTGATTGATGCATTAGAAGGCAGGGTATTAGGATGTGCTACACATGCACCGAGGCAGAAAAAAAGAAAAAGAAAAGGCAACTGCTTTTATTTTGTAATCAATGGAGATGACTGAAGCGGAAATAAGGGAAGCGAAAGGGGTGAGTCACACTAGGTTCACACACCTACTCGCAGCAGCTGCAGTGACTAATGAAAGCACTCCGCATGAATCCATAAACTTTTTTCAACCAGTGAAGTACAGCACAGGAGTCTCTTAAGACAGGAGTGAAGAGGTTCCTTCACTCCTTTTCTTTTTAAATAAATAAATTAAATGGAGGAATCGGGGTAGTGTGGCTGTGTGCGCGACATCCATAAGAAGCTGCACCCCTTTCAAAAAAAGATCACAGGCACTCGCAAGGACTCTCCGCACAGCGTCAGGCTTCAGAGGCGCCACCCCTGCTCCCCTCGTCACAAACAAAGGGGTGTACGAGCAGCAAAACGATAATCCAGAACTTCAGAAACTAATTGGCGCAACACAAATCGAGCAAGCATAAGGGAGGGAGGGAGAGAGAGAGAGCGAGAGAGAGCTGCCTGCCTGGCATGTGGGGAGAGAAAGCAGAGTGGAGGAGGGTGTGTGTGTGTGTGTGTGTGAGGGCAGAGCTGTGGAGTAGAGAGGTGGAGTGGGTGGAACGACATCAAATGCCAAGAGAGCTGAGTGAAGCTTTCGTTCAGATTTGCAAATGTGTTCTTTCTCTAGGAGAGTGCAAGTCTGCCAGCTGTTCTTCCCGTAAAGCCCTCTTCTGAAAACACTGAGGGTGGGAAGGAAGAAAATAAATAAATAAATAAATAAATAAATAAATAAATAATAGGTGGCATGATCCTCATACAAGAATCTGTCAATTACAACACTGCAGAAGCACCTGTTGGTCGCAGCACTTGCTCATGTCATCAGTTACAATCATGGCTGCCTCGACTGGCCAATTAAGATCATAATTAGCCCATTTCACAAGATGGGGCCACTGTGTAAATCAACTTCCTGTGGAAGAGCACTGTCCCATAGACAGCAAAAGAAAAGTCCACAGGAAAGACAGAAACAGGAAGACGTTTTACCCTGCCAATTAAGGCATCATTATCATCAATGAGGCCGGACACCTGGACACTGTGAAATTGGTCTATTTAACCAGATGTCTAGGTCCAGTGCATCCTTAGTCAACAGAGCAATGTTGCTTTGAGCAAAGACCACTAACAGACGAGGGCTAATTGAGTATGCTAAAGATTAAGTGTAAAGCCAGTTAATCTCTTGAAGTTTGATCTAATCATTAAGTAATGATTCCAAAGATCAATTAAGTCGAATTAAAACAAAAAAATAAGCTTGGAATATTACGTCACTTCATGCCGCTAATAAACCATGCATAGTATCTCAGCGCTAGGATTAGAAGTAGAAAGCTTACTAATAACACAGCAGGCAAGAGAGCGGCCATGGCTGCTATATCGACATGGCAACAGGCCCAACAGAGCGGCGTTTTAGCATGCCTTAACGGAAAAGAGAAAAGCCTAGTATGGTAATAACGATGAGCTGTCTAATTACTTCACATATTTCCCCAGCTAGAGATGATGATTGAGGTGGTTTCTCAAACCTGGTCATTCGACACACACACACAAAAGCAAACCCACACACATACAAGATGATTAAGAGGCCAAAGCAACATGGTAGATGTCCGCAGGGCTCTACAGTGCGCCCATTTCACTCGCACATGTACAACGGAGTATTAGGGCCACACATGAAGAAAAAAAATATATATTTTTGCCATGGCGAGATTAAACTCGACATGTTGACTTTAAAGTCGACATGCCGGCATTAAACTCGAAATACAGTTTAAACATAGCCTACAGTTTAAGTTTAATGTTTCTATACAAAATGTACAAAATTTCACTCTGTTTTACGTGGGTAAGGCCACTGCACATCCAAATAACTGCCCTTCATGACCCACAGGCCATCACTCTCCATAGGTTAACATGGCAAAACTAATTTTTCTAAAACTGCTTTTCCATGTCTCACCTGCAATAAATATAGGAGGCTAACACAGATATGTATAGGCCTAAGTATATACACTCTTTTGATCCCGTGAGGGAATATGTGTGCATGTACTTTATGCATGTGTGCGTGTGCATGTAGAATACATGGGGTTGCCTGGTCGGGAGGACAGCTTCATTCGTCCCTCCAGCAATAGGCTGTTTTGCATCCATTACAAACAAACAAGCAATGTGAAAGTAGGATTGGGGAGAGCACTTAGTATGCCTAGTCTAGTGCAAGCATGAAGTTGAACCTTTAGATGAAAAACACTCTTTAATAATAGCCATAAATAAACCGCTAATGACGTTTACTTTTGACCATCGCATTTATCGCCTGTAACTCCGTGAGAAGGACCTTACAGGAAAGTATTTGGCTGAGCAATGGAGGTTACTATGTTCTATGTTTTGTCCACATGATATAGGCCTATGTCTAATCATTGTTGCACTTGAAGAAAACTGGAATGTTTCATTCATCCCTTTCAATCGTCCCGAGCGGTCGTTCTCTCTATTATTCTCAAAAGGTTGAGTTTAATGTAGACACGTCGAGATTAAAGTCGACATGATATTTCAACTTTATTCTCGAAATGTTGAGTTCAATCTAGTCATGGCAAAAATATTTTTTTCTTCATGTGTGGCCCTAATACTCGTATACGTCGTACACATGCGAGTAAAAATGATGGCGTGCGAGTGCAAAAAAATATTTAAGCGCACTGGTGCGAATGACTTCTAACCATGTCAATGTCTGTCTACAAAATACACCGCAACATCAAGAAAGATTACTGGTGCAAACCATAGAATCACGTTGTGAATGCAGCATAAAAACTACACCTCCCATCAACGTTAGCAGTTTCGCGTTGTGACTTGCTAGTAGTCGCTTCTATCAAATCCAAGAGCACGCAGAAGAAGTGGAAAGTTAGACTAGCCAGCCAAGATGCAAAGATTGAAGAAATTAGTTCTTCTATCCACCGAATTCATCGGATATCGGAGGAACAGGATGAGATTCTGAGAATGCAGTGAGAGAAGGAAAGGTAACCCAACATGCCTTTTAGCCAGGGGGTCAGGATTTGAAGGGTTAGCTTCAGCCACTTAGCATTGCATTTGGCCGCCGACATTTTTGAAAACATGGCGTTACATGGTTGCAACTTCCGGCAGTTTTCACATGCGGATTGGTAGATGACAGCTCATGCACGAGTTTAGTGTTGGGCACAAGCGTCCTCGCGCGTCCAAGTTGGTTTGCATTTCTGGAAGACGACAAATAAACAACTAACTACTTGTATTCAGCTACTGATACTTGTCTTAGTGCCTACATGGTTAGGCTGTATTATACCGGACTTTGTGGTAAATAAAATAAAAAGTAAATGTTGTCATATCAGGATATTATTTGCCTTATGTGTGGGTTGACAATTTACTATTACATTTTATTCAAAGGTAGAACGCTACTGACAACTCCAGGATTCCACGCATGCTTGTTTGTTTACACCGAATACAAGCTGAAGTGCAAAACGAAAGTAGGCCTAACGTTTGCCTACTGCCCCCATCAATATAAATAAATAAATAAATAAATAAATATATATATCCTTGATTAGCCTATTATGGGTTTTGTGGAAGAGAAAATGGACTGTTTTAGTAGTAGTATTAGGCAGTATGCAGTCAGATAGGTCACCATGGGCATATTTGGATTAGCTACAGATGGATTCACAAATAAATAAATTAGCCTACATTTGGCAGGATACTTGATATACAGGCTAAATGCAAATATGGCAATGTATTATACTATTTTACATTAACAAAATGTAGGAAAATAGAACAGACTGAAAATAAAGTAGACACTGATCTTTAAAATCCTATTTCCTGTAGCCTAAATGTTGTCAGTCATTCTTAATATTCGCAATTGGTGCACTGGCATGTTTAAGTGTTAGCTGGAGTGTAATGTTAGATTATGTTTAAGTTAAATACAGAACTGACTGTGCGCCCAAATTTTTGTCTGTGCTCCTACATTTTTTAACTTGGGCGCACAAGTGCTCCTGGAAAAAAATGTTAGTGTAGAGCCCTGGTCTGGTATAATTATTCTGAACCCATTGAGCTTCATGCAGCTGATCCTCTTCAGGAGGCAGCATTTCAAACCACCTCATGCCAGATGGACCTCTAAGGCAGAAATAGAAACATCACAACAGAGGCAGTTGACTGTAAAAGCCAATGCTTTTTTATACGTGTAGTGATTTCAAGCTAACTTAGCATTGTTTTAACCTACTCTGCATGATCTTTGTCAGATCACTGCCTTAAAAAGGTATAATCGGCTGGCTTTTCAAATTATTTCACTCCGTAAGCTTTATTTTACTCAGTTTTACCCTTAAAACGTATTTCCAGCAATGATTTTTATGCACTTTCCATCCTGCCTGACACAAAGTAACATTTGATAAATGCAAGACAATATTGAACCTTTTATAAGGCCATTTTATTTATAGGGCCTTTATATTTTTAAAAATATACAGTATTTTCAACATACTGCATATTTACGGTAGCGTGTCAATGTCAGTGTCAATGCAAGCAAATACTGTGAACTAATGATCCATGACGCATTACTACTCAAACGGACATCAACTGTGACAGGAAGGCCACTGTGACAGGAAGGCCACTGTGTGAATGTTGCTGCCTGACCTCGCGTTGCTTTAGGCAGTGGAGTTCTCACTTCCCTCTGGAGAGATTATCAGGGGTCACGCACTGGGCACAGGCGAGAGTAACCTCACTGACCCCTCAGCAGCAACATGAACAACGGGGGATTTGCGGGTCGCCCTCCACCCCTATCCCCTCTCCTTACCGGATCTTGAAGGTCAACCGGAGTGCTTTGTTTGGGCCCGGAGAAATTAATCTGATACAATCCTGGATTACAGTCTCCTGGATCAAGTTCAATCAAAACGTGGGTATGCAAACAGCTCCGACTGTTCATTTGCATTCCCACCCTCCCTCCACCTCTCTCTCAATCCCTCCATCTCATTAGAAAACACACATTTCCACAGGGGAGAACAGGGGGATGTGTTTCACAGGGTTGCAGACCTCCCCTCCCGTTCAAAGTTGAGCTCAGGCTGCCTGCCAACATGTTCCTCATCTTCAGAGATTAAAAAAAAAAAAAAAACACAAGTTGCTCGGCACGCCTTTTGCCTGCCACGAATCCGTTTCACACAGGCGCAAACCTATTTTTAGGGGGCTCTACTTCAGAACACCAAAAGAGTTGCTGGATGAATTCGACGGGAAAATGGTCCCCAAATGGAAGAGTGGAGAGAGGATTCTCTTTACAGGCTCTTAAGAGGCCAGCTCTTTGGAGTGTTTTTTTTTTGTTTCGTTTTGCATACTACTCTGAGGATTTTACTTCCAGAAATGTGTCACTTTGAAACAACCAATTAGTAACAAAATAAAGGCTTGCCCCATGGTTCAACATTTACTGAAGATAATGACTAAGTAAATAATTGAATGAACCCACAACAAAAAGCAAGACTCAAGGGTCTATACGCAAACCCACATCCACACACACACACACACACAGAGATGGAAAACTCTGCCTTCTGAAAATAGGTTGACACATTTTTCCCAACTATTACCTAAACCCCAAAACGTCTCCGCCAGGAAGATCAGGTAAATAGTGAAATCGCCTGTGGGGAGTGCACAGGTAAAACCAAAACGCTGGTGCAACCGTTGCATCAGTTTTCCATCTCTGCTTACTGAAAGTAAAAAGGAGCAAACAGAGTTCACTCATCTGTGTTTGCAACCTCCAGTGGCCCCGACTTACATCAAAGTTGTTGAGCGCGTACGCGAGCTCTCCGCCGCCGGCGGTGTGGCCGAGCGCGGAGTCCTCGCTGGCGGTGGCCTGCGCGGCGTTGGAGATGCCGGTGACGGCGTGCTGCAGCTGCTTGTAGATGAGGTCGCGGTTGGCCTTGTAGGCAGCCACGTCCGGGTGCTGCAGGCAGGCGATGGAGGCCGTGTAGAGCATGGGCACGTTCCTCTGCAGCACGCCGCGCGCCGCCGCCATCTGGTCCTTGTGGTGCACGTCCTTCAGCTCCTGATGGAGGGAAGTGTGGCGGAGGGGTGGAAAGGAGAGACAAGGGGAGAAAGGAGGAGAGACGGGGGGGCAGTTGCAAGAAGTGAAAGGGGGGGGGGGGGGTAATGGAGAGGGGGTGAGTAACAACAGGGTGATTGAGAGGGGAGAATAGAGAGAGTGCAGAGAAGAGAGAGTTCGGGAGAATAATGGAAAGTGTGCGTGCAACAGGAAATGACAACAGGAGGAGGCAGAAATGGAATGGGGAGAAGTGGGGATCATCAGAAAGAGGAATAAGAGGTGGAGTTGTCAGGAGGATGGACAGGGAGATGGAGAGAAAGAAAGAAAGAAAGGAAGAAAGAAAGATATGGTGATCACTTTATGGTCTCAATTGCAACGCTAAGGACTGTTGAAAACACTTAATGGAGCATTGTCGAAATGACCCACAAGAATTTCTCTCCTTCAACACACTATACACCATCATAATCAGGCCATTAAAGTATAGTTTAGCCATTTACTTCACAGGCGGATGCAGGCCATTTAGAGGCTTTTTCCAGCTCTCACTGTAAGAACAGCATTCTCACAGTGGTCCGGGTCATCGACTGCAAGGCAAGAGCCAGCAGCAGAAAATGGTTGCCAGCTTCACTTATGCCTTTGCAAGTGTACATCAATACTGACAGTGCAAATAAAAGACGGGTGTTTTTCTCTTAATAATGGCTATGTGGGTGTACTAGAGAGAATTTCACTACAGATGTTCTAGAACACACAGCATAAAAGATCTCGATGTCTTGTTGCTGCTGAAAGGGCCTGGCTGCCTAGGTAACTGCTGATGTTCGGAAAGATTCAGAGCAAATAAATATTCGCCGAGTAACTACACCCCATATTTGATCTGTGCGAAAATAATTAAGTCAGGATTCAGTAATCTATCTCAATTGCAAAGAGAAAATATAAACGCTCATTCCATTAGTCAGTGATGTCACCTGGAAAATTCATCAGGAAAAGCACTTCACTGTTGACTACGGCTAACCTGATAAGCTCCAAAAAAAAAAAGAGAGGCCCCAATTCTCATATCAAGCTAATGGATTTTGTCACCCTTTCCAGCAGTAAGCGTGTCGTTTTCTATTTCCCCCCTCTTTTCCTCTTTTGACTGCAACCCCTTCCCCTTGTGCGCCCTGTTGGTAATAAGGAGATTGTTCATGCCTATATGCATCTAATCTCTAACCAAAGGCGGGAGTGACTTTCACCCTGTCTGTGTGGGAGGCAAAGGGGGTAAATGTGAGGCCGTTTGATACAGGCACGCCGCAGCATCTGATTACATCTATTCAGGTGGAGGCGAGGCAAGTCAGCCACACAATACAGGGGGCAGAGCAGGGCACGGGCTCAAAAAAAAGCGCGTCGAGCTGCATCGCATCGTGACACGCTTCGCCATACCATCGCACACTACGTGGGGCCGCGCCACTTTACCTGCTGCCTCTTGGATGCCATCAGATTGAGTTTGTCCACCTCTGGCTTCAGGGCCTTGTACTGGATGCCCAGGTCCTGCTCAGTCCCAGCGTTACGCACCTTAGCCAGATTCTCCTCAACCTGTGGATGGAAGAGGAGGAGGGAGGAATGTGGAGGGGGGGAGAGAGAGAGAGAGAGAGAGAGAGAGAGAGAGAGAGAGAGAGAGGAGCAGGAACAAAGAAGAGGAATGAAGTGGGGGGGGGGGGGGAAGGAGAGCAATGAAGTGGGGGGGGGGGGGGGGGGAGGAGAGGAATGAAGTGGGGGGGGGGGGGGAAGAAGAGGAATGAAGTGGGGGGGGGGGGGGAAAGGAGAAGAAAGCAAAGATGTTCAAAACTTGAACAACATCAAAACCTATTACACAGTAATGGGGAAATAAGTGTTCCTGGGCCAGATTTAAATGACAACAGACAAAGGCAAATCAAGACTGTTTCCCCATCTTAATTTTCATTTACCAATGATAATGGGAACTCAGGAGGTCACGCAGAGGTAATAGCATTAGAAACAAGGCATCATTGGGACACACAAATTGCTTGTTTTCCATTTAAGGCCAATAGTTTCTCTATATGCAAGCCGCTTAATTGCATGCATTGAGAGAATAAGACAAACACATATACACTCATTCACATGGACACAGACACACACACACAGCGATTTCCTCATATGATCATTCAAGCTTCACGGAACAATCGAGTGAAAAACAGTGCCTACTCTTCCAGGAGCACGCTTCGGCTCCCAGCTCGCACAAACGTCCATCACGGCGCATTTCAAGCGAGGAGCGGTGACACCAAATCTAATCTCGACGCCAAACAAATAAATAAATAAAATGGAATAATCCACTCAGCTGGGTATCACACGTTTGAAATGAAATCTCCTAAAAGGGC
Source organism: Alosa sapidissima (assembly GCF_018492685.1). Classification (NCBI taxonomy): domain Eukaryota; kingdom Metazoa; phylum Chordata; class Actinopteri; order Clupeiformes; family Clupeidae; genus Alosa; species Alosa sapidissima. The sequence goes on along the minus strand of NC_055976.1, from coordinate 25,309,024 downwards.
CGAGGGATTGCCACCGCTGCCGATCTGCCAACATGCGGAAATTATTTCAGATGCACTCGTGACCAGCCATCCCTGTACCATATCAGGGCACGCACAGGAGGCCGAGGGGGGAGTTACAGAAGAAAAAAAAAAGGTAGCTCTAACCCAGTTTGATGCAAACAATATATCAACCTAATGCATATAAATGAATTAAGCGATGTCTTCCTCTGTCAAGTGACAAGGTATTCTGCCAACAGGGAAGAGACAATAAAGGCTGAGGTTCCCTTGAAAGTAAAAAAAGGAAGGCAATAAATAAAAAAATAAAAAAAAATAAATAAAAAAAAAAAAAAAAAAAAAAAAGGTGGATCAGACCAACTCCCAGGGCCACACCAGGGTCTAGGGCCTTCAGGGAGTTGGGAGATGTGATGGAAATGAATGTTTAAATGTTTTATGTTCACACAAAAAACAGTCTGCATATAAATCAGTAACAAAATGTTTTTTGCTGCTCTGAAACCTTCCACGGATTCCACTGTGTGGCTCACCAGGTCCCAAAAGTAACTTTCCATTGAAAGATGAATTATGAGATCCCTGAAAAGATAAGTGTGTAAGTTGTAGTTGTCTAAGTTTGACCAAGAACATTTATTTCGGACTTGCAAACAGAATAAATATAGATATTAATAATGCAGGTCTGTGTTGTGCTCTTCTCTACAATAGAAGTTACTAATTCTAATAGCATTTCCATAATATGGGAGTTTGTAAATCAATTCAAATCCATTTCTATTCCCATTGTCTTGCCTCAAGATACAAAACCACAAGCAAACAAACAGAAGTAGCCAAACTTTTCAGAATTCAGGTTTGGCACTGCTGTCTCACTGGTTATAAAACCCACACAATGGAACAAGAAATGTAAAAAAAAAAAACTGCCAGACACAAAAAGAAGAAGTAGAGTGCAGCTCTGAGAACAGCAATAACCAGAGGGAGCAGTGGGCACTGGAGACCGGAGACACAGCGAGAGAGAACAAGTCAAAATGGACTCGAGCTGTGCGCCTTTACGCCCCTCCATTGCACTCCCTCTTTCCGGAAGGCGATGGACACACTCTTGGACACTGGCCAGCTGCCTGTAGCATTCCTCTGTGCTTTCGGCCCGCCCAGCAGCCAGTGAGGGTGTGTGTGTGTGTGTTGGGGGGGGGGGGGGGGGGGCAGTGGGGTGATAGATAATGAAGTGGGTGGCTATAAAAAGACCAGCGATGTCATCTCTCAAAAAGTGCTCCGTGTGGCAGCGAAATATGCACTTTCACAATGACCATCCTCCATCCCCCCCCCCCCCCCCCCATCCCCATCCCCATCTCAACTACCTCACCTGCCTCTGGACAAGCTGGGGCAGAAGCCTAGCCACAGATGGGCCCAAAATAAAAAATAAAATAAAAAGACCTTGGGGCAGCATGGTACATTTCTGTGCAGGTTTCAAAGCGTTTAAACATTCCTTCCTGATTTAATCCAAGAAGAATTGAAACTAAACAAAGACAGGGAAACCTCTGAACTCAACTGTCACTGATGGAGTGCTGTGCCAACAGCTTCCGTTAGCAATTTATAGGAAAGGAGCTGCAGCGGAGATGGCATAATAGCTTGGCTGTGCAGAATGTAATTTCAGCTAAAAATGAAAAATGGTGGTAGACCACAAGGCTATGCAATTCTTTGTCCATTTCAGGTGTTTCTGTGTCAAGCTGCACTGTACGAGTATGATGGCAAACCGTTTGTTTTTAGCTTGTTTCCTCCAGGTATGCCAGGAAGCTGGGCTTTAGTGCCTTATATGGCAGTCCCGAGAAGTTGTAATTCTGATACTTCCTGGTTGGAATCTCCCAATGTCATTCCAGACAAACTCAGAGGTTCAAGAATTCTGACCTCCTACAATGAACCTCCATTCAAAGTTCCCACTTCTAAACTCTGGGCAAATTGATCTATCCCTATTTCGAAGTCGGAACTTAAGCCCGACCTCCAACTTGTACATACAGAACAATTCCGCGCAATACAGCTGCACCTGTACACAGGTGTCGCAGCAACAAAGTCAGTGGCTTCCTCTTCCTGTTAAAGGCTGTTCTTATTTTTAATTCTGACAAACACAATGTAGCACTCGCCACATCACTCTTCAGCCTTTTTCATTACTGATAACTGACTTCCACCTACCTCACTCTCTTCTTTCTTTATTTAGTTAACAAACCATTTCTGCTTAAAATCCAACCACTCACTTCCTTCTTTTGTTGCGGCGTTGACACAGGGTCATAACGTGCGCCTTGCAGCATATTCACACACACCATTCAAGCACACATTTGCACTCCCACAGGGCATGTAGGAGATGTAGGTGGCGGGTGTGTGGGCGTGCGTGTGTGTTACAAGCCTGCCGGTCTCTGCCTGCCTGTCTTTGTCTTTCTCCGGTTTGCAGGGCAGGGTCAAGACACAGATGCTGCTGATCACTTGATTGGGGCAACTGCACTATAAAAGAGGCTACCTGGCTAAAGTTCAGGGTTCCCTCTCTCCATTGCTACATGCGTCGCCTTTGTCTTTTGTTTGGGTTTAGCACATTACTCTGGTTTACACCACACTTTTGTTTTCTTACCATCTCATTCATACTGACTTCACATTTTGCATACATGATTACTTTAATAAATACATATTTTGTTAACTCTTTATCCACGTGTGGTCTCCCTATGTTAAATCACCCAGAACGAGCCGGGTGGTTGTAACAGTGTGTGTGGGAAATGTGTGGATAACCTCGGAGAGGCACACTAGTGAGCGAGTGAGCGAGCGAGGTCCGCCTTACCAGCTTCAGCTGCATCAGGAGGCGGTAGACGTCGGCCATGTCTGCCAGCACCAGCAGGTGGGTGACGGCCGAGAGGAGGGCACGAGCCGCACGCACCATGTTCCCCCGCTTCATCGATGAGCACGGGTCCTCGGCAAACTCTCCTGAGGCCTGCTTCATGGACTCTCCTACAGGGAGGCAGACACACACACAAATTACATCATCTGGATGACCCAAGTAAAGGCTAGATCCCCTTACGACAGCAAAGACTCCATTCATAATATGCACATCATTAATAGTAAACGTGACGCCTACAATTCCAGATTAAGACACAAGGCTACAAAGTGTAGCAGGCACTGAGCAGAACAAATGCACGCGCACACACACACGTAATCAATGAAGTCCTGCTGGTGTGCAGCCTCTACATCTGTTGGTTAATCCTAATGGTACGGCCCCTGCTGGGTTCATTAATAACTCATTAATGGCCTGAGCTGGCCTCTCCATTAGGGGTCAACCAATTATCGTCCTGGACGATTATTAGGGCCGATATTTAGCATTTTTATAATAATCGATATCGGTCATTTATTCCACCGATAAGTCGATATTGAAATGGATAAAGAACGAAGCGCGCTACTTTGTCTGTAAAGCGTCTCTCACTGCCTGCATTTGCTACACTGTGGTCAAGAGCATTGTCCCGCCCACTACACCGTCTGATTTGTTAAGTTAGCACAAATGCAGCCAATCAGGATCGAAGACTGAACACGGAGAAAGTTTAGGATTCTCACTGAGGCAGACAGTAGACTGGGCTTCAGCTGTATGGAGCTACTTTTTGAAGGTAAGGAAGGTAGCCTACATTGCTGAAGTTGCAATGAATCACAATCATCTACACTGAAGTTACAAAAACACCACTTTGTAAGCTATTGTCTCTTTGATCCGGATCAATAAGTAAAGCACCCATTTCCTTCATTTAGCGAATTCCCGATTGATGCACGTTAGTGGTATGCTGTTTACTAGTTAGCCTACAAACTCGGTTGCTGCGCTTCGGGAGTTCTCTGCCTCCACCTCGTCTGTTAATTGTAAATAACGGGACACCTCGGCGGACATAGTACAGACAAGTCCTAAATTATGCGATAGCGAACGTCAAAAAGTCTAATTGCTCCTTTTTGAAACAGACTGTCAGAAAAGACTATGCACCCAGGGCCAGCCGTAATTTGATCCGACCTGAACTAAATCGCGTCCTGAGCTGGCTATTAACGTGCCTTTTAGGCTCTCAAAAGTGTAGCTTATAGCATGGACACAAATTGCATGCTTAAATAGCCTAAGAACTATTTTAAAGGGGAACTTGGCAACTATTTCAACGTAATAAACCCGTTTAGAAATCATTCGGATGGTTAAATGACCTGTTCCGGTGAAAATAGTGACTTTCCCCGCTGCGCCTAGCGTCCCCAGGCGGAAAACCAACCTTGCAACATTGAGACTTACCGTCCCGGAAAGAGAAGTGAGAAACAAGAAACTCGTTTTAAATCGTGTTTCTTACCTTGTAACATCCACATAGTTCTGCCAAGCTTATTCTAACCGTTCGCTAGCTTGTAAACAAATCCATGTGCTTTATCGTTACCTTTTCCCACAGTTTGAAATAGCATAGTGCACAATTTCTCCAGCAGAGGGGGAAATCCTGCCAAGTTTCCCTTTAAAACTGTTTTGTTAAACTATTCAACCGTAACACTTGCCATCACGCATGCACCTCTCCCTCTCCCTCTCTCGTGCACTCACACACACGATGGCAAAGCATCCTCTTTGTGACAGGTCCCTTAACAAGCACATAGCCCATTGTGTAGGCCTACTCTATGAAAATAATTGCCATCACTCAGCTCTTGGATTAACATGATAGGCCTACACAGGATATACACTTGCAAAGAAGAAAGAAAAGTTTGCATAATTAAATGCTTTTGAATGAAATTTTTGCAGCATATTGTCTTTACCATCTACCCCCCTTTTTGACAGCTGACATATCGGTTTTACATATCGGTTATCGGCCCCCTGTTTTGGTAATAATTGATATCGGTATAGGCCCTGAAAAAACCATATCGGTCGATCCCTACTCTCCATCTCTCTGGTCCTAATCGGCCCCTTAGCACTGGCCCCACACTAACACTAAGGGGGTGCGGACACGGACAGACGAGGTCACTTCCTCCGCACCTCAGCGGTGCTGGGCGCCCTGACATCCTAACCTCAACCCCGGCCGCCAAGTGCGTCAACACGCCACACAGCAGAGAGAGAAGCCAGCTCCGTAGTGGTTTGATATGAGAGAGGGGGTTTGAAGTCTACGCTTGGGGTCGGCAGAATCAGAAAACATAGCAAACACTAGAGCTGGAGATGCACCTTTTTAGAGACTCAGGTGCCACCCCTCCAGCCTCAGAATGATGTGGCACTTTTTTAGTGCAGATAGACAGTGTGATGTATTGGTAGTGAGGTACCTTCTACAGATTTAGCATCACTGGTATATTTTGCGTGTGTGGCTATTTCCCAAAGTCGAGCATACTTCTTTGATAGAATGCCTCCTTGCGAGTCGGGTTCTTCGAAGATGAGGTTAGAGGCCTCCCTTGTGTTCTCGGACACTCAACTCTTCAACTGCACGCTTCTGTTTCAGTAGGGGCGCTGCTCTGATGCATGTCAACGCAGAGGATTATGGGTATTTTCGTTCACCTGAGGATCCACAGATGCATCCTTGAAAATTCTCAGAACAAAGGATGCGAATTTCGGAGCATTTTTTAACATTGGAACAGTGCTCGGCGGAGTTCGATGACGTGGCAACTTTGAGTATGCTTCCTCGACTTTGGGAAACTGCCTGCGTTTGTGTGTGTGTGTGTTTGTGTGTGTGTGTGTGTGTGTGTGTGTGTGTGGGGGGGGGGGGGGGGACCCAAAAAAAAAGAAATACAAATAATGCTGTGGAAAAAAGAACCCATAAGTCGTGACTGACACATGGCTATAAAAGGAGCCGAGCATGGATTTGAAGGTGAGGAAAGAGGGGTGCCACTATTCTTTAGATGCCTGCTGCTCTACACTCCTTTTCTTCTCTCTACCAAGCTTGAAGAGGAAGAGGAGAAAAAGTGTGGGGGGGGGATCTCTCTTGGCACTCTGGGTGCTCAGAGTAAAGAAACAATGTAGTCATCCAGGGAAGAGGCCCATAAATAATTTCCCATGACATAAAGCTACATGGTGAGTAGTGACATGCAAACCGACATGTAGCAACAGTAACAGTGTCCTCCTCCTCCTCCTCCTCCTCCGCACCCTGCACATCCACACACACACACACACACACACACATCCTTCAGCCTCCTGTGGAACAACATCACTGGGGTGGGTGAGGGGGTGAGTGAGAGAGAGAGAGAGAGTGTGTGTGTGTGTGTGTGTTCATTGCCTGAGCATGGCTTTAGAAGACAGGGAGAAAACACTGCTGGTTGCAGGGGTTTACAAGTTAATTGCATTAGTGGCTTTTTGTCTGACACATGGAAACGAAGAAAGAAAGAGAGAAAGAAAGAGGAGAAAGAAAGAGAGAAAGAAAGAAAGAAAGAAAGAAAGAAAGGAGAGACTTGCCACTATGAACTCTCATTCAGGCCATGATGTTCCAGACAGAAGGCGCTATGTGTACGGTCACATACAGCCTCTGACCTCCAAAACTCACTCTCTATCTCCCACACGCACACACAGAGGCAGTCTTTCAAGTCCGTGCCACACAAAGGCTGCTGGTCTTCATTTGTCTGCCATTGTGTGTCATATTCAGTCTACCTCTTTCCTCAGTGATCTGTGTAGACTTGACAGACGCGACTGACAGTGATTTTGAAACGTATTCATATTGAGAGGAAAGCCACTGCTTTACTCAAGGCTCAGTCTAAATCAAATCTGGATAAAACAAAGGGATATCTAAAGGTTCCCTCCCGCTTGTTCACTTGATGGGCTAAGCATTAAGAGAATTAAGCTATTTTAAAGATTTATAAGGCGTTTGCTTTGAGGAGGGAAAAGACCAGTCATGCAGGAAAGAAATCTATTTCTGAAGTACAAGAAATGCAGATTTTTGTTTTTGCTCCTTCCTTCATTTTCCCCCCTCCCCTCTCAGTGGGGTTAAAGCAAAATATACACTGTAGACTTCACCAACAGGAAGTGGTGTTTGAGGTCTGTGTGTTTCGAGACCAGCCCTGGCCAGCGTGCTCCTTCAGACGGAGGAGGCAGGCAGCTTACAGCGAATAACCCAGCACAAAAGATCACCTGGCACTGCCGACAACCGCTCCTTCGTGTGATTTTTCTCTTTCTCCTTCTCTTTTTCTTTTCGCCAGTCTTAAAATAGCCCCAGGACATCCCACCACCCACCCCAACCTCAAAAGAAAGTCAGCACCTTAAGACTGTCATTCCCTCCAGAGGGTCCGATCAATAAGGCCATTTTCACAGTCCTGATAGTGATCAGTGTGCCTTTAATAAACTCTCATCCATCTCCTCTAAAGTAGTGCCCAGAGAGGGACCAGTGTGTGAGAAGGGGGCAGGAGGTGGTAAGGGGGGGCCGCACCATGATGAAATGCTTAAAATGGCCGTCGCACAAAAGCCATGCGAGGCCTCGAGATCCTCCCGGGAGACAGAGGCACGGGGGGCATTACCATGGAATCCACATTACTCAGCCTTGCCTTATTGAGAGGTATGAGGAGATGGGTTTTGATTGTTGCCATAAATAAAAGCAATTGTTGCGGGAGGAGAAAGGGGATAAAAAAAATAAAAAAAACTAACGACCAACGTGGCACGACATCCCTGTAAAAGCCACTCACATTGATTTACATGAAGGGAATGAACAACAAAAGCAGCTTTAATTTTCAAAAAAAACAAAAGGTTGATATTAACAGCTGCCACAGCTCACTGGGGTGCACTGCAGACAGGCCTGTGTGTTTGGTTTTGTTTTGTTTCTCTCCCCCAGACCGTTCCGTTCTGTTTTTGTGTCATCTGTAGATTTGGCCCCAGTCAATGGCGGAATTATCAGTCTGGCTACAGTTGGCTGAGCCGGCGGCCCTGCGTGGCCCCACTGTCCCAGCCACAGGCGGACAGTCAGCAGCCCCCGGATTCCCAGCCAGTGACAGCATACCAAAATCAATCTGACATTCCTGGGGCATCCGAGCATTTGGTTGGCTGGCCCGCTCCCGGCAAAATTTCTCGTTTTTTTTTCCCCCCCTCGTCTTTCCTCTCCCGATACTGCATCCTAAACCAGGCTAATAAATGTGTTGTGGGGAGGGGTGGTGTGGGTTGGGGGGTTGGACGGGTTGAGGAGACAGGTTGGGGGGTGGGGGGTTAGAGATACAGCTCCTGACAGAGATGTTACTTCAGCGAGCCAGCGTAAGACAGCGCTCGAAAGCTCCATGATGCCCTGCCAGATGAAATCCAGGGAAGCAGCGGATTTTCGCGACTCGCGCGTGCACGAGACATAAGCCTATGTCATGGACTAGGATGCTGACTCGCTCGTATATTTCCAGCACTACTAGCCTGCCGACCAAACGACTGACTGACCAACCAACCCCCTACCCTACCATACCCTACCCTACCTCCCTCCCTTGTCCTGCTGTGGGAGGAAGACGAATCCAGCCTGAAAATCTCATTTCAGTCAACTGGGTTCTACTTCTGACAGGTGTTCAACTTAATAACGGCTGACATCGTCCATGACGACAGAGGGAAATGTCAGATACTGCAGCGCGGTGGACTTGGACTGTCATCCCCTCGGCAACCGGCTAAATGAGAATATCTTGATGGAGCACTGCAATGAGCAGGAATATAGTGACAAGCTGTTCTCTAACCGGCGTGACAATCCCTCCTTGGACTTGGAACATGTACATATACCTAGGATTAGCCCACAAATATGTGACAATTTATCACCACACCATGCAAATCCCTTTTGCCCAACAAAGATCCAAACGACTGGAACTGCCATCCCCGTATATCCCCAGAGGGTTAACAGCTTGAGGATGATGCAAGAGGACACAAGCATATTTGTTCTTTTTCAAAATAAATAAATAAATAAATGTATGGGTGGGGGGGGATATTCAGGACTCTGAGCAGAATGTCTCATTCACTGAGCATCAATATCAACAGGCTCTTAAAAAATTCATAGCTAACAAGACACAGAGAGATGAGGTGCAACACTTATTTGACAGGGTTAAACCTTTCTATTAACGCATCTCCTGCAGCAGTCTTCAGAAGAATAACACGCAGAAGCCGCTAGGGCAGGAGGCGTAATGAGGTTTAACAAGGGATGAAGGGGGTGTTGGGTGGGTGGAAGGATATAGTGGAAACATGGGGCCTTAAGGCTCTGTTCGCTGTGTGACAGCCCAACAAATAAAGAGAGGGGAAAAACAGGGATGTGTGGATGTGCAAACCCAGGTTAAGTGTGTGCACAATGTATGCCTGTCGATTCCGGTTACAATAATGGCCATTAAATCTACTGGAGAGCATCCTATGAGGGGGTTGAGGGCAATTCCTATGTGTAGGAACCTGCTGCTACTGGGGTGTAGCACAATCACATGTGCTTGCTAGTGCCACCTCAGCCCTAATGCGACCCCTACCTCCCCCTGCCGGCTGCGTACCTTGCTTGCGGACATCCTCCACAGCGGCGGTGAGCTCGTCTTTCAGAAACTGGCTCTCCTTGGCGATCTTGTCTCCTTTCTCCAGGAAATTCAGTGTGGCAGTCTCCACAGAGGCGGCCAGCACGTGGGCCTTCTTCGAACGGCCCTTCTTCTTGTTAGATGGTCCCTTGTTGCTGGAGTTTACCAAGGTCGTGACCTGAGGGCGTGCGGCAGGAGAAATCGAATAGAACAAATGATTTAGATGTATGGGCCTATATACACACACAAGGATGAGTGAGGTAGCCAGAGGGGTTTAATGAATTCTCTTTTCAAAGTAAGGAGAGTTCCAGAAAATGCTAGTCTACTCTAGCCCAAAGACGATGAGTAAGCCGAGCAGTCAGAACAGGGGGATGGGATGGGGTGGGTGAATGGGTGGATGGGTGAGTGTGTGTGGGGGGGGGGGGGGGGGGGGGCAGTAGAGAGAATAAATAGGTACACATGCACTTCATCTAAGAGTAGGGAGATGTGAGGAGTGTTTAAAAAAATAAAAGAAACTAAATTAAATCAATATTGCCTTTATTACTGAGAACACTTTGAATGCAACTGTCTGCCAAGTGCAGCATCTCACCTGGGTGACCAATGGCTCCAGCAGGCGTTCCACTGCCAGAGTCCGGATTTCCAGACTCTTGGGGTCCCATTTGAAGGTGATGTTGGGCGTGTTAATAGTACTCATGTTTGCGGACTTTCTGAGGAGAGAACAAACAAGAGAAAGAGTCAGACAGGGGGAGGGTGGGTCAATAAAAATGAAAGATGGCGAGTGGAGCGGGCAGAGAGCCGTTACAATGAGAAGGGGACAAAAGGGATGCCTAAAGCAGCTGTCTATTTTCCTCTAATGTGGCACAGTACATTAAACACCAAACCTGTGGGCATAAGGAATATCACACATACATGAACCACTGGTCTGTGGACTGACTCCCTATGGCAGTTTATCACACGGGACAACTGGCTCTGGCCAACACTCTCAGAGAGGTCTGAGGCAAGAAGGTTAATCATTCAATCTGAGCATATCAACATCCCGTCAGAAATAAAACAGCTGCACTGGCCCAGTGAAGGGTTTGTTTACATCATGTAGAAGACTGACAGGATTTAGTGCCCCAGCATCACAGCGTGCCCCAGATTCAGGCTGTCATTGTATTGATTGCTCATAGTGCAAATATAAAGTAAGAGATAATCGGGATATCCTGAGGGCTCAAACACATATATAGGCCAAGAGTTGACATGTCGGTCGCCGGTGTGAAATTGACATTTTAAGCAAGCCGACATATCAGGACAAACATATGTGATGTTAGACATAACTTTAAATTTAGCGATCAGTTCATTAATAGAGAATACTGTTAAATGTTAGAGAAAAAAGTCATGCAAGAAACGCATAATCAGGCCACAACAACCCAATCAATCAAATCAACAAATCACAATCCAATCAATTTAAAAAAATTAAGACTTAAGAAACAAATAGACATGTGGTGACGTAAAGCCTTTATGTCTAAAGATGATTACACGCGTACCTTTTAAAATATATATATTGTTCATGTAACAGCAGATGTCGCATGTTTTGGAAAAAGTCGCAGCTGCTAGAACTAGTGTTACCCAGTAGAAGGGCGGTGGCCATCCAAAAGTCCAGGTATCGTTAACGTTACAATAAAACCAGGAAATCGTAAGGCCGTTCAATTAGGTCATATTTCCAACTTCAAAAACTAGTATATAACAACTAACAGAAAGACTCACTGTGGGTTGGTTGAGTGTCTAAACTAAATGTGATCATATCGTACGAATTATTAGACAACTAACATAATCTTATTCTCCGCCGCCCAATGATGCACTGTAAAGTTAGGTAAACGGAGAGCTAACGTTAACCGTTTGCTAACTTAGCCACAGTCACTTGCTCAGCTGGGGAAACCTGATCCTTAGCAAATTATGCTACAAAACATCAGCCATCACAAAGTTTTTAAAAATGAACGAATTGTTAGATACTCCCGATAATACCAACCAAGACACACGATGCTGTGATTCACGTTATTAGAGCATAACTGTCTAAAAAAACGTACCCCAGCTATGCATCCGCAACTATTCTCATTACAATGCGAGGTATCCCAAACATCCCTGTCCGAACTATGGAAACAAGCTAATGCTAGCTCACACCGCTATCTATTTAGTCAGTGAAGCTACTTAGCTACACACTTCACTTGCTTTGTATCTATATCATAACCAGTGATGACTATTTGTACATGACTGTACAGTCACTGACATTCACAAACCATTTATACAATATAATACAACATCTGAAAAAGTGTCGCACTTACTTACCAAAACAAGAGTATCCACTTGGGAAGTTGGGTGTAAATTAGCGTTTCAAAATGGTGGAATGGAGTCCGAGGAATTCAGTGGTTTAGTCAAAAGTTTGAAAACCCTGTACGTCCTCAAGCTTCGGCTCTAGAGAAAAGGAGTAAAAGGTTTACAAACAACGTATATAAAGTTACACACAGCTAAACAAACTCAAAAGAAACCTAAAATACCGTGGTTTCGGCTCCGCAACTTCAGCAGCTACAAGTTTCACCCTCTCTTTGGTTTTCTATGGAGAAAGGGAGGGGGGAGACGGGACGGCTTCCTGGAATGGCGGATAAGCGGCTGACACAGGCCAGTGTCATTCCCAATCGCTATCAGGTGTGTTGTAAGGGCGTGGTGCGTAAACTGAAACGGTGATGTAAACTTTTTCAAACTAAGTGAATAATCAGTGGTAGACCCATTAACCAACAGTTGAATTATACTGTTGAACTCTATGGTTTTAGTTTATTTCTTTAGCCAAGCTGAGTCAGATCAACTGGAAATAAACAAACCCAATCTTTATAAATTCACTAACAATAACTTGTTAGCCTACCTTCCCTAGAGGCCTAGGCTAAAAGAAATCAATTAATTGTAGGCTAGCCTATCTTTATTATCCTTTGCCTTAGATCAGTAGTTCTCAAACTTTTTCAGTCATTCCCCACTTTGAAAGGTGGGGAATTTTCAAGCCCCACCTGACCCCATCAACCTGGCAAAATGATAACGTTGAAATAGTTTTTTTTTTCCACATCTTGGTTCCACATTACATTTATTTTAAGATGTAGATGTTATTTTAATTCATATGTCGGTCACTCGGTCTGTTCATGACTTAAATGTTTGTGTGTGGCTATTTCGTTTGGAATATATGATCTTCCTTGTGAAAAAAGAAAGGCATCATTAAAGATAGGCACAAAAGAACAAACTTCTTGTTCCTCCCACCCCACCTGGCATGCCTCTATCCCCCACTAGTGGAGCTCGCCCCACACTTTGAGAACCCTTGCATCTCCTCATTTCTAATAAAAGGTCTTCATTTTGAATAGGCCTATGACTGAAGCCTGTCAGGAATTTGAAGAAGGGGGCGTGGACATTTTTGCAACTGGTGTTGTAGTTGACACTCAACAGCATGTCTGAGCATTTGGCCCTGACTCAGATATACAGGGAAAGACAAGATAAGGCTCCCCACTGAGGACATAAAAGGAAGACATGCACAGTCTCTGAAGACTTAGTGTAGTGTTCACAGATAAGAGTCCCATGGCTCTGCAGTTCATGTATGTGTGTGCTTCTCTGTGTGGGTATAAAATGCAAATACTTGCTGTTTTTAAGATATCATATGAGAATCTTTGAGTCACAGTGTACCACAATGCAGCATTCTCATCCGGTCGAAATGACAGAAATAACAGATTTGTGTCATCTGTACACCCACATGCCTTCTCGCAGCAGCTGAAAGTGACAGGGTAATAACTGTTACCATCATCCAAATCATATATTTCCCTCGGATAGCACTTTTCATTGCCTGTATGTATGTTTCATCACGTTGACTATAAAACAAAGGCATTGACTGCCATCATTGCTGCCATCATTGCCTCAAATAGACTGAATGCACTATTTGGACCGAGAGTGAATGTGTGTGTGTGTGTGTGTGTGTGTGTGTGTGTGTGTGTGTGTGTGTGTGTGTGTGCGCGCGCATGCATGTACAGGCACAAATGTGTGTGTTTGTGTTTGATGGCAAGATCTGAGGTGGATGGCAAAGCTCTCTCTATCATTAAATGACTGAATACCAATGTGAATTTTAATGAACAAAATCTACAGGATCCAAGTGTTTTTTTGTTTTTTTTTTGCGCTTAATGAAGTGGAGATACAATAAACAGGTTATTGGAGGAGCCAGATGTATTAAAAAAAAATAAACATACACATTTTGTGCATAATGGCCTCACAGAATTATGGCTGTGCAAGAGAGTGAATGCCTTATCCCTTCCAATGCGTTGCTTTTACAACTACCCCATCTTTCTTTTATATGGCAAACCCTCCTTCGTGTCTCTTTATGGGAGATTGAAATTGAAGATAGATAACTGACAGATGCAGCAATTTAGTCCTCAAAAATGTAGGCCTATCTTCTCTGCAGATTTTTCCGAAATCTTCAACGTACCAATGCACCCACCCACTGCAAAAGACGAGGCATCTCCTCAGCTTGCATGAAAACTAAGTAATGAACTGCGACAAAGTGATAGGAGCTGTGGGGTCATAATAGCAATTTAGGTGTGGGGAGGAAATTGCTTTATGAGGAGAATACAGGCAATCATTTGAAATCAGCAGCTGTGTGATAGCGAGTACATTAACAACAATGAGTTCTTGTTCTGCAGGCGACGTCGGGGGGGGAAAAAAACACTCAATTAGACGCCTGGATTAGACGTTAATTAAGAACCTCCACCACCCTGGTAAAACGTGCAACCCTAAAAGTTAAGTGAGTACAAGGCTATTACACAGCCCATGCTGTACAGTACCTCAGTGCTAATTTAAGCATCACAAGATGATTACCAGACAGGAGACGAAGATGCTGAGATAGGGCAGTAATTGTGGTGGAGCTATCTGTGAGAGAGGACACACTAACACTTGTTAATAGATTTGTGGAGGGTAACTTTAATCTGTTGGGGAGAAATATTTTCAAGGGGTTGGTTGGTGATTTTCCAAGAGCTAAATCAAGAAGTCATGAAATTAAGGTCACAAATAGCTGATTTAAAGCAACAGTATGCCGCAATCTGTTGTTTTTTTCTAAGGTCTGTTTTGAAAGGCAATTAGTTTTATTATCACCTTCAAGTTCAGGGAACAAATATGAAATACTGTCATGAACTGTGTCTCTTTAGATAAAATCATCTGCTAACTGAATAAATGCAAGTAACTGGAATAATATGCTCCCTATTAACACTATACAGAATGCTATGAGACCAAAAAAAGAGTGTATAAGAAGTGACAGGGGCTGTGAAAAATATTTACCATTTCTAAACAACAGCTTGTTCATGCGGATACACTTCATGTGTCCTTGAACCTCTCTTCTATATCTCCCCTCCCCTTCTCTGCTGCCACCAAGCACACAGTCCAATCTATCAGACGTAGGATGGGAGCACTTTATAAATAATTCCTTCACATAATGAGGCTATGAACATGTGTGCCATACTGAATGAATAATCAAGTCCCTCCATTCTAATTAAAGCAGACTGAGTCTATACTGGTTGTGGGAAACAGAGTTCACAGGTGTTTTTGTTGTTGTTGTTGTTAGTGGTGGTGGTGTTGCCCACCCCCCATCGCCCATCCCCCACCTCCCTAAGGCCATGCTGCAGGGAAGAATAATGCACCACACCCAAATGAGTCATTCAGTTGTCAAGAGCCCATCCAGAAGAAGTGGTGATGTCATCCTCATCAGACGGACAGACTGTGGCCTTATCGCCAAGGCCCCGTCATTAGCATCACCATGGCCGTGTGTGTGTGTTGTGGTTGAGCTCTCAGAGTGATTAGCAGAAGAGGCTCTGCTATTTGGATATGCATGGCTCGTAGCATGCCCTGAAGGAGTGGTGTCTGGGAGAAATAAGCCGGAGAGCATGCTAACAACTGCTACATAAAAAAAGCCCAAATCCCTCACAAATCACAGGAACAATAACTTGGAACTACACCCAGGACAGTGTGATGAGGAATTAATTGGTTATCATGAAAATGTATTTGTGAACAGCAAATAATTAGGCAAGCAGTGGATTAATGAAAACTAACCATGGAGAACACATATAATTTCTCAGAGGACGTGTTGCCATGGAATCCAGCAGGCAAACTTTTAATGCTTTGTCCAATGTATATTCAACAGTTAATCTGTCTATTTTCTGAATTGTATTACATCAACTCATGGTTTCTTAGACACTAAAGTGTTGTCAGTGTCCTCATGATAAGTCACAGGGGTGAGTAGGTCATTGCTATGCATCACACTTTGCAGTAAAATAATAAGCTGTGATATTCAGAACCTTAACTGCCAGCCCTGAATCGTCTGTCCACTCTCTACAAATACTCCCTACAGAATAAGTGATGTGCTTTTTTTTCTCAATCAAGGACAAGCTTGTGTTACTATGTATATCTACAATGGTAATGTAGCCTTAAGAAATATGATATAAATAAATATACACTCCTGTGTGCAGTAGCTAAAACTCAGCAACTATCCGCCGTGTCCTAGTGAGTGAGGTGCCCCCTGCCTGCCTCATCTACTCCACAGCCCTGTTTTATAAAAGATGACTCGTGGGATCTGTTCCATTTTGCTATGAGATCCACTGGGGAGTAGGAGGAGGGATTGAGGAGTAGATACTAGGCGAGGCCATGACGGACGGTGAGAGTGGTGATGAAAGTGGGCTCTAACTTGGATTAAGTCGTCATTGGAAAGCGTCAGGGATGAATTGTTTCTTGGTTTCCCTCTCGCCTCATTCTGTCTCACAGGCTTCAAGCGCCCGTCTCACAACTTGTTGACATTCACGGATTTCAAAGTGGAACATTTGAGATCTTTGAAACCGATCATAACAATCTTGTTCACTCACAAACCCAGTTGAAGCTTTAGTTTTTTGGAATCTAACTGAGCGTGGAAAGAGTTAAAACAGGCTCTAAAGGGTCGTGACAAACGTGTCACTGCCTGTTGTCTAGACAGGAAGGACACTCCCTCCGCTGTGGTTACAACATCCAGGCGCACTCTGGCCCTTGCAACCTGAGGAGCCGGAGGGCCTGTTTGTGTACGGCATGTTTCTAGGGCAGTCTTATCAGTCACATCCAGTAGTTCATTTCGTCCAAGTTTTTAATTTACTTGTGGACCTACCATCGCTATGGCTATATTACAGATTCTAATAATTTTACATAGCCATGTTGTTTTATTATTATTATCATGCTAGGTCACGTATAGCATTCCATTCTCAGGCAGACTGGTATAAACAATAACTCCAAGAGAGCATTATGATGACAGTGACCTGTTATACTGTATTTTTTTTTGTAAGTGGTCGGCTGTCAGCCATGCTTTACAATAGTATGTATTTTTACATCTGCCTTTGCTGAAAAGCAAGGTCATATCTCTGGTTACGGTGAGTCAACATGTGAGTCACAAAGGACTTTAAAAATAAAGGGCATTATTGTATTGGTCACTCGTGACCTAGTTCATCCTGTGAGCTCCATCATGCTCCTAGACTTCTATTCATGAAATAATGAATATATAGTGCATGCAGCACTATCATTAAGATAAAGGTAAATCTATGTTTAAACTGAATTACTATTTACACAGCATTATGTTTTCAGTATACTGTTGCAATGGATGATGTGCTGTCAATAATCCTACCAAGATTATGATGATTTTCTTGACAGATTGTCTTGACAAGTTAAGGTGGCAACCCTCAAGTGTAACAGCTCTCAGTTTTGAGCTGGTGCTGTGATTCCATTCCATATGACTTGCTTTTCACTTGATAATATGCAAAGTTTAAAAAAAAAAAAACATGAGGCAAGTGCATTCAGAACATGTTCTTGTTTATGATGTTGGAGATGAATCTTGAGAGGGGGGCTTCTGAGCTGTCCATACAATAGAATCTCCCATTAGAATCTCCCACTAGAATATTCTCCCATTGAAAATTCCATTATGATCAAAAAAGGCACAGACATTGTGAGGCAATGATGGGAAATTACTTTTTCTCTCTGCCCAGTCATCCATGTTTCATTTCTTTGATACCATGTGAAGTATGGGTCATTGAGAACATAAAACTCTCACACTTCAGACAAGCTGTGGTGCAAAGAAGTATTGCACAGTTTCCAGTTCATCAGACTTGACACTCAGTCTTTCTGATGAGAGTAAAAACTTGTGCTGAGAGGAAGTCTCTGGTAGCACGCCTGTAGATTATTTCTTTATTTCTGAGTATTTATTTATTTATTTATTTATTTATTTATTTATTTATTTATTCCAGTGATCTCTGACTCGATGGAGACAGCGCCTCTGTTGATTCAACAACATGTCAAATGAATAAAAAGAAATGGTTGACGGCCGGTCAAAAAATAAACCCCGGATATTTCCAAATACTCCAGTCCTTTTTACACAGCTCTGTTTTTCAAAAAGACAAAAATAAACTGATACTGATACGGGGGCAAAATCTGTTGCTTCAATAATACGTCAATCATTCATATCGTTCACATTTTTTTTTTTAATCATGTATTGCATTTCTTTAGAAATGAGGAAGTTATGCTTCACCAAAACGCGAAAGGTAATTGTTATATGGACCATTGCTCGCTGTGAAAGCCTGCCACATTCACTGATGTGGATTGCAAGAATGACAGCTAAGTGGATTGAGGTACAATGCTGAAATACTACCTGACCAGATAGCAATAAACATCCAGTCATTGCCCTTGCTCAACACTGTAAACAACCCACCATTGGTTGACAGGTCAGAAGGCCTATATATCCTCAATCATGTCAGGTCACCCCGGTAATACAGTACACTGTCAGAGGTGGTTTGAACTAGTCTTTTTGAACCTGCCAGTGCTTGTGAATAAGAAGTATCTTCCCCTTTAACTTCCCCCCTTCTGAGCTCTTGTGGTCAGGGATGGTAGTATTATGGTATGTCTATTGATATATTATATACAGTATATAATTAGCAGAACATAGAGGAACGCAGGAGAAATACCGCTGGTCAGTACAGATGGCTTCGCATCAGTTTGTTATTTCCGCTGTTATACACCGTGGCCAATGTTTTTCTCTTTGTGTATGTTTTTTTTCTTTTTCAGAAAGGTAATAACAGTCTATCCCTGTTCTCTTTTGTGTATTCCATTTATCATTTGTTCTCACCCCCTGGTGATCTTCCTGTCATTAAAAACGACACACAGACAAAAAGACACATCTGATCCACCCTGCTGTAGCCATTTGCTAACAAGGATCAATCTGCACAATAATGAAGTGAAATCCAAATGACACGCTTTCATTAAATTCCCCTGGCTGGTGAGGACATTTAATCACATTTAAATGTGTACAATTATTGAAACTGAACATTGGGTGCCATGGTGTAGTAATATTGATTCCAACCTGCCTCTTTTCATTTAGGCCAATAGATTTTTTTTTTTGAAAGTAGGTAGTAGCACTGTACAATACTATAAGGTTACAGAACTCATCTGAGGGGGGTTAGAGGGAGGAGTTGGAAAAATGAATGACTAGCACCCAGTCACTTATTAAATCGAGACACCGCTGGGGAGAAAGAGAGAGAGGGGGAGAGAAAGAATCTGTCCGCCAGCTCTGCATAAGGATCAGAGACAAGCCACTGCACACACAACATGGTGTGTTAGGCATCATTTTCTCCTTCTGGGGGAGAGACAGAGACAGTGTGGCAATCACAGAGTCAGCTCAGGCTTTAATGGCATGCATCAGTGAGGGCATTATAAAGGCATTTACAGGACTTCCTCCTTTTACCTGAACCTGCGATGAACCCCCCAGCACCATCAGCACAGAGAGAGAGAGAGGAAGAGATAGTGAAAAGGAAGAAGCACACGTAGATGTAAGACGGAAGAGGTGGGGAGGGGAGAAAACAGAGAGAGAGAGGAAGCAAGCGTGGAGAGTGGAAAAAGGCAAAGAAGAAGAAAAAAGAAAAGAGCGATAGAGAGAGGAGAGAGAGAGATGGAGAGAGAGAGGGAGAGAGAGGGGGAGAAGGAGAGAGAGAGGGAGAGAGGGGGAGAAGGAGAGAGAGAGATGGAGAGAGAGAGGGAGAGAGAGAAAGAGAGAGAGGGGGAGAAGGAGAGAGAGAGGGAGAGAGAGGAGAGAGAGAGATGGAGAGAGAGAGGGAGAGAGAGAAAGAGAGAGAGAGGGAGAAGGAGAGAGAGAGGGAGAGAGGGGACACAGTGATGCACACATTAAGGGCACATTATGATGGGAGATGAGATGTGGGCCTTGAAACCTAAGAGGGTCTCCAGTGTCCTGCTCTTTTCGGTCTTTGTGCGGGGAGGGCTGGCGATGTCGCCGTGTGCACTTCAGGCCGTGGCGCATAAGTCAGTCTCCACCGCGGCTGCCATGGCAATTTTCGTCCAGCGCACAGTAAATGTTTTATATAACGTCAGAGGTGGCACTCACACAAGAGGGGAGCATTTAAATGAAAAATTAATGCAAGCAGATGTTTAGGTTTGCATCCCTCATGGCTGTGCACACATTTCAAAAGAGCGAGAATTGATGTAGAAAAAAAAATGGGGGGAAAAAAAAACGTCCAGGCCTTCACCACGCATGATTTAACACGCGTCTCTGGCACATGATAGATGCCGACGACAGGATCCGTATGAATTTACCATCACCGTTCTGTCATCCAGAGCGAAGTTGCCGACCTGACATCCATAAGTGGGGATTTTGGGATATGTCTGTGACACACCCCTACCCTGGCAGCAATGTGCCAGATTAGGCCCAGACCCGTTCCGGAATCTTCCGCTGTCTCGTGACACCCGTCGCCAGCCGCAGAGCTATGAGTGTGTTTTGTAATAGCCCTGGTAATGAGGTGCGGATGCAACAGTGCGGTGACAATGCCATAGGCAAATGGGGGACGCTGGCAGTGTTACCTCTCACAGGGCTGCTTGTCCCTGCTGACAGCCTGGCCAGTGGCATTCAACAGGAAAACATGAACAGAGAGCGGGGGTGGAGGAAGAGGAGGAGGAAGAGGAGGATGAAGAGTTGTAAGCCCACTGCTTGGACTGGAGGAGAGAAAGAAATTTGTCTGCTATCTTGCTTCTCGAACACCCTGCAGTCAAAGAAAATCAGCCGCATTCACGTCTGAGAGCCCTGAGAGGAAAAAAGAAGGTGCTGCAAGCAGTCATTTACCGACGAGAGGTTGGGGTAGCGAGGGAGAAGGAGAGAGAGACAGAGAGAGAAAGAGAGAGAGAGAGCGAAGAAAATCATCCATCCCATAATACTCACCTCTCACTTTCAGTCGGCGCCACACGGTGACGGGGAACGCTGGGAGCCTCAACGCCCACCTCTCCTCTCCTCTCTGCTGGCCCGATCCACCTCAGCTGCTGCTCCGAACTTGATTGCAAGACAGGAGGGGGTGGGGGTGGGTGCAGACACCCAAGGTTAATGCTTCCGATGCGGTTTGACTCATCAATATAAATCACATTTCACTAGCCAGATCACACTCACAGCTGTTTCAGAAGTGGGGGGGGGGGGGGGGGTTCTCACACACACACATTTTTTTGTTAATTCCCCAAATTGTTTATGGGTGATTCTGCATGGGGGGGGTATATTTGATTTAAAAAGCTGTTAAGATCAGTGGAAGTGAAGCCAGATCTTTAATGCTCAGTTAGGCCTATGGATTATAAAAATAAAATGACAGTAGTTGTTAGACTATATAATGCATCCATGGAAGACTGAGTATCAAGCAGCTGCTGAATCTTACATCAAAATCGTTAATTGCCTACGTGGGTGTGTTTTGAGGACATCAACCATATGTACATATTTCACATACCTGAGCTAATTGCAAAGGAGACCGTCTTCTGGTAATTACAGCATATGGCCATTCAACAGTCCTACACAGGACACTAAGAATGGATTCGATTAAAGCAGGTATATTTGAGCAGAAGATTGAACCCAGTTTAATGTGGATGATGGCAGTTTGTTTGACCTTTGCTCTTTTGCCTGCACTCCAGAGGTGAGAATCTTTAGAACTTTGTCTATCTCACACACACACACACACACAAATTCACACACACACACACACAGAGAGAAAGTCAGAGAGAAATATACCTGCAGCTCAGCCTTTCAGCTTAAAACATGTTCTCCCATTACGAGCTTTCAGGGGACTAATCTGAAAGGGTGAAAGGGTTAATGATGAACAAAAAAATGCCTGTACTGTTTTGGCATCCCACCTCCCTCCGCTGACACCCATTATCAACGTCCCAGCCTCATCATTATGACCATCATTATCACCCACGGCTGACACTAACCACACCAGGGTGGTTTGGTTTATGGGACCCACAGCAACAATGCGGCTTCCACCACCAAAGCCTGGCAATCCGTGGCAGGCGCCCCCGCAAGCCCCCCTCACCCCTGTGGCCTTCGCTGCGGCGCTATAAGTTTTCATTATTAATCGGGTCTTGGATCATATCTTCTCCTTCTTCCGTCTTCCTGCTGCCACAGCTCTCCAAGTCCTGGCACACCATAACTCACGTAACTACTCGTGCTTCGCAGCCAAGCCCCCGAGCTTAAGCTGCAGATTAAAGGAGTGAGGTGCCGAGCGATCTGAGGGACCATCAGTATGCCAGCCGGCCGTTCACCACACACACACACACACACACACACACTTACACACACACACACCGACATACACACACACACATACACACACACACACACACACACACACACCCAAGTCTAAGAGAAGTTTCTAGAGGGGAAAATGTGGGCCTTCCCATGCCAAGCAGGTGCAATTAGCCACTTGACACATCCCTTTTCACTGACTGAAGTTGGCCTGGAATTTGAAAGGAAAGATAAGAATCATTATTGCATTTCCTACATGGAGGGAATATTTTTGCTTAGGCCTTATCCAATAAGTGTGAGTGTGTGTGTGTGTGTGTGTGTGTGTGTGTGTGTGTGTGTGTGTTGGGGAGGGGGGGCTGTCCGTAGATGTTTTCTAAAGCGTGGCCATGCGCTCCCCACTCATCAGAGGCTCTTTGTGGAGACACAGGCTGGCTAAATTAAATCAGGCCTACTGAGACTGCTGCTATTTTTGTGGGCGTCATGAGACTGCCAGTCAATCTGGATGGCGCTGCCTATAAAAGAGAGAGAGGCAATCTATGATGTGGTTGTGGCAAGAGAGTACACAGCCAGCAATGTGCTCTCTCCTCTCTCTCCCTCGGTCTCTCCCTCCCTCCCTCCCTCTCTTTCTCCCTGCCTTTCACCCTTTCTTTCTCTCTCTCTCTGTCTCTCTCTCTCTGAAGGGTAGAAGACAACAAACAACTCAAACCTCTTTACTAGGACTTTGCCCTCTCTCTCTTCTCATCTCTCTGCCCCCCCCCCCCACCCACCCACCCATCGACCCACCCACACACACCCACACACACAACCACCCCACCCCCCATACACACAACAAGCAATCACACCTCAATCTAAGATTTTTTAAATACTTTGAGCCCTCACCACGACACACGACATTAACAGGATAATCTCGCCTCCACCCAGCATGCCATTGGAGGCAATGTAGGAGGCTCCACAGGGCACCAGGAAGCCATTATCTGATTCATTATTCTGACTCCTACAAAACGGGGAGAAAGACGAGAAGTCGTATCGAGCCACTCTCTCATCAGGTGCTCACAGGATTGATCGTCTCAGAGGTTATCTCGTTTTTTTTTTTTTTTTTTTTTTTTTCACTCAAGGATCAACCATTTAAAGCATAAATTGTCTTCCCAGGTAGCTTCTCTTAGCTACAGAGGCACATGCGATACCATTGCTTTGCTTTGCGTAGTTTTCACTCTTACCACAAGAGGGGGACACCTGCTGGGAGAGTGTTGCGACTGCAAACGCAGGCTGAATCAAGCTCTGCATTCAGAAGCAGCCTTTTATCAATTAATAAGACACGCTGTGGGACACGATGAGAGATAGGCCTGGACAGCCTCGCGTCGGGCTTTCAGTGAGACTGTCCTGCTTGTTAGTATGCTGAAATGTGCTGGCCACTGTTTGATTCAAGGGAACAAAGACCTCCTGCCCGTTTGCTTGCATATGTAAATATACAATGGGAAGCAGAAGCAGTCCATGCCATAGCAAGTAGAGGAATTAAATGCCATTACTGTTTGCGGAAGTGACCACTGAATTGAAATGTGTAAGCATGGTAGAGACATGTGGAAGAATATTATACAAGGAATGCAGCTCAGGTATACAAAGGTAACCTTTGTGAATACACATTCTCTGGCAGGAAATGCTGTCGTCTGACAACAATTTCTGCAACAGGCCTTCAAGTTTGCATTGCTGCATGTTTGGAGTGGTCTCTCATGGCCAGTTACCATGGTGCTGTTGGGCAGTTCAACGTGTTCCCACTAGGTGGTGACACTTTCCCATTCTAAGTTAACAATGTCTTACAGCTGGGAAAGAGTTATTGCAAGTTCATATTTATAAAACATGTGAGAGAATCTTGTGTCCACGCCTGGCCTTCCGACTGATGTCTCTGAGAGGGATGCGTTCTACATATTACATGTCACAACTATGAATATTGCACACTCACCCAATCAATTTCCCCCAGTGTTCCTTCCCAAGCATCCATTATGAAGGGGTGCCTTGGTTAAATGTGCATACATTTAGTTTCATACCAGATCAACCGTCACTGTCCAGGCCAGTAGAATCACGTTTTCCACTCAACTAGGACCTTATGTTTGTGTTTAGGGAGCTTCACACATAGTGCAGGCTTGTTGAATGGAGAGAACCAAAAGCTCCCAAGTGCCACAAGCCGAAGAGCAAATTTAGGCTTCTCGATTGGAGAATGAACTGTGTTCAATGGAACATTATGTGACCAGGGTAAGCACTAGCCACAAACTACAATGACCCAACTACGCCACCCAGGGACAGGAGGGGGGGGGATCCCACCCCACAATTGTATAAATAGTTTGCCACAAGGAAGTTCGTAGTAGAAACAAAAGGGGAGTAGAGACCCGATTCTCAAGTTCACAAATATATTTTATTCTTATTTATTATTTAATTCTCTAGATGTAAAAGAGACAAAAAAGGCATACAGAATGAAATACTAGCTTGGAGAAGGGTTACCAGGCAGACCAACCACTGGAGGGCAAAGAGACACCCATCACCTGTGCTCTCTTTCTATCTCACGCACGCACACACACCCACACATACACACACACACACACACACACACATACACACACACACACACACACACACACACACACACACACACACACACACACACACACATGGGTATCAACACTCACAGCAAATAAGTAGTGTAAGCACACAATTATGAGTGCACCCCTAAAAAGCCTTGATAAGCATGCAGTGAACGGTGAGGAGGGGAAAGACATAGAAGGCCTGCGCTGCCAGTGGGCCTGATGAGTGGACTCTCCTACACAAGAGAAAGGGCTACAGGATTACATTAGGTGATTGAACCGACACAGTTGGTTTGACAAACAAATACATAACAGCACATGGACCAAAACTAAAGAAACAGACATCCAAACATGACCACACGCGCCAGCTCAAGGCAAGTAAACATCAGCTATGGGAAAAAAGTAAACCAGTGTCGGCGTGTTGAGAGAGTAGCCAATGAACACCAGAGGACAAAACAAGCAAGTTGCAACTATATAAGAGCTGAATACGTATGACAGAGAAGCAGTGGCATTAAGTGGAGTTCCTCCTTGCGCCTGTACGCTAACAACTCATGCTTTTCAACAAGTCATCTTGTACCGAGCCCACGGCTCAAACAGGGGTGGCAAATGGCAAGGCGTTTGCTGGAAGTTCAGCACCAACTATGGAAGCCTGCCAACAACCAGCAATCTAGAGAAAGTAAAATCCAAGAAGCCAGGCCACAAAGAAACATATGTCAAATGAGGAGGTTTGAAGTGTGTGATGTTAATTACTGAGCACACCTACGTAATCAAATTTGGGGTGTAGTCCTCGGCTACATTTCAAATTAATCCAACATTAGTCAAGTCAAGTCAAGTCAAGTTTATTTATATAGCGCATTTCATACACAGAGGTCATTCAATGTGCTTTACATAAACAAAACCAAACAATAATAACAAATAAAAGCATAGAAGGGCAATATAGTCAAAGAATAGTTAAAAGGTAAAGATCATAATAAAAAGAAAACATAAAACACAAGGTAAAATCATTTAAAAATAAAGAATAATTAGTAAGCAAAAACAAAGGCAAAAGTAGTAAAAAAAAGTAATAAAAGACAAGGTAGAATAATTATCAAGGCAGATTCAGAATTTGTAACTCGGTACAGTTAGCAGAAAGCATCTGAGAACAGTTTGGTCTTAAGTCTAGATTTAAAACTGGCTACAGTTGGGGCCTTTTTGATGTCATTCGAAAGTTGGTTCCACAGCTGAGCCGCATAGCAGCTAAAAGCTGCTTCACCATGTTTAGTTCTAACTGTAGGTTTTACTAGCAGGTTTTTCACCTGGGACCTGAGAGGACGCGAAGGTGTGTACTGCTGAAGCATGTCTGACAAGTATTTAGGTCCTGCTCCATTTACTGATTTATAAACAAGCAATAGTGCTTTAAAGTCAATTCTGTGACTTACTGGAAGCCAGTGCAAGGACTTAAGAATTGGAGTAATGTGGTCAGTTCTTGTAGTTTTTGTTAGAATCCTAGCTGCTGCATTTTGTATCACCTGAAGCTGTTTAATAGTCTTTTTAGGAAGGCCTGTGAACAGTCCATTGCAGTAATCAACCCTGCTGGAGATAAATGCATGAATGAGTTTTTCCAAGTCATGCTTTGACATCAGCCCTCTGAGTTTGGCAATATTTTTGAGGTGGTAAAAAGCTGATTTAGTTATTGCTTTCATGTGGCTGTTGAAATTTAGATCACTGTCAATTAATACACCAAGATTTTTAACAGTATCCTTTGCCTTCAACCCTTTTGTGTCAAGGAGAGTGGCAACCCTAAGTCTTTCCTCCTTTTTACCAAATAATTACTTCAGTTTTTTTACAGTTACATAGACTGCAATATATGCAGTAATGACAGGGTACTTTTTTGTTTTCACTGTTTTTAAGCCATGGTGCGCGCATTCATTTAGAAACCCAAATTAAAAGATGGTCGATTCAGAACACTGAACACAAGCTGATTGTGAAATGTGTGTGGGCAAAGATGCGGCGGCTTAAAAACTGCAACAGCGGCATCGACAGCAGTGCTTTCCATATCTTGCGGTCAGTGACCAAGGGTCAGGCCATACTAGGTGAATGTGTAGCCACCTGGAAGAAGAAAAAAAAACACAACTTCCCATAAAGCAGAATATATAAAGCAGATAAATTCTATTTGAATTAATTTGTGTCTAGCTTCAACTGTGAAGATAAATATTTTCATGCTAAATTAAGTGTAATTCTCTACATCTTCTGTAGAAAGCCCAAACAGAGGAATAGCTCACTGACCAATTAGGTCAGTGCCTAACAAACACATTTAGCTCTTCCTGGGAGCCTGTCTGATGTTGAAAAGCCCATGTGTGAGGCAGAAGTGGAGCTTAACATCATTATCCAGCCTCATCTCAAGCCCTGTCTAGGAAAGTGGGGAGCTTCGAAGCTCAGGAAATTCCACTCAATGGCCCCTGCAGCACCTGATCTGCTGAGGATTAGTCTGTCAAGTACAAATATGAACTTTCTGAGACTGAATTACAATCTGTCCTCCCCTCTCCGAATGCAGAGTGAGAGATATTGTATAACTCTAAGCCCTCATACTACACAAGAATAGCTATATCTGAGCGATGCAGTAGAACAATATCAAATGAAAACACCACTTAGTCTGCAAAGAATGTCTGATATGACCCTACCACCACCACCCAACCAAGCGTGGGTAGAAAAAGCAAATAAATCAGTGTGCATTACGATCCCATTATAACCCTGTTCTGACCCCATTATACTGTATATGATTATATATGTGAGTGACCATGACTGCTCATATCCAACAGCGAGGAACGATAGCCATCTTTTACATTCCTCCCACGTACGAGCGACCACTCCACAGACAGGGCTCCGGGTGCAGCCATGTGAACTATCCTCAGCTGCCACGAAGCATCAGCGGCACAGGCACCATGATCACCGCTGATACCACAAGCACGAGCACTACCACTGCTGTCACTGACAACCGCACACACACATACACACACACACACACACACACACGCATCAACTGTAGAGGCACCATGATCCCGCTGATACCACAAGCACGAGCACTACCACTGCTGTCACTGACAACCGCACACACACATACACACACACACACACACACACACGCATCAACTGTAGAGGCACCATGATCCCGCTGATACCACAAGCACGAGCACTACCACTGCTGTCACTGACAACCACACACACACATACACACACACACACACACACACACACACACACATACGCACACACACACACACACATACACACACACACACACATGCATCAACTGTAGAGGCCACCATGATCACCGCTGATACCACAAGCACGAGCACAACCACTGCTGTCACTGACAACCACACACACACACACATACGCACACACACACGCGCACACACACACACACACACACACACACACACACACACACACACACACACGCACACACACATACATACATATACACATACACAACATCATATGTTTTACATTTTCATGCACTGGTAATTCCTCAGAATTACATTTTCTAATTTTATTTGGAATGACAAGTACTGATTAAAACAACACAGCATCCAAATATTCGCAAAGACAGTTATGTTTCACCTGACAGTACAAACACTATGCTAATAGTCACCACACGAATGAATGAATGAATTCATGAATGAATGCATGAATGAATGAATAAATAAAGTAATAAATAAGTACCGGTAATAAATAAGTATGTACAGTACTGTATGTATGTACTGTATGTATGTTAAGAACAAAAATGGCACCGCTTTGGAGACTGCCTATGATTGCTGACATAGAACAGTAGAGTTCTTTTTACTCAGTCCAGCAATTTGCAAGCCTCTGACACAGTGTCTGTGCACATGCCCTATAAATTATGATAATCAGTTTGTTCTGTAACCACATACTGCTAAAGCATTTTTAATGGCTGGTACTTTAGCATTTTCTCCAAAAAACACAGGCATCAAAGCAACAACCTACTGCAAAATCAGTATGCTTTTGGAAAGTTCATCGACAACTGTCTGGGGTATTTGGTGAATCACTAAGGACAATTATAAGAGTGTTTGCGTTGTCATTCAGCTTTGGAAACCACTTCAATTGAACAGTCTTATTTGTGTGTATTGTACTTTGTCCAGAAACTTTGCACAGTTCTTATGCTGTAATGTTTATAATGCAATCATGGCCTTTAAACGCAGGGCACTCATGCATTATGTGCACTGTTGATCCCGTTGTTTTATCACTGTGCAACAAGCAGAATGGTTCATGAGGTTTCGTAAACCACAGAGAGAGGTTGAATCTATAATGTGTCAGCCTAATGTAATGTAACAACTTCACTTAAATACCTTATTTGTATTGAACAATTGTACAATTGCAGACATTCCTTGTTTTGGTATAACTGTTAAACTTGTTTGCTTTTGCCTTTTAGGTTCCAGACCAGACCAGACCAGTGGTGATGACCGTGTATGACATTACGTGTGTGCCTGTCTGTGTGCACACCTGTCAACCATACATCTCTGACAATGTTGCTAGCAACATACCTACTAACATACATTCTTACAAACATGTGACCATATCTCAACATATCTGCACATACCATTTAACAATACTGAGACTTATCTGAGATCTACACTGAGACATTCTGAGAAATATATTGTTGTGTGAGGACTATACTCACTAACTATATGGAACATGTATGCCTGTGAATCATATTTGTCAACCATTCATACCTTTAATCAAACCTGTGCTGTAACATCTGTGAAACATAGCTGTGCTGTTAGACCTCTCTTTTTAGACCTGAGCTGTGCTGTGTGAAAAAAAAGATTCTAACCTAAGTTTTGTCTAAAACTGATCATCTGAAGGGCTGACTCTTTTATTCTTCAGTGTATATATCACCATCAAATTTGACCTAATACCATTAACTGAGGCCTCTAGCTGTTGCTGCCAGTTCAGAGTTACCACTGATAAATAGATCTGTCTTAGGATAATATGATTGGCATTATTATTATTGATATTCTCCTTAATGTAGTC
Organism: Alosa sapidissima; assembly: GCF_018492685.1. Taxonomy (NCBI): domain Eukaryota; kingdom Metazoa; phylum Chordata; class Actinopteri; order Clupeiformes; family Clupeidae; genus Alosa; species Alosa sapidissima. Next base: position 25,279,396 of record NC_055976.1, on the reverse strand, counting down.
TTACCATGTCATTGTTTTTATATTATTGATTGAATGGACATTATTGTTTTATTATTGCTTTTTCCCTCATTTTCATTGCTTATTTTATTAGGCTATTGATTGAATTGATATTGTTGTTTATTATTACTATTCTCCTTATTATATATGACCAATATTCTAATCTGTTCCCTGTTCAATTTTAAATATTATGTTGTTTTGTATTTGTGTGTCGCTTTGGACAAAGGTGTCTGCCAAATCCATAACCATAACATACACCACATACAAACACACACACACACACACACACACACACACACAAACACAGCCTTGCAGTCTCACACCCTGAAGAGATGGGATGACATTAAAACTACCATTAGAGAAGGCCGCCCAACTCTTGACTTCTAAAATATGACCAGTGAGTCAGGCGACCACAGAGCACTTTGTTGGAGTGGCCAATGCAATTGACCCCTCAGTTTCTTGAGCAATTAAGCTCTTAGTGCCACTACACTGTACTGCTCATACCACAGACTCTGCTGTCCAGCTCCGTGTGTCCATAGCACGTTCTGCTATAAATATGTAGTCGAACTTAAAGGTCACGTTTATAACAATAATGATTACAGAAATCTCTGTTGTAAGATATAATAGATGTAAGATAAAATATGCTGCGCTTTTTGTGCTGTAAAGTGGGATATTAAAGTGGGAGTTGTTATTTGCTCCTGGTCTTTGCCCGTTTAACAGCTAATTGGCTGACCAGTCTTTCCCACTGTGAATTGAAATTAGATGGAAGATAGTACTGCACGTTCACTGCTTTATGTGTACTGGGGCATGACTGGAACAGGTTTATATCCTAACCACTAATCCTAACCCTAAACCTAACCCTAATCCTAATTTATTATGACAAAAACCGAATGTCACTTAATAACAGAAGCGTTATGTCATAAACGTTTATGACTTGCTTATGACATGTTCATGACAGTGTCATGTCACCCTTATGTCGATATGATTTTCAACCTCTGTAAAGTGGCCTTGGGTTTGAGAAAGGCACTATACAAATTATTAATTAGTCCCAAAACAATCAGTTTGGTTTATTCATCCTGTCACAGTTTTGGGATTGTGTTAGTTTCTCTTGTGTTGGGACTTGTAGTTCTTAGTTTCGTGCAACTGTCCTGTGGGAAAGGAATTGTCCTTTGCTCACAGTCTTCTCAGCTTTGTAAGAAAAGTTATGATTGCAACGTGCACGCCTTCCAGTCCTCTGAACTTCTGACACTTGCAACCCATTGGGCTGACAGTTTATACAAGATACAGGCCTATCAAATAAGCAGCTGTGGTTCTATTTCTATGAATGTTCTGGAATGTTACAGTGATAGCATCTGATCTGGGAAATCCCAGGACAAGCATATTTTACCCTAAAAGTGCCTGCAGTGTGAGCTGCGATAGGCAACGCAAGGATTACTTGGAGTGTAAACAATCTTCAAAATAAACACAAAGTTGATGTAGTAGGGAAAAATAGGATTGTTATCTGAGACCAGATTTGAATGGTTATGGTTATGGTTATGGGATTTAGCAGATGCATTTGTCCAAAGCGACTTACAAATAAAACAATACAATAGTTAAGTTAACAGTGAAAAGTTTTAAAAGTTTTGGCATGGTCTAACTGCTTTATTGAATCAGGAAACTTCCAGGACGCAGGAATCCCTTCCTACCAATTATGTTGTGTGTGCACAGGACATTGAGAGGAAGGGACAAATTCACCCTAGGTATGTTCTTTAATATTTGCCCAGCAGGACGCAGTGTAATCCATAACATACCCCCATGTGTAAATATCTAAATATTGTGCTCTGGTTTGCTTGTTGTGTCAGGTAGATAATTACAGCAAATGCAGATCTTGAGTAACCCTAAAAGATACGTGCCAGCACTTGAACGTAAATAAACTTTTCTGCAGTTACATCTACATTACAAATCTTGAAAAGCTATACATCAAAGTTACATAAAGAACCTTCAAGTCTCATAGACTATACAGTCTATGTCAAGTCTAGTAGAATTAATGTCGCTTAAAGCACCTTCACAGTATTTAATGAAACAGCATACCATGGGAGAATACAGGAGAAATATATTACATGTTTATAACAACAATGTTGTTTTAAACAGGAGGATGTCATTACATTATAAAACAAACTAATTTGCCCTGCAAAAAGCACAAGCAGTGCTAATGGTGAACTACAAACAGCCAGGCTAATACATGCTACTGTGGTAAATGTAAAGTTTAAGTATTTTCTTTAGTGGTAGTTAATATTTTCTTTAATCAGCCTACATACTAGTGTTTGATCACAAAGCAGCATGCCCATTCTCTCTGAACATCTGCCATTTTTTGCAGAGAGGTCAGCGAATGCTGAAGTCAAGCATTAATTGAGTAAAAAAAAAAAAAAGATTCTGTCATTGCTCACTCTCAATAATTGCCATGAAGCTCAAGTATGTTTTTAAACCCTTACAAATTGCCTCTCATCTAACTAAGGTGGGTCTGAAGTGAGAGAGATGTACTCTGAATAGTTTCAAACCTCTGTTGTTACTATCCCTTCTCTCCGAGGCTATCATGAGTCAGAATGCATTATCCAATTGTTGTTAAGGACAGCCACTGGCAAATTGATTCAACCAATCTGGGAGCTCACAACAGCAACCCGAACAAAACACTGATTGAAACATAAATCCTATCAAGCATTGTGTATCATTTCCCTTGTCCTGTTTGGATAAAATTAAGTTAATGTACCAGCATACGGTATTTGTGATTGATGATGCTTTCTCTGTCACAATCATGTGGGCGCATTGTGGCATTCAGAGCACGTCATACAGGCTGAAGAGGCTGACACAGACCCTCAGTAAGCTTCATTTAGGTGCTTGATGCAAAGTGCATTTAAAATCCGTGATAGTTATCACTAAACTAATAACATACACATAACACACACACACACACACACTTAAACACACATACACCACATACAGACCCACACACACACGTGCAGAGAGACATACGTAGACACATACACATACACACACATACACAAACACACACGCACACAGACACATACATAGCATCAGTGGCAGCAACACCATGACCATGGTTGATGAGATGCACACACCCCACACACACACACACACACACACACACACACACACACACTTACACACACATGCACACAAACACAGCTTTGCAGTCTCACACCCTGAAGAGATGGGGGCCATTAGAGAAGGCCGCTCAACTCTTGACTTCTAAAATATCACCAGTGAGTCAGGCGACCACAGAGCACTTTGTTGGACTGGCCAAAGCAATTGACCCCTTGAATGAATTATGTTGCGTATCTTATTTAGTATGGCATTAGTGCATGTAGGCTGTTTGTACTGGAACATGTAGCTTTACTGCACAGAAACAAAACGGGTCTTTCTGTATATTGTGTTTGGAGTGATGTGTTTTTGGATTGCTGCGTCTGCCTCATATGCCTCAGATACAGCTGCACACACTCACATATCAAAACAGAGTTACACACATAGTGATAACACGGACATACAGTACAGTACACAAGCATAGCTATCATGCATGCCAGTGAATATTTTGCACCAGTGAAATTGAATTACATGAATAACATTTTGAGCTTGTCAGAGGTGATCTGTTGCATGTGGCTCTCAGTGCAATGTGACAGGTGAGGTGGGACTCATATGGTATAGAGGTGGGACTCATATGGTATAGAGGTGGGACTTATAATGGTATGTGGGAATATGTTGTCTTCTACATCTGATTCTGCAACTCCTGACATCTTCACATACATGCCCATTAAAGGATGGCAGGAAAGAACAATACCATCCATGCTATAATCATGCTATAATCAATGTCGCATGATCAATCATATCTTTATTAGCGTTTAAGGCCTATAGTATATATAGTACCAGGGGAAACCACTGCTTTTTTGAACAGTTTGGCTGATATGACATGTGTTTGTGGCTTATTGTTTTGTTACCTCAGAACCACCCATAATCTGACAGCTGATATATCTGATAAAAATGTCAGATTGAACTAGAATGTAATGCCAGAGGAATTACAATAGTGGATGGAAATCTGCTGGCTTAATGTTGGTGGGGAAATTCCTTGAAAAAAAAAAAAAACATTAAATCACTTAATCTTTGAGTTCATACAAACCTTGGTACCAAAAGACCTTGTGTGTCAAGGCGTTCTTGAGATATACTGTAACACTCAAGGTGTTTTTCACCTTGACCTCCAACATCAATTCACTTCGTCTTTGAATCCATACAAATACTCATACCAAATTTCAGGCATGTATGTCAAGGCATTCTTGAGATATCGCACTTAGAGTGTTCATTGACTTGACCTTTGACCTCCAACATCAACTCACTTCATCTTTGAGTCCATACAAACACATGCACCAAATTTGAAGCACATGCGTCAAACCGTTCTGGAGATATAATGCGCAAAGCATGAGATATGGCTGTGACTTTTATTTTGACACACGGGAAACACTTAAACAGGATGTGTAGTTTTAGGGAGCACCAGATTGTATGCATTAGAAGCTGAGACAGTTGATTTCACAGGTGACACCTTTGTCAGTGTTCTAATTAGCCCGGGAACTACTCTGGGAGCTTAACCAAGGAGGCAGGCGAACGTTCGGAGAGTGTAGACACTATGGCGGATCTGAGGCTAAATAGTAGACCAGTACACCTAGCCATCCCCATTGAAGCCCATTCAATTTTGGCGCCACTTTGACATCAAATAACGTTAGAGCTGAAGCGTTTTAAGCCTTTATATGAACTTTTTCTATTTCCGGAGTAATACAACATTGTGTGATTGGCGTCATAACCTCGTAACTGACTTACAGACTGAGTAATAAACTTTTTTCCGAAATCAATGCTAAAGTGACGTAATAAGCATACAGCCAGAACGGGTGAAAGCGTCGCACAGGAGCAAAATAACCGTAATCTCTGGATAAGAACGAAAGCATCGGAGCACAACATTTCAGCGAAGTTTTGATGGATTGACAGTAGCCTAGGCTATGAGTGGCGAGTGCTGTTTATATTAAATCACATTTATCTACGATCAACTAGGACATTTAGAACAGTAATGTAGACATGGTGGTAACGAAGTAGCCTAAGTGGCTACATACCCAATCTCTTGGTGCAGCTATCACAAGAGTTACACAAGTCAGACTACGTGCCTACGTTACATTTACGTCCCCTGAGCCTGCGCAGAAAGCCTCGTCGACCAACAGGAAACGGTTGAAATTTGCTTCACCCGCCTCGATTGACATCTACGTGATAACTCTGTCCATATCTTTTACTGTCTATGAGCTTAACAAGCGCAGCTGCCTTTAGGCCATTATGACATCACAGCCTTTGAAGTCTAAGGGGGAAAAATTAGGTTTTTAACATTTTTAATCCCCTATTTCTCAAAAAGTATAAACTTTTTTAAAAATCTGAAAAAATAACTCTCTTGCCCCACTCCAAACCTTCACAACGGTTATTTCAACATGTCTGTACGTTAAGCGGTTAGAGTCGCATTAATTCTTGAAAAGGTAAAAAGAAAAAAAGGTTATAATAATAATAACTAGAGAATGTAATTCCAGGGAATTACGAGTGCATGAAAATGAAGCTAGGACAGACAGCATAGCTTAATAAAAGTTGATAGTTTAGAAGTAGACAGTTTAAAAGTTGAATGTAGATAGTTTAAAAATTGTTGATAGACTGATAGTTTAATGCATATTGATAGACAAATAGTTTAAAGGCTCTATATAGGTAGATAGTTGAGGATAACTGACAGTTGGAATGGCTCTAATGTTTGCTAGCAGTTATGCTAACTATGCTAACAACGTTAATTATGCTAACAAAGTTACTTAGCTCATGTATTTTTAAAAAGTTTTTCTTTAATAGTTTAAAAAGTTTCAAAGTTGAAAAGACATAGCAGCTTGGTCCGTTTGAATACCTACGTTATAAAGTTTGAATGCAGTTTCTAAGTTAAACTGTTCAAGAGAAATTGCGTACGGAAAAAGTAGTAAGCGGAATAATAATAACTAGAAATGCAATTCCAAGGAATTACCAGTGCATGAAAATGCTAAAGTTGTGATGTAAAATATCATACAGAGTAAAAACAAACTATATTGGTTGCTTGGTAGATGAGGTTTAATATAGTTGGAATGACTGAACAGTTAAATAGATAGGTCGATAGTGTAAGGTTAAATTATTTAGGTAGATAGTTGACGATAACTGACAGTTGGAATGGCTCTAATGTTTTCTAGCAGTTATGCTAACTATGTTAACAAAGATAATAATGCTAACCAAGTTACTTAACTTAGTTAATTTAGCTAATGTTTTCTAGCAGTTTTTTTTTAAATGTTAATAATGCTAATGCTGTTAACTATGTTAACAATGCTAACTATGTTACTTAGCTAACTTAGCTAATAATTTATAACAGTTATGTTAAAATACTAAGAATGTTAACATGCTAACCATGTGACTTAGCTATTCATTTTTAGCAGTTATGCTAACTATGCTAACCATGTGACTTAGCTATTCATTTTTAGCAGTTATCCTAACAATGCTAACTATGCTAACCATATTACTTAGCTAACTTAGCTAATGTTTTCTAATAGTTTAGTCAAAACTATAATGATAACTATGTTAACAATGCTAACTAACATGCTAACAATGTTAACTATGCTAACCATGTGACTATGACTAAAAATGTTAACTATGCTAACTTAGCTTATCATTTTTAGTAGTTATGCTAACTATACTAACTAGCATGCTAACATGCTAATTAACATGCTAACTATGCTAACCATGTGACTTAGCTAACCTAGCTAATCATTTGGATTTCAATAGAGGGGATGCATCCCCTCTAAGAAGAAGAAGCCAGGAGATTTCAAGATAGTGGATTCCATCCACTATAATGACTTCAGAGAAGGGGAAAAGAATAAGCACAACACTGCTTCCTTTACAGTGCATCCAATTTATTAATGAACTGACATTTCTCCTAAGTTGTATTTGTGAAATAGCTGCAGAGCTCCTCTCTACCTGTCGTCAGTTCTAATGACTATCAAGGTGTGCACGCTCCTCTCTACCTGTAGTCAGTTCTAATGACTTCCCCATTTATGAAACAGCAGCAGCAAACTGTCAAATGAGTAGACAGGTAGTCCCAATGAGGTTTGCTTTTAACATCCCTGGCACACTAGACTCATAACTGAATGAAAGCATCTTAGACACAATCATACAAGGGTGTGATGCTGACTCTAGTGCTTATAGAGCAAGCCATCATATGATAACCAAAGCATGTGATTCCACCAGCTGGGAGACAGCGAGGCTTACTGTTTGATGAGTTTGTTTTGGGTTTCAATTTGGCTCGAATGGAGCCAGCCAAGACTTTTTTTTGAAGACACAACCACATTAAGACAAATATAAGAGACTTATTATTTCCCAAAGCATGACCGTGACATTAAAACTGAGCTGAGATGAATTTCTTAACCGCCTATTAAATGGTGCACAAACAGAATTCATGGCATTTCAGTGGATGTACCCTGAAGGGCATCATAAAGATTCCAAGTAAATAAATAAATAAATGCATGTACATAAATTAATACATACAGTACATACGTCACAAGATTGATCACTAAATAAAATCATATATGCTCCCTTGTGAGCAAAAAACTTGATGACATTTCCATGAAGAACTTTGTTATATAACTTATAACAAAGTTATATAACAAAGTTACTAATAACTTCACAGAAGAGTTGCCTCCACTCACAACAATACATGGGGAATGAAATTAAAGCTGGTGATCAAAATGCATTAGGCGGACCTGAAGTCATGTGTGAAAGAGCTGCGTAGATCGGGGGCTGACAAACGGAAGCGAGGCCTCCCCTCGAAAACAGCACTTATCTCTGTCCCCGCGCACGACGCAAATTAGCCATGTCAGTTCAGATTTGTACGGCGGTACTAATTATGCGATTCATAACGCCCTTTCTCCCCCTTGACAAGGAGTTTGGCACAAAAAAATAACTCTCCGAGACCCTTGTTTTACACAGGGGCAGCCGTGGCCTACTGGTTAGTGCTTCAGATTTGTAACCGGAGGGTTGCTGGTTCGAACCCCGACCAGTAGGCACGGCTGAAGTGCCCTTGAGCAAGGCACCTAACCCCTCACTGCTCCCCGAGCGCCGCTGTTGTTGCAGGCAGCTCACTGCGCCGGGATTAGTGTGTGCTTCACCTCACTGTGTGCTGAGTGTGTTTCACTAATTCACTGACTGGGTTAAAAGCAGAGACCAAATTTCCCTCACAGGATCAAAAGAGTATATATAATTATACACACATAATGTGCGGCGAGAGACCCCAGCCTAGAGTGGGGAGGAGGGAGCCACATAAATTATAGCTTTGACTGGGTAAAGTTATGTCTCTCTAGGTTTTCATTTCAAAGGAGGTTTAACTTTTTTTGTTATTCCTCTGGTTGTCTGATTGTTGCATGAATCCCTGATGCTTTATAATTGATGGCTGTGTTGTGCACAAAGTCTCATTCTCGAATAGGTGCAAGTGAGGTTCTTGGGCAGGGGCAGGTGAGGTTAGCTGAGAGTTTCTTTGGAATAATGGTGATGCAGAAACCAAAGATGCAGAGTTTTCATTGTTGAAAATAGATCTTTTAGACTCTGACAATGCTGTGCAATTGACGCACATAATTAATCACATAAGTGGTACTGGGAAAGATTAAGTTTTTAGTTACCCTTGAGAATTATATCAGTAGGCTATTGCAGCTCTTGAAACTTTTCAAGTAGGCCTAGTTGACAACAACACCAAAAACGGACAACCCGGCCCATCCCACATTCATTAGCAAAAACTGAGTCTGGCTTTTGCCAACTAGATTAGATTAGATTCAACTTTATTGTCATTTAGCAGAGTACATGTACAGAGCCAATGAAATGCAGTACATGAAATGCAGTACACACAGAAACTAGAATACCCCAGGTAGCGCTGTCTCCGCCTCTCTCGTTTCCCGCTACCGGTGTTTCGTCTGCTGTGTGTTTGGTTCACTGGGGTTTCCCTGCGTAGTCTGAACGTGACGACGAGTGTTTTGCCTTGTGAGAGCGGCCTGGTTTGGTCCGACAGGTAGAGTGTTTTGCCTTGTGAGAGCGGCCTGGTTTGGTCCGACAGGTAGAGTGTTTTGCCTTGTGAGAGCGGCCTGGTTTGGTCCGACAGGTAGAGTGTTTGCCTTGTGAGAGCGGCCTGGTTTGGTCCTTGTCTCGGACGCTCCGTGAGTATTGCCTAGCCTCAAAGAACTGTCTTTTCATTGTTCGGCAGGTTGATAACTCCACCGAGTTGTTCAGAGTTTTGTGCGTGTTTGGTCTAGTCCAAACCGAGCTACCTGTATTGCCTAGCCTCAAAGAACTGTCTTTTCATTGTTTCTGTTTGCCTTGTGAGAGCGGCCTGGTTTGGTCCTTGTCTCGGACGCTCCGTGAGTATTGCCTAGCCTCAAAGAACTGTCTTTTCATTGTTCGGCAGGTTGATAATCGATGATCTCCACCGAGTTGTTCAGAATTTTGTGCGTGTTTGGTCTAGTCCAAACCGAGCTCTGTGATCGCTTTGCAATAACGAACTGTTTTATCATTGTTCAGCAAGCGATCACGGTAGCAAAGTTGTTGTTCCTGGCCTGTCGGCCTGTCTTGCCCCATTTGTTCAGTGATCTCCTTGCACTGTAACTGTTTGCAGGAGTCACGCAACGTGGGTAAGCTGGTGGTTTTGTGCGAGTTTGGTGTGCACTACATTCGCTCTGTGATCTCCTTGCATTAGAACTGTTTTACCATTGTTCGCAGGAGACACGCGACAGAAGCGAGGTTGTAGCAGCTGGCCCACTTCTCTGTGTTGTCCCGTGCTCTTTAAAAGTGCGCTTGTTGTTTAGTCGTGAGCGGCACGACTTTAAGTTGAATATAGATTACATAGGCTACCGGGGAGGGTTTCCTTAGGGGTTTTCCTGGGGATTATTATTTTGTCTTTTGGGGATATTTTTATTTCTACATTTTCCTTTCCTCCGGCGCCGGCCTGCCTTTATTGTAATCTAATCTAAACTGTAAACTGAAAGCAATCACGTTTGTGCTCTAGTTTTGGAGAGCTTTTCTTTTTGTTACCGTGATTTTGCTATTTATTGTTATTTTGTATTTATTGGTTTATCCACACTGGGAGCTTTGAAGCAGTCGGCTATGTTATAGTAGCCAATTAATTATAGCCTAAATAAAAGGTCTTGTTTCTTGAAGTCGTTTCTAAGTAGAAATGTGCATAGAGGTTGATACATTTCCTATTGTCTCATACTGATAATTGCCATGATGCACTCGTTGACGAAGACACACGCACTCACTTCGGACTCCTTTCCTTGCTGCTGTTCCTTTCTATATTACAGAGCAACTAGGCGAGACACGCGCGTGTACAAAGTGGGGTCTGGGGTCATAGCTGCGGTTGCGCGGCAGTTAGGTAATAAGGTAAACCCTATTTCTGTTGCCAATCAACAAAAAGCATGCCTTTTATGTCTGTGTACGTAGGCTGCACAGGATTTGATGTATGATAAACACAACCAAGAACAAAACCGAATAGCCGTTTCATTTAAAACTAGCTGAAATTATAATTAAGTTTGTTTTCACCAAAAACCAGGACAATTCGTGTCCCGGAAAATATGCTCAGTAAAGCTAACAAAGCTACTGCTTGCCTTGTGATGCACAGCTAGGAGACAGCTTGGGAGACAGTTTGTAGTTTTTCGCTGGTATCTGATAGCAGAGGCATAGCAACACTAATATTTTAGCGATATAGCAGATCTAAAGTAACCTGACAATAGCCAGATGAATTTCGCTCCGCCTAGCTGAACGACATCTGGCTATTGTCAGGTTAGATCTAAAGTCCTGTAGAAATCTGGGGTATTTCTGTATGTATTCTGATGTGTTCATCTGTGTTACTTTTGTGTTACTTTTGTGTGTAGTAGAGACGTGGAGAGGTACATGCCATTGTTTCACTCCCTAGTTCTAATCCTTAGGCGCCTGTGTGGCTGCACATAGGATTTACCATCAACAGGTCAGACTGCCATGTTCATGGCCGTAGTGATAGCATGGGCAGAATGAGATATCACCTTGTTATTCTGTTTTCAGGGCTAGTACTTTTCCTATTATTTTTGAGCTATGGCTGGTACCTTCCACGTTGGCATGATTTACGTTGATATGATTTTAGTATAACAGGCTTTGTCTCAGGTTTGGACTTCGAGACGGATCGAGGAAGCGACTCGGGGAGCATCTTATGCCAAGACGCTCAGCAGCAGCCCGCTTCTACTAACTACCACACCTGTTAGACTCTGTGCAGTTTTACTGTTTGAGACTTAGCCTGTGCTCGGTTAGTGAGTGTTGTACCATCTACAATAAATTCTTTTAATCACCGATCCTGATCCAGCCGTCAAGCTTTATTGACCATCTTCAGTACAGACATCAGAACTAAAACACAACGCAAAACACCTCACAGAGACAACATACACGCTGATTTTATTAAAAGGATATGAACACAGGGACTCGCTAGCAGTTAATTAACTATCAATTAACTACTATTAAATCCATATACAGTTACAGATACAGTTTAGTTTGCTTTTGTAATATTTAGTGCATAGTTTTTCATTTAGCTGAACATATGTGCCGTGATCGCCTGTGCATGGTATGCGCTAGTGCATAGTTTTTCATTTAGTTGAACATATGTGCCGTGTGTGCATGCGTGTGTGTGTGAGTGATTTGTTTTTCTCCTGTAACAGTACATGAACATGGGTTCCGTTTTTTCTCCTAAACGATTTTGTTCAGTTATTATTTAGGCCGTTCTACTGTGTGCACAAACATGTCTGTGGATCTTCAGGTGCCGTTTACACGACGCCGGTTTTTGTGAAACCGGTGAGGTTTTGTTAATGGTTACGCCTTGCGTGTACACGACGCCGGCAGTTTAGGAGACTGAAACTGATAGCTTTTGAAACCGGCTTCCGAAGTGGGAACTTTTGAAACCGCCGGCTAACTTTCGCCGTGTAGACGCCTGGTGCGAAGCCGGCAACTTTATGACGATATAGCCCCACCTCTCAACTCAGCCATGGCACTCGACCTGACATGCTGCTTGTCAAAACAAGCCAAACCATTTATTTATCATATTAAAATGTTTTTCTTTCCCCTGTCATGATTTATGTGCACAATGTAGCCTATCAGTCTTTAGTGGCTAAGTTAGAAGCACACGTTAGCTTAACTTAGTTAAACATTAGCTTACTGCATGTTAGTGTTTTCTCCAGTGGTGCTCAGACCTAATGCAATGTGTAGGCTAAGCATTTGAAATTTCACATAGCAGTCACATACCTTGAAAATTAACTTTATTAGTTTAACAGTTGAATTGAAAACCGAATTGTCTGTAGTCTGCTTATTTCATGCGACTGCTTAACCACAGCCCTTATTAGACATTCTCTGGCTTAACAAACTGTTTCAACAATGTTTTCTTCTACGCGATTCACGCGAAATTATCATGAAGCTTCTGCACAGCGGCGCCATCGACTGGTCTGGCATATGCACTACAGCACATTTAGCCGGTTACAACTCTGTGTGTACACGCAAAGTTTTTTCTTGCCGGTGTCGTTAAAGGTGTGAAAGCGGTAAAAGAAAATTCACCCGGTGGTTTCGTGTAAACGGCCCCTCAGTGTGCATGGGGGAGGGTGACACCCTTAGAACCCTTGTGACCTGGGGGAGGTGTGAACAGTGTTCTGGTACCTGGGGGAGGGGAGTTAGGTGAGAATGCAGTGTGTGTTTGTGTGTGTAAAAGAGAGTGCAGGGGGAGGTGTGAATAGTTCTGGTATCTGGGGGGAGAGGAGTTAGGTGAGGATGCAGTGTGTTTGTGTGAAAGAGAGTGCAGGGGAGGTGTGACCTGAGTACACACATTTATATCATTTGTATAAGTTGTTGGGAAGGGTTTTCTGATACTTTAGTGGGTCTGAGTCTAACTTCCATCTGTACAATTGTTTCAGTGACAGCGATGAAGACTGGGTCCAGCCAAGCAAAAAAACAAGAGCTGAGGATCCTGTGTCTGAGGAAGAGGAGCCGGTGGCCGAGACCAGTGGTATAAGAAGAGGAAAGGGTGCTGCAAGAAGCAGGGGGAGAGGCAGAGGGAGAGGCAGGGGAAGAGGGAGCTCCCGCAGTAGACAGGAGAGTGGAGACGCAGAACCATGGCTTGGGACGGACATCCAGGACAGCATACCACCACAGCCCACGTTTCGCCCTATGAGGACTCCTGGCCCCCAGCTGATCTCTGCACAGTACACAATATTAGAACTCTTTCAGTTGTTAATAATACGCTCCATTTTGTTGACTGTGGTTGCCAACACAAATAAATTTGGGTCAAGGCACCATGGATCCAAATGGCGCACAATAATCATACAGGACATGCACTCATATCTTGCAATGCTCGTATACATGGGCCTACTCTCAGCCCGTAGCATCTCTGACTACTGGAGACCGTCAAGACACTACAGCCTGGCCTTCCCCAGTAGCGTCATTTCAGGACGAAAATTCTCCCTGATTTCAACAGCCATCCACATGAGTGATCCTGACAATGACGAGGTCAACAACTCAAGATGGGGCACCCCACAGTACGATCGATTAGCCAAGATAAATCCCATGTACGAAGAGATGCGGGAGGTATGCAAGGCAAACTTTCACCCGTACCAGAATGTAAGTGTTGACGAGAAGATGGTGGCTTCGAGAGCGAGCGTCAGCTTTCGTCGATATATGAAGGACAAGCCGACCAAATGGGGCTTCAAACAGTTTGTCTTGGCAGACTCCTCAAATGGGTATACGTGGGACTTTTTCGTCTATGAGGGGAAAGCCCACATTGGTGCAGGGAATGGGCTGAGTTACGACTCTGTGATGGAGCTGGTATCCACTCAGCACCTGGGAACAGGTTATAAGCTCTATGTGGATAATTTCTACACAAGCCCAAAACTGTTCCGCGACCTCCTAGCAAAGAAGGTGTGGGCCTGTGGGACCATCCGCACCTCCCGGATTGGTTACCCCAAGAACAGTCCAGGTGGCTTTGGACAATCGTTTGCCCAGGGGTACCATCCAATGGCTGCGGGACGATTCCATCCTTTTTGTCTAGTGGAAGGACACAAGGGATGTCCAGATGTGCTCTACCCTGCACACAGCCCATGCCAATGAAACGGTAGAGAGGAGGGTGAAGGGGCCAGATGGGAAATGGACGAGGCAGGAGTTGCCTGTCCCACCTGCTGTGAAGGACTATAATAAGTATGTACTGTTTTCATATTTTGATATCAAGCAAGTGATTGCATATACATTCTACATTATCTGCACAGTTCAATAACATTTTCTTTGTATTCTCTTTGTGTTTCTCCAGGCATATGGGTGGCGTTGATCTATCTGATGCCCTCATTGGTTGTTATAATGTCCTGCACAAAACAAAGAAATTATACAGGTCACTCTTTTACCATTTCATTGACAATGCCATTGTCAACGCCTTTATTCTTCACAAAGAGTCAGCAGCTCAAAGAGGCGAGAGGCCAATAACCCTGTTGAGGTGATTTCTTTGGTTTTCTTGTTGTTCTAATTCTTGAGAGACTAAAATCAATGACGCGATACTTCTTGAAAGTTTAAAAATGTAGTGAAATAAAAATAGTCACTTTACAAAGCAATTATCTTCCAAACTTAAAATCCTTCAGCAGTGACAGTAGTTCCATGTAGTCACGGTCAAAGACTGTTGCGCTCTGACGTCTCTCACCACAATCTCTAAGTTTTCTGCACTCATCCGTGACGTCAGTCAAAGGTCAAATACAATGTGCAATACTAAATTATTACTGTATCATTACTAAATTGCACAACAGATATTTATAAATATCAAATATTCCAAAAATAATACAGATATTAGAATTTAATTATTTCCTTCATATTAACATTATAGCTCTTACAGACCCACAAGACTTTTCGGGAGGAACTTATTGCTCAGCTCGCAAACTCTGGATCCCCCACCACTGTACCAAAACCACCCTCTGTATCTCGGAGTGGGATGCACCTCCCCGAATACATTGCTGGGATTTCCACTGAGGGTCGGCAGAGGTGCAAGCACTGCCACCAGAAGAGTCAACGAAACAGTTTGTTGGCAGTGCTTGCACCTCGCACAAACAGAACATTTAGCAATAGGATGTAGCTGTGAACTGTGTGAAATGTTATGTAAATAGTTTTTATACTTTATAGCTGTGCACTTTAGTTTTATGTAAATCGTTTTTATACTTTATAGCTGTGCACTTTATTTTTATGTAAATTGTTTTTATAAATACTTTTATACCATGTTGTTTGCACTGTTGGACAAGGGGAGGACATGCAAACACTCTCTCTCTGTCCCTCTGATCAAAAGATCTATTGCATTGAATGTGAATCACTTGATGTTTCGTTTGCCAGGGTATTTGTTATTTTTTGAATTTTGGCACTGCATTTCATTTTTTACCTTTATATTTATCATATTTACTATTTTTACCTTGGTTTCATTTTATAATACAAATTCTCACTGCATTACCTTGTTTGTCATTTTTTCATGGAAATCTCAAAGGCGTAGGAGCAAAAGTAAGAGTTTCAGGTCAGATAATGCTTCTCTGGATTCATGGCACAGCCACTGCAAAGCACTCCAGGTGCAAGCAACATGACAGAGTGTAACCTTTCATCACCAAAATCATGGTTCTACATAAAAGGGTTCTTGTATAGGAAGAGTTTTGTCAGTATGCGTTTTAGGTAACCAAAGGTCCTTTTGGAGTCTCCAAATGGACACTTAGCAAAACGCATGTGTATGCCCACACAAATATGGGTCCCACACAGTCATACTTCATCCTATAGGGATCTACTTTGAGATACAGATTCACAAGACCTGGTATTGGGCCTCAGTGGTGTTTTCAAGACAAAATAAGTGACCAAGAGGGCAGAATGTGGTCATTTCTAGAGATGTACATAACCGCCTATAAAAAAAACTATTATTCTACCCTTTGCCACTCTCTGATAGTTCATCACACAGTCAATCTATTGCTACCAAAAAATTCTACAAGGCCTTAGTGTGGAGGCTATCCTATAAGCCTCGGCATGGATGGCATGGTGTTCTCAACGCGTAGCAGGAAGAATCCTAGGTACAGGCATTAGCTCTCTTTGGGTGGTGTTCCCGTTTATTATAAATGTATCAAAAGGTATTTTACATAAAATGGTACTTTGCCCAGTGCTGATTAATAAAGTGCTGTTGTGCTAATAAATATTTTTTATTATTATTGCTGTGGCGTGCTGTTGGTGGAGTGGGTGCTCACGGCTACGGTAAGAACCGTGTGTTCCCCGCCATCCACACCTTTGCCTAATTGATTGCCACATCTGTAAATATACCTAATTTCCAGTGACATGCCACACCCAGTGCAATACTCCCCCAAGTGGCTAAAATAAGTAATAACTAAATACTAACCTTACTAAAGGTAGATATATAAATGGCTCCTACACCTAGCTTTCAAAAGAGGTCAGGCACTTGATTGTAAGTCAAAGTATGTGGCAACAGGGCCATTGTAAGTAGGCGGTGTGCAATTTCGAGGAAAAACTGAAAATAGGGGGGTGAAGTGTACTGGGTTAGCTATTTTTAATTATCATTTTTTTATGATTCCCAAAGTCCCATTAATTTGCGCATATATTTTTTCTTACAAACCGGAACATGCAAAAATGCTAACGCATACAAAATGACGGTAGTGTCTACTACACTCTATAAGGTGAATTCTCCTTGGCGAGGGCTAACTCTTGTCTGCATAAAGGGAGACACCCCCCCCCCCCCCCCCCTGCTTCTGACAGTGCCAATGTGAAGGGGGCATTAACAACCGGATTGGAATTATATTTTTGATAAGGGAGATGTTTGAAATCTGATAGACTGTTCTGGTGGTTTGCTTGTAGCTGTGTCCTGAATGCTGGCTTTACAGGTGTTAACAAGCTATAATTCCAGGTGTTCTTACTTTTAGACAAGGGGTGGTTTTGTCACATGTTGTTAGAGCATAGCTCCATCTGTCCAATTAAATCCTCATATAAATGTATTTAGGATATTGTAACTCACAGGCAGAAATACAGGTATGGAAAGTGATAGATAGATAGATAGATAGATAGATATTTTATTGATCCCCAAGGGGGATCCGCAAGGGGAAATTTTAAAAATTTGGTTTCACAAGTAGCCTATAAGATTTGCCTATAAGAAGCCTATAAGACAGCTTCAGCTGACAGACTAGCTGAGCTAAGTTCTGTGGGAGTTATGGAATGTCAGTAGACCCTGAGATTACATAAAAACTGATTCCTCCAGGTCAATATGCCTGGTGTTAAACATATATCATTTTTATAGACAGTCTACCACTAGCACAGGTCATGAAAGCTGTCAAAGACTCAAAAAGAAAAGACATTTAAAGGTGACTTAAAATTGTCCTGAAGTCTGTTGACGAAGCCATATAGCCTACCATAAATCACCAAAAGAGCATTACAATTTATTAGCCTACACGGTAGGCTTGTGTGATTATTTTAGACAAACACGTAAATGCTTAGCACTGCAACATTCAGTTACATTTTCGTTGGTTATACAGCAGTTAGAAGTTTTAGTGGTCAAATCAAATTCAAATCAAATTCATCCTGAGAACCAGCCTAAACTAGGTGGCAAACTAATCAATAAAAACAAATTAAGCCCAACTTACAATTAGAGTTGAGATAACACGTATTGTGACCTAGATACATCGAAATAACTATGATTTAATTTAGCTGGTGCTCTTCGGTGTTGCTGGACTATGATGCCAGCATGCGCCGTTATTAGGGGTTTGCACGGACGTCACGTTCTGGCTGGTAACCATGGTAACCCAGCACGCGCGGCCATATTGGCGATACTCAGTGAATGAAGTACAATGGTGTATTATGCACTTTGGATATCTTACGTGATTGTAGCCGTATCTAAACAACAGAAAAGCTCATCAAAATGCGTCTAAGATGCAAAGGCATATAGGGCAGGACTTGGACCACAAGAAAATGCGCGATATTTCGAGAAATTACGGTTTATTGGCAGCGCAGATCAATATGAGTTGAGTGAGGGAGACGAAGTTCCAAGTTCAACCACAAGCGACCCCTTCCTCTGATAACTTCTGAAATTATTCTCCTTTCTCCCTGTTTTTTTTAATAACTTTTGGAAGTCGATACCAGATGTTTTTCTCAGTCGGACCTATTGGTACAACCTAAAACATGGCAATAATTAACCATTTTTCTTGACGATGTTTGGGATTTACTTCAGTGCCTAATGCTTTCTAATGAGGCGAGTATCTCCAATATGGCGACATCCAGATCTGATGACACGCCGTGCAAACCCCTAATACGGGCGGTCTATCAAGAGCACAGCCGGTGTTCAGAAAAGGGGGTGTTGCCCTTCTGAGCTAAAGGCACATATAAGAAGCCCTTGAAGAGGAGGGTTTGTTCCATGCAACAGGCTGTGACAATAACTTTGAATTCTAAATTGAGGTTAAATTCCGGAACAGACAGTGTCAAAGCCCAACTAAGATTGCCTTAACCATGTTTGCATCCGCCTGAAGAGTTAATTGGTTGTTGATGTGAAACGTCTCATCCAGGAGATCAGTAGGCTATAGGCGACCTACTGTCAAAACGTCAGCGAGCGTCAGTTTGGACCATCAAGGGAAACTTCCTACGAGGCTGAGGATGAACTCTTCGGATATTGATTGCATGTATGCCGACTTTGGCAATTCAACAAACAACTCTACAAACTCGTCATGTATGAACAGAAACATCCCATCCTTCATCGACATTGCATCATTCATGCACATTTTTCCATCCATCTACGGAATCCTGTGTACGGTCGGGGTGATTGCCAACAGTTTAGTCATTTATGCCGTGGCAACTTGCAAGAAAAAGATGGTATCGGACATTTACGTGCTCAACCTGGCCATTTTCGACTTGCTCTTCTTGCTGGTGATGCCTTTTACCATTCACCAACTTGTCAGAGACAGACAGTGGGTGTTTGGGAATTTCATGTGCAAAGCTGTGGTCGTTGTGGATACATGCAATCAGTTCACGACTGTTGGCATCGTTACGGTGTTGTGCATTGACAGGTGAGGCAATGTTTTTCATGACATTTATACATTTACATTTTATAATTGTTTTATAAATGTTACCCGATAAAAAAACAAAATGAGGAACATTTTTAGGAATGGACAGATGCCTGTTACGAAAATAGGAAGACTGTACAAACAGAAGTTGAAAACGTAATTGGAATCAATATATCTTTAGCCTAAGAGATAAACATGTGCGGAAGAACCCAGGCGAGCCTAACAGCACCTTCCGCACTGAGCATCTGGCTTTTAAAAACATCATGTGCCATCAATTAACTTTACTGAAGTTAACCCCTGTTTGCAGCCGGCTCAGAAAGGACACAGGCAACCATGAAAAAAGGAAAAATGCTTAGGCCACCCTTACACTGACCCGTTGAAATACAGCTACTACAGGGAATAATAGCTGCGAATGTTGTCTTCAGCCAGTCCATAATTTGCCATAAGTTGTTACAACAAGTAGGCTATACAGCCCACTCTTTGTGTACAATTTCACATGGTTTAGGCTGCCTGAAAATTGAACATTGCATTGAAACGTCAGTCTTTAAAACAGTCGTATCTTAACTTACAAATTCTCCACTGTTCCTCATATGTTTTGGAGTGACACTGACATGGAAAGGGATTTTGGTGTGTGTGTGTGTTGTTGTTGTTTCCCTTGTCACCCGTTTTTTTTTTTTTTTTTGTCTGTGCCTGAACATGGTCACAGGGAAATAAAAAACTCTATAGGCTATGGAGTCTCCTTCATGGTTTAGATCAATGGGGAAAACGCGCTCAACACCCTCTGAATAAAGTCAGCTGATTGCTTAATCCTAACTGTGGCATAGCCTAATGAATGTATAGGAAAGGGCAGCACTCAGTTCTTTAAAAAAAAATAAACATTAAAAAAATTAAAAAAATGTTTAATCGCCCCACAGACGTTTCGAGTCAAAAGCTCTTCTTCAGTACTTCTTCAGCGTGATAATGGCGATTTCGTATAGGTGAAATCGCCATTATCACGCTGAAGAAGAGCTTTTGGACGCCTCCTCCATGGTGCCATATACAGCATAGCATAGCCTACCCTTGCCTCCACCTATCTTTACATCTCCGCTCAGTGTCCTGTTTCTGCCAGATGGCCCTTATCATAGACGGGTCATGTGGTCCATAGCATAGTAGAGATACGTCTCTGGTCCATAGTAATTACAAAATTCTACAGAATTATGACACAGACGTCAGTGGAGAAAAATCATCAATATGCGATACATTTTCGGACAGACCCATAATGGGTTAGACATTTTAAAAAGCCTTTGCTTTGAGTTATTCTATTATTATTCAGTCATTAGCAATGAGCCAAATTAAGTTAGCTATTAAGTAAAGCAAAAACAACAATCAGAGAGCAAAAGTACACTCTCAAAATAACCAGAACTCAGAAATGTTATCACTGTATGTTGAAATGATGATAAAACACCTCGCGATAGAATCATAACCAAATATGTCATGGTGGATTTCCTGTTGTTTACATTGAAGGCCACATGAGCACTAGATGAGAAATGGACCTACTTTGTCAGGCAAGCCAATCTGTGGTGTTTCTAAGCCATGAAGAATGGCTTTGTTTTAGCAGACAGCCAGAGGTTAGAGCAGAAAGCATCAGACCTCCCTTTTTTATGATGATACATAGCTGTGATGAAATCAACGTTTGTTTCAGTCTTGCCACAGGGCTCAGATGTACATTTCCTGACCCTGTCGTGAGGAACATGGCAAAAAGTAAACGCAATAATGCAGGGCTTCTGTTGTCGGAGATGGAGGAAGTAGCTCTAATGGCAAACAAAGAGGGGCCCCTTTGAAATTTTCTTTCAAGAACTTGACATGAGTTTACATGCAGTACTGGTAGCAGGATGGGTGCATGCTGGCTTGTTCTTGTCAGCTTGATTTAAAGTTTAAAAGAAAGTGAAATGGGAGGGGTCCTCAGAGAAACTGTGTGTGAGTGAGTGAGTGAGTGAGTGTGTGTGTGTGTGTGTGTGTGTTGGGACGTTGGAAGAGATTTCTTAGCACTGATGCAAGGTCTTGCAATAACTTATGAATAAATAAATCAATAAACATCTCTGCTTTGATCTCAGGTACGTAGCGATAGTCCACCCCACGTCGGAGAGGAGGACCATCCAGTGGACCATCGTCATTAACCTGATGGTGTGGGTTGGCAGCTTCCTGCTCACCGTGCCCGTCATGATCTATGCCCGGGTCATCCACAAAAAGCACATGGCCATCTGCATAATGGACCTGGATGGCCCGCAGGATATGTACTGGTACACGCTCTACCAGTCCTTGCTGGGCTTCATCATCCCCCTCATCATCATCAGCACCTTCTACACGCTGACCCTCTACCACGTGTTCCGTTCCATCCGCAGGGTCAAGCGCAAGCAGTCTGTCTGGGCGAAACGGGCAACCAAGACAGTGGTGATGGTCATCGCACTGTTCCTGTGCTGCTGGTCGCCGTACCACGTCATCCAGGTGATCAACCTGGGCATCAACTCGCCCACCAACGCCTTCATCTACGCGTACAACATCAGCATCTGCCTGAGCTACTCGCACAGCTGCATCAACCCGCTCATGCTGCTGGTATTTGCGCAGAACTACCGCGAGCGGCTGTGCCGACGGCGAGAGCTGCGGGGCTCGCAGACAAGCGCCTCCAAGACCACCAAGACGGACGGCAACTCCACCATGGCTGTCGACTCCAACTACCGCTGCACCGCTATCTAGCTGCTACTACTGCTGCTGCTGCTGGGTGTGTGTGTGTGTGTGTGTGTGTGTTGGGGGGGGGGGGGGGGTTGGAGAATGGGGGTCGGGGAGATGGGTACCAGTATGTAGCTGCACTGTTCTGTCTCTCTTTGGTCCAAGACGAACTCTCAGACAGCCAAACAAAGCCGGACGGGACCAAACCAAATATTAGCTGCCTCTGACAGGCACACTGATGGACACTGGTATACTTGTTTGGCAGTCCCATGACTATCGTGCTGGTGTTTTGAATGTCTCTAGTCTTGTGATTTCTTATTCACTGTCGGGAATTTGATATTCTGGAAATAAGTAATATGTACTGTTTTCCTATGCATGTATTTGCATCACTCTGTCACGGCTTCACACCAGTATGTTCCCACAATCACTACAGGTGCACTTGTAGCATTGTTCTGCTTTTGGGAGGGCTGATTTAAATATTAATGAATATTATGTGATTGTGGATTTATGTATTTTTTGTAATCACCTGTCATCTCCATGTAGTGAATATTTTAACTGCTGAGACTTTACACAGAGTATTATAATGCAGAAGATACTGTCTGACTGTCTATAATGCAGATATACACATATATATTTTACACATTTCTAATGGATTTTGTTTGTTTGAATTTGAATTCAGTATAAAGATCTTTGTGTGTTTTTATGGTTATTCATCATGACTGTGTATCACGTTGGTGCACTGCATATGGCATTCTTACGAAACACGCTCACTCAATGGTATTGTTTCGCTGGTCACCTTCTGAACCCCAGAGACTCTGCTTTTTATGCGGCTGGCACAATGTGAACAACAAATATTTCTCAAAATCTGTCAAATCTTTGTTGTAGTAGTTCTTGTTGGGAGTATGGTTGTAAATTATGAATAATGCCATTGGCGTAAGTGCTTTGTTTGACCTTCATGCTCCACTGTGACTGTTTGAACTGACTGTCACCCTCATATCTTAGGGGGTCTGTCTTTGACATTAAACATGTCCAAAATGATCAAGGCACTGAAGTGTTGAGATGGCTTAGACAAACTGTGGTTCCCTGCGCCCGCAACCTCTCCACCCCACTGCCCCAATCCCGACTTCTTTCCCTCTGCTGTGGCTTTGCACTCTCTGGGACGTGGACCTCTCTCCAGTTGGCTCGAAGCAGTGAGTTAATATGTGACACTTTAACTTTAACAATGTGTGACTGGTCACATTTAAGTCTGCATAGAAAGTTACTTAGCCTGTGCTGGCCAATAAATTGTTTGTTTTTTTTTTTTAAAGGGAGAAAGAAAAAAGGATAGAAAGAAAAGGAAGGAAGGATAATGATGCTGCTTCTGTCCCAAGTGCAGTGGGGAGATCCAGAGTGTGATAGATATAATAATGAATCAGAAATGGCAGCTGCGTCTCTGATTAGTTATCACATGTGCTCGAGCACTCTTGACTGCTACAGCAATTTGTTGCTGTTATGCTTTGTCTCCGTTTGCCATGAGCGTGTCAAGACACATGCTGTTGAATGGAAAATTAAAAGCAGGAGACTCTGATAGAGGGAGTCTTCTTGGTCCCGCTTTAAAAAATGCCAAACAAGGCTTGATTTATAAGAAGAGGGTTCCTACTCATCTCCCACTGGCTCCACAATGGCAGGAACCTCCTCAATAATAGCCTGGTAGAAAATCACAGGCCTGTCACAGACAATGAAATGTCAGTGATATACTCTCAAAGCTCCTCAGGTGTGAAACGGAATACCTGCTGTGCCCACAGACTCCCTTGTTGAGCATGATTCTGGTATTGTTTTTCTAGCTAAATAATCTGCGGTTCATTTTGAACGGCTCAGTTGAAGTTCCTATAGGGCACATTGCATCCCTTTTCTTGTGATCATATTGAACAAAGACAAGTTTTCCTCTCAGACTGTGCAGCAAAGACATCCAATCAAAAAAGTGTTTTCTGCCAGCCCTACCCCTTACACCTGTTTTAGGTATATATTTTTTTTATTAAATAACCCTACCCTAAGATTGCAACCATGGTGCTCAAATAGAAGTGTGTGTGTGTGGGAGAGAGAAAGAGAGAGAGAGTGTGTGTGTATTTGTGTCTATGTGTATGTGTCCTGTAATTATATTAAACAAATATTTGTTGATGAGCATATGTAAAAACAGAGGTGGAAAGTAACGAAATACATTTACTCAGGATGGCCCCGCCAGGCTAGGACATGAATCAAGCTGGCGCCATGCAGTCTTTCTGAAAGTGATGGAGTGACTGTGATGGAAAGTGATGGCCTAACCTATGAAAGTGTACAGTATTTTCCGCTATTTCAATGGGTTGTCTCGTTTTAGCACTAATGATTGCGGTGATAGCCTATTCAAGCAAACACCATGGGATTTCGTGTTTTGACGTTTGTGCTCACCTTTCTTTGGAAAGAAATTTATTAGTTGTTTCCCCTCATTTTGATGTCTATTTTTCCTGTTTCGGCCTTTGTTTTTGGTAACCTGACTTGGCTTTCTTGGAGAAAGACATTGCACCAGCAGCACAACAATTAGCGGTCCATTACTAGCGATGCTCAACTAAATAAACAAAAGATAGACTATCGTGCAGGCGGACTAAACCATTTAGCTCTTTAGCAAGGGAGAGTGAGAGTGACCTTAGACAGTTTTCACTATGTTTTGTATACAAAATCCAGTCAGTCCTGTCATTTTGACATTTCATTTGGAAGTTAAAATATTCAGGTAAAATGGTGGAAAAAAGTATTGAACACTTAATTTTTTTCAGTAAGGGACCATTCTTTATTTATAAACGGGGTCACCGGAGGGATTTTGAGTGCTTCAATCAAAAGTTGCATGACCCCCCGCTGCCTGCAAGAAAATATTCAACAACCCTCCTGCAGTCTTTTCAAAAAACACAAGACCCTCCCCGGCCAATCGTCAATACCTTCCGCCCACGCTATAGAACGCTATGAAAACACATCAACTTAAACAATCGTTCTAAACTCACCCTCTGCTTTCTGATCTTACACATCACACTTCACCAAGATGGTGGCCATTTCAGTAGATTTACTCACTAACATTGTTGTGGAAACACAATAAGCATGGAAACTAAATGCACACTTCCTGCAACTGCATTAGCCTACTTGAAATAATTTACTCCTCTAGTAAGTATTCACATGAAATAAAACAATAAAACATTGAGACCATTCAACAAAGCACACTGGGTAATAACAAATTCAACACATGAACTTGTTGCTATGGACTCGTCTCTAGGCTTCCTTCCTCTAGGCTTTGGCTTCCCAAAGCTGAACATTATCCAAAACTCAATTTCTCAGACGAGCGTCAATTTGGGAGCTTGCTACACTCCTTCCTTCTCAAATGACTTGAAAAGACCGTTTGCACAATTTCACAAATAATCACAGGGACCGAAAAATACCTAACATGCCAACTTTTTCCGGGTTTAGGCCTATCATTTTAACTTTTCCCCGCTGTCTTGCCGTTTTAATATTTTCCCATAGAATATCCCATATTACTGTAATACTCTCATAACATTAGTCCTGCATTCTGGCCTGTCTCTGTGTTGTCCTGTTGTTACCCCTTGCCCTTCCAGAGAAACAAATGTATTCAAATCATCGTTTTGCTTGCTTGAATGCGAACTCAGAGTGATGTTAACCTACAGTAGGCCTATTTAAGTTAACAACGTGGTTGTTGTGAGAGCACGATTCATTGGCGCTTGCAGTGTTCGGCCGTAGGCTATGTCTACGTGCGCACCTGCCAGGCTAAGAGCCAAAGAAATCCCCCTGTATATTCACTCCAAGTTGGCCTACCATAACTTACCAACTCTAGCCTACACTGTAGACCATAAACTGGCTATTTATATGACCAATGTATTTGTATTCTGCATTCTGCTTTATGAAGCAGAATTACGCACTGCTACATGGAACTTAACACATTTTTGTTGGCAGGAGAGAGAATGACAGCGATTAACAAATTGCACTTGTTGCTGGTTACCAATAAATAGGGCCTACTATATATTTTTTTGCAAACAACAAAAACAGAAAGGATGGAGACAGAAAAGCTAGAGATGGGCAGGAACAAGGTCAATTGGTAGAAATGCTTGTCAAAACGTTAGGAGCTGGATGTGTGGATGAATGAAGCACAAGTATGCTTTATAAGCATGCACACTGTTTAAAGTTAGGCTAGGCTACACCGTAAACTACAAGTAAACCAAAGTTAGCTTTTTTAGGGCTGGATAAAGTTGACCAAATGGATATAGGCGTGAATAGGCGTTAAGCGTGAATAAAGTAGGCTACTTTGTTGCTCCAACCCTTCCAACGTTAATGGGGACGGATGTTTTCCGTATTTTGCGTGAGAAATCTCCCTTATTTTCATTGTTCAATGTTGACAGAGCTATGGAACGAAAGAGAACGTTATATGGCGACAGAAATCAACAATCAAACAAGCCACTTTGATTTTTTGCTGTTTTCATTAATACAAAAGATGGGTGACCCCCCCTCCTAGACAAAAAATAATTAGGTGACCCTCCCCTCAACAAAGAATAAAAAGACATGACCCTCCCCTATTTTCCTCCGGTGACCCCGTTTATAAATAACTAACGGTCCCTAATTAGCCTGAACTTCATAGGGTTAGGGTTAGTGAGTCTATTCAAATTTTTCACCACACATTATATTAACACATATAAAAAATCCAAACATAACAGTTATGTGTAATAAAGTGGAATGACACAGGAAAAAAGTATTGAACGTGCCTACTGAAATTTCTTCCATACTTGGTGGAAAAGCCTTTGTTTGTAATGACAGCTTCAAGACATTTTTCTTGTATGACAAAACTTATTAGTCGCAGTATCAGGTGTGCTTTTGGCCCATTGTTCTAAACAGATTCCAGGGGTCCCTCTTGTGAATCCTGATCTTTAGTTACTTCCAGAACTGTTTAATTTAATTGAATTGAACTGGCTGCCTTCAAGTCTTTCTGGAGCTTTCTCAGAGTGGTCCTTGGCCCTTGGAATTGACTATCCTTCTGACTCCCTGGTCAGAAATATTGCGTGGAGATCCTGTGCATGGCCGGTTGATGATGCAGTGATGTTTCTTCCACTTGCAGATAATGGCTCCCATGCTGCTTACTGGAAGATTCTGATGTTTTGAAATGCATCTGTAACCAGTTTCATTGATATGTTTTGCAACAATAAGGTTGCAAAGGTCTTGGGAGAGCTTTTTGCTTTTATCCATCATGAAATGTTTCTTGTGTGACACCTTGGTAATGAAAAACCTTTTTATAGCCCATCAATATGTAGGCTACTAACCAAGCTTATATTAATTTGCACAGATAGAACTCTCTAACTACTTACAAATTCCAGCTTGTTCCTTCCCTTTCCTTGCCTTAGTGCTTTTTCCTAGCGTGTTCAATACTTTTTCCCTGTGTTATTCCACTTCATTACACATGACTCTACTTATGGAGTTGTTTGGATTTTTATGTGGATTACTAAGTTATTGCTAATGCCTGGTGAAAATGTTGTGCTACTGTGTATATGTAATGTACACCACTTTTGTGGTGTACATGTAAATGTGTAAATGTATTCCACTTTTCAAGGGCCCTCTCCTCCATTGGGGCCCTATATTTCCCACTTTCCCCAGTCTGACGCCCTTTAATGTGCTGAACCTTCTGCTCGTTTCCAAATCTAAAAAAACTCTCTGCAACTTAACATTGGCCTGCCTGCCTCAGCTGCCTGTGAGAGGCATTTCAGTTGTGCTGGATTACTGTTCACTGCAAAGCGATCAAGGATGAGTGCAACTAACTTTGAAACTCAACTACTTCTCAAACTTAAAGGAGAACTCTTTCACATTTTTTCACAAAGATCTCCATTTCTCAACGTCACTGAGTACTGTCGGTATGAACAAAACTGAAACAATCGGTTTTACCTAGCTCGAGTTGCTCCAGCTACAGCGCTACACACTGGGAGCATGAACATTGCTGCCTTAGCTGCTGGCTGCAGCAACTCGAGCTATAGGACCAAAGTCCTTTTAGGCAAGTCCCTCCACTCGGCAGGCCATATTGCAACGCTTTTTGGGCACTTATCGTGCATCTATTTCAGCAGAAATGCGTGTGCGTAAGGCTTCACGACACCAATCTTGCTCCAGCGGCAAGATCACAACAGATGATTGGCACGATGTCTTCACAGCACACCACATGATTGGCTCAATGTATTTTACAACACACCACATGATTGGCTCAATGTATTCACATGTCGACGTTTTGCCGTGGAAGGGTTGTGATATGTGTAGACAACTGCCATATTGGCGATACAAACTAACCCCATGCAATACTATGGAGGATTTTTTGAGTGCTATATCTCCTCATTAGAAAGTCTCTGGTAAAACTGGTTGTTCTGGTACCACCCCCCCCCCCCCCCCCCCCAAAAAAAAAAAGTAACTAAGTAACTTTTACTTAAAGTACATTTTAAATGAACTACTTTTTACTTTTACTTGAGTACAGTTTCAGATCGGTATTTTAACTTGTACTTGAGTAATATTTAATCAAAGTATTGGTACTTTTACTTGAGTACAAATTTCATACTTTTTCCACCTCTGTGTAAAAAGCCAAACAACCACTGACACCAACATATCTCTGAAACAGGGTAATGACCCATATGAAACACCCAGGGCCATGGCCATTGCCGATGACTAATGAAACAGGACATTTTTATGTATGTTGGGTTCCTCGTGCATACCTCAACCATAGAGAAACTGACATGTATCGTAAAACATACCCATACATGCACAAACAGGCTGAAAAGAGCTCTTTGTGCTTACTTCGCTTCATACCTCCAAGGGCCATACTGCGTGTAACGGATATAAGGCCATGCACTACGCTGGCAAGAGCCACACTTATAAGGCCTCAGTACATTTCACAGTACAGTACATTTCAGTACATTTCACTTTGGCCAACTTACTTTAAAAAGGGCCCCTAAAACAGCCTTTGCATCTCAATTTGCATGAAGCAAGCAGAAAGAGAGGAAGAAAAAGGTTAGCTGAGCAGAGGTAATAGCCTGTCCCCAAGCAGGCATACACATTCCACAGCTTCAGGCGATTTCTCCAGTCAGCCCTGGTACATTTCCTCACCTGCTACAACTGCAGGAAACCCCATTAGTGGGGATGTTAGACAACAGCATTTACTGCAAACGTTCAATCAACAGTGCTTCATAAAATCCACATTAATTATAATTCAAAATACCATTCCAATACCAATTCAACCATTTTAAGACCATCCCAACCAATTACCTATAAATGGCAAGCATGCCACCATCATTGGATATGATCTGTCATAAAACAGGACGATTGATGGTTTAAGTATAATTATATATACTCTTTTGATCCCATGAGGGAAATTTGGTCTCTGCATTTATCCCAATCCGTGAATTAGTGAAACACACTCAGAACACACAGTGAGGTGAAGCACACACTAATCCCGGCGCAGTGAGCTGCCTGCAACAACAGCGGCACTCGGGGAGCAGTGAGGTGTTAGGTGCCTTGCTCAAGGGCACTTCAGCTGTGCCTACTGGTCGGGGGTTTGAACTGGCAACCCTCCGGTTACAAGTCCGAATCGCTAACCAGTAGGCCACGGCTGCCCCATTAGGTTTTAGGCATCTGACATTACATGTTTATGACATGTTAGTGTGACAATGAAGGGTTCTGGTAAATGGCATCCACACAATGTCCTTGTGGTATTTATGTGTTAATAATTTAATAAGTGAACTGTGAGCATTTGGCCTGCACATGCAGACTGCCGAGTTGCAGGAGAGTGGCAGGGAGCCGATAATTGCTCAGATATGTTGGAGGCTGGGGGGCCCGGGGCGAATGAACCAGATTAGAGATGACCAGTCCTGCTGCGGAGCTGGCCGAGATGTTGAGTGAAATAGAAGGGAATCGGGAAATTGATTAAGCTCGGGGTGTACAACCCCAGGGGCTCCCTGCGCCATCTCCCGACACCTCCGGTTCTAGTCATAAATTATTGATCGTGAGGTGCGGGCCCTCGTCAAACCAGCGAGGTGTGATTATTCATGAATTCTTGAATGCCAATAACAGGATGAATCCTGGGAGGCAGGCAGCTGCAGTGTGTCTTGCCATTTGACTGGAAGAGACGTATGAGTCTGTCAAGCACGTGTCGGTGAGCTGATTACGCATGAAAATGAGTGAAAAGTATCCCGTCAATCACTAAAGTTCTGTGAAGTTCTGCCAAATAGTTAGGCAGCTGTTCCGCATAATTTGATGGTTTGGGCACAGAGTGAGCAAATGCATAACATTTTTTGTCGGATGTTTCCTCCCGTAATTTAGAGCCTAATTTGGATAGGTGCCACTGCATCAGGGAATTAGACTAACTATACAAAGCCTTCTTGCTACATTTACTCATTTCTTTACTGTAATATTTTACTTTTTCTGACTTTTTCTGTTAGTTATGATTAGAGCACTAGAATGCCGCTCTTTTGATCCTTCCTTTTTTTCTTTTGATACATCCTTTTTTTCTTTTGATACATCCTTTCCTCTTGCCTCTATTCAGTGCATGACTATGTGACTATGTTCAGTGTCTGAATACCCCCCCCCCCCCCCCTCATCTCATTGAGATTCCTGCACATGTTGCAGTGAGTCTTTTCACCGAGACCAATAATAATAAAATATCATAATGATAAAAACAATACTGATAAACAAGGACAACAAAACAGCACATCAGCAATAAAAACAACCAACAACAAGAGCAACAACAGCAAAAGTTTAAAGGTGCAGTCTGTAATCCTGTTGGAACGCTGTTGACATTGTAACTCAACAGCCCTTTACAACAGGGCAGTGTTGGAGGACAGGGAGGAAAGGGTTGCCAACTTCCTCAACCTCAAATGAGGGACACTTTCAGTCCCCCCCCCCCCCCCCCAAAAAAAAAATCAAAAAAATGTAAATGGTGCACTGTCACTATAATAGCATTGTCTACACTATATTCATAATATTTTGCCAGCTCCACTCAAATATAGCCTATAGTCCACAAACCACATTTATAGCACAATATTAACAATGATAAACATACTATTGGTATAAACAACCTTCATTCCTTTTGAAATAGAAGCATGTAATGACATGATGCCAGCTAGATATTTTCTGTTTGCAATTAAAAGTGAATTATGAACCTGGTAGCCACCTACAGTAGTTATATGAGTAAAATATGTTTCAATTGGCATATTATGTGCTTAATGTAAACGCTTAGTTTAAGGGAAACTAATTATTGAAGACTTCAAAGACCACTCTTCATATTCTATCACAGTCCAAATTACTGTGCGCAGCTTAGGCCTAAGTGCCCTCTCACAGTTTATAAATGGTCAATAGTGGGAACTGGATAACTCCGCAATCTCCTAGCGTTGTTTTTGTTGTCCTTCCTTTGAAAAGTTTCTTATATTAAAAAGGAGATAATCAATTATCAACAATGACAAGCCAGCTGGAACCTGCCACCCTCTCGTGCGTGCATCAAGTTTACTTGATGAATTTCTGCACTCACAAAACATTTGTTCAACATGACTCCTCCATGTGCAAACCTTGAGTGAAGAGTTGTGATTCGAATGGTTTGTCACTTGGTAGGTTGACATGTGCTGAATAAAAATGAAGACACTTGCTTGATGTAGGCCTACAGCTTCTCCGTTAGTGTGACGACATATCATTTCTCACTTTCTTGTTTCTCTTTTTGGTATTTTTTTTTATGACATTACATGGTGACCACGAGCAGTGCGGCAACAATGGCTTCAGCCAATGGCCATCAGTCTCTAGCCACACGACAACCCTCACAGAAGCACCCCTCCTCCTCCTCACCCTCCACTTCCCTCATCACCCCCATCATTTCAGCGGACCAAGTAAGTTATCTTTTAAAAAAACTCCATCCTCGTAAGGCAGCCGGGCCTGACAGACTGTGTCCAAGGCTGCTCAAGGCCTGTGCTGCTGAACTGGGGGAGCCACTGAAGCACATCTTCAACTGGAGTCTACGTCTCGGACAAGTTCCAACACTGTGGAAGACATCATGTCTCACCCCGTTCCCAAGAAACCACACCCCAGCGAGCTTAATGACTTCAGGCCTGTCGCTCTAACATCACACGTGATGAAAACAATGGAGCGGCTGGTCTTAGGTATGCTCAGACCCCAGGTACGCCATGCACTAGACCCGTTACATTTTGCATACCAGGAGAAAGTGGGCGTGGACGATGCCATCACTTATACACAGGACACATTCTCACCTGGACAAGGGGAAAAGTGCTGTGAGAATCATGTTCTTTGATTTCTCAAGTGCTTTTAACACCATCCAACCCCTCAGGTTGGGAGACAAGCTCTTGCAGATGGGTGTGGACGCTCACCTTTACCAGGTCTCCCATACCTGGATTACAGATTACCTGACCGAGCGACCACAGTTCGTCAGACTGAAGAACTGCCTCTCTGACACTGTGATCTGCAGCACCGGAGCGCCACAGGGAACTGTGCTCTCTCCAGTCCTGTTCACCCTGTACACATCTGACTTCTGCCACATGCAGAAATGTTCTGATGATACTGCAATTGTGGGGTGTATCAGCGACGAGCAAGAGGAGGAGTACAGGAGCCTGGTGGAGGACTTTGTGCAATGGTGCAAACTCAATCACCTTCAACTAAACACTTCAAAGACCAAGGAGATGGTGGTGGATTTCCGAAGGTCTAAGCCCGCTCTGCTACCAGTCTCCATTGATGGGGTCAATGTGGAGGTGGTAAGCACCTACAAGTATCTGAGTCTCCACCTGGACAATAAACTGGACTGGTCAGCCAACACTGATGCACTCTGCAAGAAAGGACAGAGCAGGTTGTACTTCCTGAGGAGGCTGCGGTCCTTCAATGTGTGCAGCAAGCTCCTCAGGATGTTCTATCAGTCTGTTGTGGCCAGCGCCCTCTTCTATGCAGTGGTATGCTGGGGAGGAAGCACAAAGAAGAAGGATGCTGGGCGACTTGACAGGCTGGTAAGGAAAGCTGGCTCTGTAGTGGGAGCTGAACTGGAGTGCATCACTTCAATATCTGACAAAAGGACCCTAAACAAACTGATCAACATCTTGGACAATGAATGTCATCCGCTCTACAGCACTATCAAAAACCAAAAGAGCTTGATCAGCTGGAGACTTCGCTCACTGCCATGCACAACTGAAAGGCTGAGGAAGTCATTTGTTCCTAGGGCCATTAAACTGTTCAATGCCTCACTAAAGGGAAGAGGAGAGATAGACTTCTCTGCTTAGTCTGTCTGCCTCTCCACCCTCTCCATGTCCATGTTTTTTGAGTACTGACTGCCCACTACTGCTTACTACTGTTTTACTACTGTTTTACTATTGTACACAGCCTAATGTTTTCACTACTGTTTTACTGCTACACTGTTTTTCATGCTATATTAGTACACATGATCAATGGCTGCGGTCAGGCTTCTGATACAATACTGAATGAATGAATGGCTATAACCCTACAACCTGTTCTTGCACTGAAATTGTTTTTTATTTTACCTTGTCTACATTACACTTTACTCTCCTATTTGTCTATATTATTTATGCTGGTCTCTAGACCTTACTCTTGCATTGTTGCACTGTTGGACTAATGTTGGACTACTTTTTGCACCTTCACCATGACACTCACTCTCTTGAGCACATTGCCAGGGACACATAGCTAAGGACTATGGTTGGACTACTGTTTGCACCTTCACCATGACACTCACTCCCTTTAGCACCTCACCAGTCCTGGCCCTGTCACTACAAGCGTCTTATGCTTGATCACCCTCAAGCACATTGGACTTTCTTAATTTAACTTATATAGTGTATTTAGTATTTAGTTTTGTTAGTTTTCTTATCTGTCTTATCTTCTACTGTCTTCTACCGTCTTATTGTCTTTATTGTACAGTGGAGTTTAGTTATATGTTTATACTTATGTTTACCATTTCTGCTGTAAGTGCATGTTGTGTGTTATGTCTGTATGCTACTGACACCCTTGAATTTCCCCTTGAGGATCAATAAAGTATCTATCTATCTATCTCTGTCAGTACTCTGTCAGTGCTGTGTTCTGGATGCTGTGATTGCATGTGCTTATTTGTGCTTCTAGGAATGGGCTGCTGTCTGCTGTCTTTGGCAGTAAAAAGAAACCCCTGTGTGTGTGTGTGTGTGTGCGTGTGCGCGTGTGTGAGTGTTTGTGTGTGTGTGTGTGTGTGTGTGTGTGTGTGCGTGTGCGCGTGTGTGAGTGTGTGTGTGTGTGTGTGTGTGTGTGTGTGCGTGCGTGTGTGAGTGTTTGTGTCTGTGTCTGTGTGTGTGTGTGTGTGTGTGTGTGTGAGTGTGTGTGCGTGTGTGAGTGTTTGTGTCTGTGTCTGTGTCTGTGTGTGTGCCTTTCAGTGCCTCCCGCTATGCGTGATCCTCTCATGCCCTCGCGCCAGTCTGATCTGATCATGTGATCTAGCATGGCTACTGCAAGCCAAACAGCCTGGTTTCCTGCTAATAAGGCTGCCCAGAAGGCCTCTCAGCATTGATCGCGGTGGCAACTGGACTGGGACCCAGATGATAAATCATGTGCAAAACGTTTGTGGGTGGCAAGAGACACAATTAGATTGGAAGTTTGCAGAGCAATCTGTAAACAGGAAAGGGCAATAGTTCCCCGAGGACCTTAGAACGGGTAGCCACCAACAGAGAGGCCTGGGTGAGATGTGTTGTGAAGCAAAATAATGTTTGGTCACTTGGTCATGTGCGTGCGTGTGCGTGTGTTTGTGAGCATGCGTGTGTGTTTGTGTGTGCGCGTGTGTGTGTGTGTGTGTGTGTGTGTGTGTGTGTGTGTGTGTGCGGAGGTGGAGAGGGGGGGTGTGGACATGAAAGGCAAGTCTGGGAGGGTTTAATCTGCACACGCGCCAAGAGTAATCATCAGTCTGTAGACATGGCCCAAAGGATGCTTCTCAATTTGCTGCTACGGTAGTGCGCGAGTCAATTGAAAAACCAGAGGTCAACTGCAGGCAGGGCATGTAGCGGGTTTGTTGATGGAGGCTAGACTACAGCAACACTTGTAGGCATTTACAAGGGGAGGGGGGGATGGACAGCATACCTCAGCAAGTAAATTTATGAGAGGGCGACCCACATACTGCAGTGTAGAAATCACAAAATCAAAACTATATGTACTGCAAAGCGGTACAAAATATGACCGCTGCTCAGTCCTGGACATTCTCTTCGCAAAAATAGATCACACTTATCAATCTGTCTTCATCTCCTACTCCATCCCCTACTCTTGCAACTTTTGTGTATGTAAATGAGTGTGTGCATGCGTACGTTTGCTTTTGTGTATATGTGTGCTTCTCTATGTGAAGTGATGATGGGGTGAAGACAGCAAGCAAACGTGGATTTTGGTGGAGTGCAGATTTATTTACAGTGCGAAAACAGTGCAAACAAAAAGACTTGACTAAACAAAAGAAAATTCAACCAACCGGTTTCTTAAGCAATAGCAGTCACAGTTCTAAACTCAGTATTGTCCAGACTCACACAGCACCTCTCCATAGACTCTCTCCCCTCAAGGCAGAAAAGCCTTGCTTTAAATCAGTGGTCCCCAAACTTTTTCTTCCGAGGGCCAGCTCACTATGCCTGCTCTAAGAGAGGGCCAGAGACTCGGAGTATATCAGTAACCATAAATAGCTTAGTGCTGTGAACAACAACAGTCTACCTTAGTTGAATATTCCATTACATTTAATCATTGGCTACTGCAATTTAATACCATTGTTAGCTGTGTTTATATTGCTATCATACCATGTAAAATGTAGCTCAAATGAAATAATACTAATAAAAATACTTTAGCATTCCCAAAAGTATTAGCAGGGAGTCCCAAAAGTATATTTTATTTAAAATGTGTGAACTCTGTGTCATACACAGCTCAAGTTGTGAACAAGAAATATCCTACAAATAATTTAAAGTTGGCAAAAAGATGGCAAAAACATCTGAAATGACTACCATTCTAACTTTCCCTCATCTGATGAGAACTTTGTGAATTCGTATGAACATTTGAAGAGTGAATAAAAAATAGAAATAATTATTATAATAATTATTATCCCAGAAAGTCCCAGAAATATGACTTGAATAGAAGTTAGTTAGTTATTAACAATTCATTGATAAACTTTTAGAATACTTTGAGCACTGATGCAGTCAGCATAGGCCTCTTACATTGTTTGCAGGTAGGTTCATTCTGTTTTGGCACACACACAAACTCGATGGCAAACGCGAAACAACGCCAAAACAACCACCAGTGGACAAAAAGAGTATTACATGTGTATTGTTAGACTCGCCATAGAGAATGAATGGGGAAATTGCGGAGGTTATAGTTTGACGATGTCGTACTCCCGTGCGGGCCAGATGCTATATACCACAGACATGTTTTGGAGGGCCACCCAAAATGAGGAGGCGGGCCGTAGTTTGGGGACCACTGCTTTAAATAAAGCCAACCAATTAGGGGCGGATTGGTTGATACCACTATGATGGGGGGAATCTGCTCAGCACATGTACAATCAAACACTTATGACGCACATACATAGAAACAATAAACATCATACATTTCACCATTAATAACAACATTATATATCCCTAATAAAGTAACAGTAGCACTGCTATACAGTACATACAATTATTTAAAATGGGGATGAAAAACACCCCCGCACTATGACACAGTTAAATTTTCCAATCAGGGAACAAGCTACATTTTCAATCCCTGTAATTGGGTGTGTGTGAGGGTTTTTCAGTGTCAGTGTGTAAGAGAAAAATAATCAGTTTAAATGTTCCAGGAAGGATTGGGGAAAAGGAGGGACTGCCTTTTCACATTTGCCTCCACCTCTGGAGGCTCGTCACTGTGGTGGAGAGACAAAATCTGCCACCAGGGTCTGTGACACCACCAAGCATCAGGGGAGAGACAGCACCGAGTGCTGGGGACATTACAGCACCGAGTGCTGGGGGACACACAACCTCTCAGCAGGTTGCAGGGGGACATACTGTATAGCACAAAGTGCCAGGGAGTTTTCAGCCTCACAGCAAGCTGCCGCACAACATGCCAGGGAAGACAGGGGTCTATAGTGCCAGGAAAAACAACCTCAGCAACTGGGAAAGTCCTTTGCCTTGGTCTGTAGGAGTGCTGGAAGCAGAAATCCTTCGGTCCACGATGGGCCGCCAGGAAAGAGTCAAACAGCTTTTCTTCGCTGAACTTCAGCTGGTACCCCTTTGCACATATCTGCTCAAGTCCTTGCCTTCCTCCAGCCTGGGCACAGCTGTTCTGCTCAAGTCCTTGCCTTCCTCCAGCCTGGGCACAGCTGTTCTGGTCCAGGTTGCTGGAGCTGGCATAGCTAGCGAGGCTGTAGGCATCCACAGGGCTGCTGACGACAGTGCTGTTGATCGTGGGGCCTGCGGGTGCCGCTGGCACTCGAGCTCCATCACCGGGCGCTGCTCCTGCAGGTCCTGTCTGGCCAGCCGTTGATATGCCGTCGCTGTTGTGTCTGTTCCCGTCTTCCTCCGTCTCAGTGTCCTCGAGGATGCCACGATCCCACTTCTGACACCAACTGTAAAAAATACAGCCCTTCAGGTCCGTATATATTTACAGAAAACTGTGCCCGCCCTACCCTCCTTTCGGGGGTCCAGTCCGGCGTGGGGAAACACAATGGTTCCGTGTCATCCATGTGGGGCTACATGCCCACCAAGTTTCGTGCACCCCGGTCTTTCAGTGTCCCAGGAATCGTTGACACAAAATTACTGAAGAAAAAAAAATCTGGAAGAAATAAAACTCTGACTAAACCTACAGTATATGACCACCGTTTCATTTTGCTGTGTGTGTGTGTGTGTGTGTGTGTGTGTGTGTCTGTATGTGTGTGTGTGCTGTGTGTGTGTGTGTGTGTGTGTGTGAATGTGTGTGTGTGAGTGTGTGTGTGTGTGTGTGTGTGTGAGAGAGTTAGTGTGTGTGTGTGTGTGTGTGTGTGTGTGTGTGTGAACGTGTGTGTGTGAGTGTGTGTGTGTGTGTGTGTGTGTGTGTGTGTGTGTGAGAGAGTTAGTGTGTGTGTGTGTGTGTGTGTGTGTGTGTGTGTGTGAGGCTGTGTGTAGAATAGAATAGTGGCATATCTAATGACTAATGAATACATAACTAACCATATATAAACACACACACACACACACACAGCTGCCATTTTAATACTTTAATTAGGTGTGTTATGTGAACTCCGTTTCCCCTCCTTCAGCCTTTTAAAGCGCTGTTTAAAAAAAAATAAACTCCCCCAACCAGCGAGAGTGCCGACCCAGTGAGGGTTTATTCAGCTCCTTCAGTCAGATTTATGGATGAAGCTACATATGCCCGCACACATGAACATTAATGCCAATTGAAATGTGTTCACATCTTGCATTCCAGCATCATGTGGTTGTTTTAAGGCGTCATGTGGTAGCTAGTAAGCATGTATTTATAGGGTAAATATATGCAAAGGTCATCCTTACATGGGAAAAAATACACACAAATAGAACTGTTGTTAAAATGTTTATTTAGGCCTATATGTTATTGTTTGTAACTGATCTGATTTAATTTGATGGAAAATTACTGTCTTTTTACATCCTTAATATGGTGTGCAATACAGAAACAACATTTGTCACATGACAATACTATACATATTTAAAAAGGAAATAAATGAACTGAAAGTTTCAATGAATTGTTATCATTTGACAAATTCCAGATTTACAAGGGCATGAGCAATGCAATGCAATGCAATGCTCAGCTTTCTGATCAGGCTGATCAAAACCACAGGAAGGCCTTTCGTGCCTGTGCCAAACATTCAATTTTTGGTGCTGGATGACCTCCTCACACAAAGAACCTTATTTCTTGAGTATATAACACACCATCAATGGGATATATAAACCATTGTAATCAGAAGGATCAGTTCTATGAAATTAGGCAAAATACATATGGTAATGTTGTATTGTAATGTTGTATACAATAATGAAGCGCCTTTGAAAATCTTCTTCAAATGTATATCCAAAATTTGTCAAAATTTGAATAAATGAATTGTTGAATAAATTAATTTTCATCATATTTCTCTCTACAAGATAGAGAAAAATATAGAGAATATGATATGTTCAGCAACTTGTGGGTTATTTAACCAACAAAATTAATTGGAATATCCTTAACCTTTCAAAAGTGATCAATTTAGTGATCAGTGTAAAAAAAATGCAGGAAATGGGATTTAGAATGTTGACAGAATTCACATTCTCTTTCTCACCAACAACATAAAAGTATGCATAAAAACTAATAATGAAGTCAGACACAATGGTTTCGATTTATTTGGTCTATAAGAATAAACCATTTATTTGTCTATAAGCAAATTATACAGTCAATTAGAATGACATTTAAAAAAAACATGCATTACTAGTAGTAAATAGCCCACTAGAAGTAAATATACTGTATTTATTTAAGACCATTTCGGAATAGACATAAAATACATTTGATTAAAAACAAAAGCAATACAATCAACTTCAACATCACTCAGAAATCAATGTGTTCTAAACATAGGCCTTTGGCTACAACTTGACCTCTGGCTTGACCCCTGATGCTTGGAGAGACACAGAGAGGCTTGGGGAAGTGGATGTGCTCACACAGGCTCCAGCTGCTCACACAGGAGGGAATGGGTGGAGACAAAGACACATGACCAGACAGGTAAACACAGAGCACATGACACAGAACAATATACAGAATGGCCACCAAGGTGGCACAAAGTCACTAGTCCAGGCCAGATCCTGACCCTGTCGTTAAAGTGCAGAAAAAAGGTGCAGAAATCATAAAGTAAATTCAGTTAACAAGTACTTGAAAGTTTACTGGTATTGAGAGCATCATGTTTTTCATTACACTTTTAGTTTCTTGTTCCCTCCCGGAACCATGACAACAAACAATCAGGCTGAAAAACATATTTGACATACCTAAATCCTGAGAAACTCCAATGTACACTTTGCCAGATCAATCAGTCTCATTCATCTCCCCTCTATGAACCAGTGTTACATTGATGAGCCTCGCGTTACGCTTTGAAAGTTGAACCAAGTTCAACAATCAAATAACGTTCATCAAAATAATGCCGCCGCTCCAACGGTTCTGCTGCTGAACCAGCGAACAGTAGGCCAAATGGAGGCCATTCCTCTCTACAAGGCACAGGGCCCAGTAAAACCTGAACAAAACTCAGACCAAAGAGAAGCCAAATCTTCTGGTCTGAGGAAGTGAAAACTGAACTATTTGACCACAATTTTCAATTTCATGTTTGGAGGAGACCGGGCACTGAGCATCACCACATTGATTCCATCCCCACAGCAAAACACAGCGGTCAGCAGAATCGCAGAGGTGGCAGCAAAAGGAAAGAATGGCGCAGGAAAGTAAACATACTTCTCATAATTCAATAGATGTTATCACTCTATGGGCTAAAAGTTTATCTTGATTTCATTTGTGCTCGACATGAACCTAAACATAAAGCAGGAGATGCGGTATCCACTGGTTCATGGTCTCTGTACATGTGCTCTTTAAAACACTCATTACTCATAAAGACCCTAAGGCCCGTGAACAGAGCCAGAGGTCCGCAGTTAAATGGCTATAGAGGCCTTACAATGAGATCTTAAGGCTCAATAGAGTTTATGTTCCTCCTGCTTCAGTCAGATTTATAGATAAAGCTACATGCAAACGCATTATGCACATGGATATGCATACACTTCTCATTCCTGAATCATGTGATTGTTTTGTTCTCTTGTAAAGGTGTCATGTGTTTATTTTTGTATTTATTCACAGTTTTATATGTTTTACAGAAAGAGTGTGACTGCAGTGGCACATGCACTAGGCTACACTGTGTTGCATTGTAATGGCATATGTGATTAGAGAGCAAATGAAGTGAAAAAAAAAAAACATTCAAAGTAAATCCGGTTAGTAAAAGTTGAGAACGCATTTGAGTGGGCAGTTACGCAATGCATTGATATGACCAAAGGATATCTTTAACAAGCACTTGTGTGGTGTGGTATCTTTTTCAGGGTTTTTACTAGTATTGATGGCCTCATGTTTTTCATTACAGGTTGTTGTTTCCTCCCAGGAGCTGAGATAAATAAAGAGAAAAAAGAAATGATTGTTTACTCAGACACAAATAGGCTCCCACTAGAAAAGTGTTTTTTTGTTTGTTTTTTTTTGTTTTTTTGGGGGGGGGGGGGTCATATTCATGCAAAATCTTCTTTAGACTTGTTCATTTGATACACTGCCTCAGAAACACAAGCTAATAAGCATACATATTATGGTCCATTGGGTCACTCCAAATCAGTTTTACCGTGCATGTGTATTCGTAATTCAAGACCAGACTTCCACTGACAGAGTGGCCCTAATCGCAAACTGTTCTGTAATAAAAAGCTTCCCTACAAGGTTAGATAGGCCAAATGTAGTTTAACCATTTTAACAACTCAAATCTGTTTACAAGCAGCCAGTGGGCATCTTGTTTTTATTCTTTCCCAGACAGGTCTATCAAAAACAAGTCATAAAGCCTTTAGGCGCTTATCATGTAGGTTCACAACATAAACATCAACTCAGGCTAGTAAAATGAGACCTGTCAACTTAACAGCAGTGTACAGCTGTACTAGAGAGGTTTCTGTTTGACTTTGACTTTGTTTTTTGTTTTTCTCAGAATATATTGCTTTTATGATTTCCCTCGTGTTCACAAGCAGAAGCATCACTCTGTGTACTTTTAATAAATCAATGGTCAGGAATAAGATAACAGCCCAGGCCAGCCAATGCAGTAACAGAAACCCCAAACCCTGTGAAGGCACTCTTTTGCATTTCAAAGTCTGTTTCATGAGACTCTCCGCTATCCTCCTGAGAACAAACCATAAAAGTGTCCTCAAATATATATATATTTTTTTAATAGCATGTCCACTGTGGAAATATAATGGAAAGGCTATTTATTCTAGATTATTTGTCTTTTTGGACAGTTTTATTTATTTTTTCTAGATTGTTCGTGTCATTTTCATGTTTTTTTTTCATCTGCGATAATTCTTTTTTTAGTTTCTCTTACTCCATCTTCATGAGGCACAGGTTCATAGTCCACATCTCTGTTTCACTCACTCATCACCTGAGAGCTACAAATCTGCCCCCCTCACCCCATCCATCCTATATAGAATTCTCTCCTAAATTTCCCCAAAGAATCATAGTATTTTGGTCCTGGTGTCCATAATGGACGTTCATAAAGGCACTATTATTTCAAAATGTAAACAACTTTTCACTTCTTTCAAAATGAATCATATGATTCCTGACATTTTCATTAACAAGAACATATATCACCATCATAATAAATGCATAATAAATAGACAATATTTAAATTTATCTCTCATTCTTCCATAAAATGTGCTTGTTTTGATAGAGTAGCTCAACAGGGTATAGGGGTATGCATCTACAACCTATGTCCACTACAGAGGACACAAGTCTATATGTTGGGTCTCAGGGGGCTATTTTTAATCACCTGAAAACTCTCCGCTGGAATTCACAAGGTTAGTCTAGACTCTTTGGTGCAAGAGTAAACCTTCCAGACCTTTACCTTTGATGACAGGCTTTTGGTTTAGATATGGCATTTCCCTCCTTTAATACTGTTATGTTGCCTAAACGATCCTTTAAGAATTCCCTTCAGGATGGAGACCCAATGTAGCATCACCCCTCTGACTGCCCTGAGACAAGAGCTGTTGCTAATCTCAATTCCACGAACCTGCACACACACAATGATTAGTGAGCTGTGTGACGAATCCCCAAATCCGGCAATATTTAACCAAATGGTTTTGCTAAGGCTTGTTTTCCATGGACTACAGAAGCCATGAAGCAAGCCAATAAAGGCTTTTAATAGCATAGCGCAGGGATGTTGAATCTTTTATGTTGTGAAGTCAAGTGCATCTAGCATGTGTCAGTGACAGATGATGCTTCTCCACAGGCTCACCCAGTTGTCCCCTGTTGATTATAACTTGTGGCTATATTTTTTGAGCTTGAGTGAATCGCATTAACTCATCTGCCCATTAATTGAATAGCACTCTGATTCAATTGATTAAAGCTTCCTGGCAAAGAGTCTGGAAATCCAATTTAATTACGCAATCATCCAATCAGTGCATTAGGGGCCATAAATGCCATGAACTCTGTCTAGAGGAATCATCTAACACGGTCGCAGGCTGTCCACTGCTATCAAGGCGAGGTGACGTGTGAGGAAGATGGGCCGTAGGGTAGCCTGTGTGTGTGTGTGTGTGTGTGTGTGTGTGTGTGTGTGTGTGTGTGTGTGTGTGTGTGTGTGTGTGTGTGTGTGTGTTGGGGATGGAGGGGTGGGTGGGTGCACATCAATACTCTTTCAGGTCAGTTGCGGAGAAGGGTCCGGCACAGAGGGAGGTGTCTCAGCGGTCATCACGAAGGGGAGAGAGAGGCCAGCAGAGCAGCCTGCAGCCCCCTGTGAAGTCCCATCTATCCGCTGTGAGGATTAAAGCTCTGTATACTCTCAACACACACACACACACACACACACACACACACTCTCTCTCTCACACACAGACACACACACACACACACAGAAAAAAAGACAAAATCATAAAACACAGACATACACATACACACACTGTCATGACCCCATCACCACCTCCAAGGGCTGGGTGACCTGCGTCCCTGTCTGGGCACTCCAACCCTATTCCACTGTGCCCTTCCTAGTGGAGAGGTTACTGAGTGCGTTGTGTCTCTTCTTCAAAAGGAGCTTATTCTTTCAGGACTCGGGGGGTCAACTTATTAAAAAAAATAGTTTTGTTTACTGTGACTATCGCCCTTCAAAAAAAAAAAAAAAAAAGAACAATCCAACAATTTTCTACCCCCACCCCGACCACCACCACCCCACCCGCTCCACCCATCACTATTTTTTCTTTCTTTTTCCTTCTCTGTGCTTGACTGAACGACTGTTGTTGCTTTGAAAGGAGTTCTCAGTTAGCGCCCACAGTAAAGGGCGAGGAGCTGAGTGCCGTCATGTGATGGGGCTGTTTCTTCCAGTGAAATGACGCAGTTGTGACCACCAGACCTGCTCAATAGGGGCCTTTGAGAGCGTGTGAGTCTGGGTAGGACCACACAGCTCATAAATACAACTCATCCCTCGCGGTGCACAACCGCAACATCAATGGAACGAGCACTGTGATGTGCATGTATGTATCGTGTGTCTATGTATGTATGTGTGTATGTGTGAGTCTGTGTGTGTGTGTGTGTGTGTGTGTGTGTGTGTGTGTGTGTGTGTATTTCTGTGTTTATAATTTTGTCTGTGTGTGTGTGTTTGTGTGTGTGTATGTGTAAGGTGCCACATGCATGCAATGGGGAAGACAACTTTCTGGGATTTACAAGAAAAGCCAATGGAAAGCTAGGTGTATGATAACAGGGGTTTGGTGTGTCATCAGAATGGCCAGATTTAAATGACAGGAACAGAACTAAAGTGGACCTCCCACTCACAACCTGTAGAGGTCTCTGATGCAGTAGTAAAGGACCCATCAGTCACTGTAGAGTCGACACTGCTCCACAACAGCACCACTCAACTGCTCCAGCCGAGAACATCAAGGCAGACACTTCTGGAGATCCAGAAGATCCAGTCTAAAACTCCAAGCCCTGTGTGGACCACGCGCCCTGTCATACACCACTGCAGGTTCTCCCTACAAAGTACAACCTAGCACTGTGGTTTCTCTCCATCCATTCACCCCTTTGTATGCTGC
Organism: Alosa sapidissima; assembly: GCF_018492685.1. Taxonomy (NCBI): domain Eukaryota; kingdom Metazoa; phylum Chordata; class Actinopteri; order Clupeiformes; family Clupeidae; genus Alosa; species Alosa sapidissima. Next base: position 25,234,725 of record NC_055976.1, on the reverse strand, counting down.
ATGAAACTCCCCCCACCCACCCCAAAATCTGGAGTCAGTAGCCCACATCATGAACAGTTGTAGCTCTCTTAAAGGGCTGTGTACTGCCAGACCCAGACATGACAGACGTGTGGACCTCATAGCTGCTCAGATCCCAAGCAGAGGAAGAGCAGATCTATAAACACACCACTGTTAGCTCTGAATGCTTTAACTCACCTGCAAACACCTTCTCTGGAATTACAAACAAACTGGACATTATCTCCATTTGTCAGAATGACAAAAAAGTTTAAAAATTTGAAGTGTCATGCGCTTTTGATCTATTTATGGAGGACCCATACTGTACAAAAACTCTAAAATACCAGCCTTTGATCTCTGCCATTGAGAATCTAGGATAAAAATGGCAGCTCGTTGTGTTAGTGTTTGGTAGCCTAGGTCATGTACATAGGTTGGCGGTCCGTGGACTTTGCATTGGGGGACTATGTAAAACAAAGGCCAAGCAGCTAGCAAAGTACTGTTCCATATCAGCAGTTATAGGAAGCATGTTTATTTGGAAGAGACGATGTTTCCTATACCCTCGACCTGTAAAATCTTATGATAGATTGCTGAACTGCTTTGATCTACTAGGATTATTCAGACGATTTGATTCCTAATGTACCTTGTGACTTGTAAAGTAGAACCAAGATGGAAGCTCCCACACAGGAGGAAGTCAGGAAAGCCATTTTGGCACTCCGCAACACCAAGGCTGCTGGTCCCAATGGGATCCCAGCAGAGGCCCTGAACGCTGATGTAACAGCTAGAGTATCCATGCTCCATCCTCTCCTCAAAAGAATATGGGAGGAGGAAAAGGTCCCTCAAGACTGGAGACAGGGCTTTATTGTTAAACTCCCAAAGAAAGGAGACTTAAGCATTTGCAAAAACTACAGAGGGATCATGCTATTATCCGTCCTGGGAAATGTGCTTAACAGGGTTATTTTGGAGAGAGTGAAAACAACAGTGGACTGGCTCCTAAGAGAACAGCAAGCTGGTTTTAGGGAGCAGAGATCATGCACAGATCAAATTGCAACATTGAGAATCATCATCGAGCAATCCATTGGAGTGGAACACCTCTCTCTATATGTAAATGTTATTGATTTGGCTGACAGCCTGGACAGAGAATCTCTATGGGATCTCATTAGTCATTATGGGATTCCAGACAAGTATGTAAATATAGTGAAGACAACATATGAGGGAATGGCATGCCACGTGCTTCACAGGGGGAACACAACATCAGCGCTCAACGCTACAACTGGAGTGAGGCAAGGCTGTCTCCTCTCTGCTCTTCTCTTATCGGCAGTCGACTGGGTGATGAAAGATGCAGCCCAGGGGAGAAGAAATGGTATCCAGTGGACTCCTCCGACAGATTATTTGGATGATCTTGATTTTGCAGATGACATTGCACTGATATCACATACAAGGGAACAAATGCAGAACAAATCAACAGTGCTTAGTTGACACAACAGCCGCAAAGTTAGGATTTAGAATAAACATCGAAAAGACCAAAGTTATGAAAATCAATAACAACAGCAACGCCAAAATCAGATTGCAAGATAGAGAGGTGGAAGAAGGAGAAACATCATTTAGATACTTAACAAGCATAGTGGACATACTACAGGAGAAGGTGGAGCAAGACGTACGAGTACAAATAGGAAAAGCAAGGACAGCATTCATCCTTCTAAGAAGACTATGGACTGCCAAGGAAATATCAACACAAACAAAGATCAGACTCTTCAATGCAAACGTCAAAACAGTGCTTCTGTACGGTGCAGATACATGGAAAACAATTGGTAGACAAATTCAAAGTTTCATTAATGGATGCCTAAGGGAAATACTTTTGGCATAAAATACATATTGTGGCCAAACAAAATCAGTAATGAAGAGCTATGGGAGCGCACAAACCAACTGCCACCAAAGATGGAGATTCGGAAAAGAAAATGGAACTGGACCGGACACATCCTACGCAAGGATCGAGCAAACATCACCAGGCAAGCTCTCAGGTGGAACCCCCCGGGATCAAGAGGAAAAGAAGGAGGCCACGTAACACCTGGCAAAGGACCTGGGAGGATGAAATGAAGAAAGGATGAAATGAAGAAAGGAGGACATACAGTAGTTGGCACACCCTTGTTAAAGCAGCTCAGAACAGACCCAGATGGAAGCAAATTGGAAACATAGGCGTTTAAAGGCATACGTCAAGTAAGTCAGGTCACAGGTCACAGGTCATACAAAAGGATTAAACTGCTTTTTACACGAAAGGATCCTTCAGAGATATGTCTGGTACCGCAAACACTAGAGGTGTGTAGAAAGCAGCTACATTAAACAGATACACTTTTTACACACAGTGGCGCCATCTGCAAATCCCATCCATATAAGTGTCCTGGAGGAAGTGGATGTGGTCCTAGCATTCATGGAGCTGGGATATACCTATGGCTGCTTTACAGAATAGCCCTTACACTGGCCCCCTCTTACCTTCATGATTCCTCTCTCAATGGAACTGGCCTCTGAAATACACTCTTGGCGGTGGCACTAGGTATGCTGGACGTACGAATAGGTTTGGAGCAAATAAGCTGAATGCTTCGAAATTCTGGTCTGAAAGCTTTCACTGAGATTGGATGCTCAGAGTAGAACCCTGGGTGTCTTCATGCCACAATTGGCTATCTTGCCAGCCCTTTATTATTTACTGTGAATGCAACACAGCTGTGAGATGGGTAGACTCTTGCAAGGGCTAAATCTGACAGAAGGTAGTACAGATATGATGTCTTTCAGCACGTGTCATTTAACCAGCAGTGAGAGATATGAAATTAGCTACTTCACCACAACCTGTTCTCAATGATCAGAAGGGGAAAGAATCTCAATGTTGAGTCTGTTGATGTTTATGACAGAGGCATATTCGTGAGGAAAACATAAGACCTATCAGCAAACAGACACAGTATTGCGATATTAAAACACAAATGTTCAAAAAAATACATTATGTATTCTACTGATTATACTCTTTTCTTGTGTCATCAGTCAAACAGAATAGTTCAAATATTAATTGTCACTTTGCTTACAGCCTTATATCTGCTTGTGAAATAACTTTTACAAATCATTTGGTATCAATATAGTAATCTTTATTAAACATATTTTTTTATTTATTTTACTTGTTTTTGGAAAGCAAGAGAGCTCTTCACATTCAGTTTTCAAGACTTTTTCTTCATCATAGTTGACGATACTTACTGGAAGATACAGACTGGAGAGATACAGTGGTGCTCTGTAATGCAATTGTCTACCAAACAGGATATTTGCTTTGTGTTTAGTGAGTTAAAAAACAGAAGATTTAGTGGAGATGACTGCAGAGGGTAGAGAGACATATGTAATTTCTAAAAGCAAGATCTCATCTCATATTTATGATACTAAACTGTATTATCCAGTACCATTGGACACAGAGAATAACATTGCTATCCAGCCAGCAGCAATATGGTTTATGATTTAAGAGAAATAAAAATGTTACACAACAGTATCGAAACAGCACCAAAAGGAAAAGAACACAAAATACACGAACAGACCCACAGAATGGATACTTTAGATCTGAAGACTAGAACTGGTGCCTGACATATAGCCAGGCTTACACTGAAAGAGCAACAGGGGAGCACATGGGTTTCCTAAGGCCCATCTTATCTCGGAATTAAGGTTGGCTTCCTTTGGCGGACTGTCGGGAGAGTGGCTGGAAAGTCCAACGGCGAAATGCCACAGAGCTGATTGGGAGCGTTGCATGTAATGATACCTGGGATTGCCTTGCCCACTCAAAGGGCAATGGAGCCCGTCCAACAGACAGGGCCATGTGCCAGATAGATAGAGGAAAGGATAGGGAGGAAGAGAGAGAGAGGGATGGGAGAGAAAGAGAAACATTGAGAAGAGAGGAAAAAAGAGGGGGATGATGGAAGAAAAAGATTGACAAGAATAGGGAGAGAGAGAGAGAGAGAGAGAGAGAGAGAGAGATGGAGAGAGAGAGAGAGAGAGAGAGAGAGAGAGAGAGAGAAGAGAGAGAGAGAGAGAGAGAGAGAGAGAGAGAGAGAGAGAGAGAGAGAGAGGAGAGAGAGAGAGAGAGAGAGAGAGAGAGAGAGAGAGAGAGAGAGAGAGGAGAGAGAGAGAGAGAGAGAGAGATGGAGAGAGAGAGAGAGAGAGAGAGAGAGAGAGAGAGAGAGAGAGAGAGAGAGAGAGGAGAGATGAGAGAGAGAGAGAGAGAGAGAGAGAGAGAGAGAGAGAGAGGAGAGAGAGAGATGGGCTTGGAGAGCTTCATCCTCAAGGATGCCTGGAGCACCACCACTCTGGCGATCTTTATCGGCCAGAACATTTTTTGGACGAGCTCCTAAACAGCTGTTTTTGGACGAGCTCCTAAACAGCTGTTTTTGGACGAGCTCCTAAACAGCATTCTGAGAAGAGATCGCAAGCGATAAAGCCAGCATCTTCGAAGAATGTTATCAGAGCTTAACTCATCCATGGACTATTAGATTTGGTAGCAAGCGGCTAGAGTGGATAACGCACTGTGTTCATCCATTGTGCCCGTGGTCACTGTCATGATGCAGCCCTGATGACACGCTATTGTGACCCATCCGCTGATATACTTCATGGCTGACCACTCACACGTTGGATCACTGACATATGCGGGGGGACAGCTGTCCAAACAAGACAAATGTATGGAGCCGGTCATCCCTGCGCGAGCGAGCATCACAAGTTGATGTGCTTCAATCCCTCGACTCTTTTGCCTCATTAACAGCTCAGCTCAGGACGGCTGTTGGCTGGTCTGCTGAGGAAGGAATAAGTGGATGAGAAAAGCTCTTTTTATTTGGATTTATCGCTTGTGAAAGCTCTTAACAATAACAGGGACAGATTCAGTCATGGTGGTGTCCGTGTGTGTGGCTGGCCTCAGGTAGTGTCTGTCAGTCTGTGAATTAAAAGGAAATAAACTCATCCTTTGGAGAAAAAAGAGCCAGTCACCACTGCATTGGATGTGTCTGGAAGTGCTAATGGATTCATCACATTCACACACACACATACACACAAAAGGGAAATGTGGTCACTTGCTAAATCACACAGTTGAGGCAATTCCACAGTGTGACAAGCATTTCATTATGCATCACAGTCACCATCAGCAGTGTAGCACACAGGTTTCATGGACCAAGCACAAACCACAAACCACACCACTGCACCCCATACAATCCTGCCATCTGTTCAATCCTGCCAGAGATTGGGCTATGAGTCTCTGTCTGTTTCTTTGTGTGTGTGTGTGTGTGTGTGTGTGTGTATTCACCTTTAGTCTGCACTCATTTATAATTCTTTCCTTTATGTTCTGGCTTGAGAATGTGAGTAAAACATTTAAGTTTTGATGCAAATACCTTGTAAATACCGTTTGATGCAATTTCTATACGGTTAAGCCTACTCTTCTATCTATATAATCCATACTTATGTATGCATGTCCTATAAGTGTTCAGTTTAAGGTCAAGTGGCTGACCCCAGGCACACAAGAATAAAGGGTGGCAGAAATAACACAACATGACCCCCCACCCCCCATCTGAAGAAACAGTCTTTTCAGAGTAAAGACTAACGGACTAAGGCCTAGTCCACACATACCAAACCGATCTTTTTTTCCTCCGTCTTCCCTGGAACCGTATCAAGAATATTTGCGTCCAAACGGATCCATCTCAACACGACTCAACACGTTACTTCATACCCCAGGCCTATAGGTGGCACTGTGTCTTTACAGAAATTCACCAAAACTTGCAAAACTTGCGCTTTAAAAACAGACAGAATAGGCTACGGCGAAATGGCTAGTGCAAGGAAACCAGAATTGTTTGTGTGGACTGATGGTGAACTGTCAACTGTAGCCAACTCTAAAACTAATAAACTTTATTTTACGGTTTGTGAAGGGTGCAGTCCCGTCCTTTATTTGGCTAACGCAGGTAGGCCTACTAATCACCTTTACTTTCTTTGGTTGTAGGATAGTCCGTGATTCACATTAGTTTTGGCTATCACCGCAATTAGGCTACTAAACGCAAGGCTTACCCAAGTTCTAGGCTATTCTGTCGCCACATTTATAATATTGCTATAAAACCTTCGTTAGTAACAGTCAATACTTTTGCCTGCATCAAATCGTGCATTCGCATTCAGTGTGCTACCATCGGCTTAACGTGAGTTCTAAGCGTCTTTGTATGCTTATATCTGATATATGTTGTAAGACATGTAAAATAAATGAATGACACTGGCACTACGCACAAATTAATGTAGCCTAAACTTACACCGCACTTTCCTAATAACTTAAGTTCTCTCGCGTCACTGACAGTAGCTAGAATGCATAAAAAAAACACCGGGAAAAACAGTGTTCAGTCCACCAAGTCATAAGCTATCAGCGCTGCGCAGCATCAGTTGTGATATTTATCTTAACGGAGTGTAATCGTAGGTAATGTCATGTATGAAAACTAGTATTAGGCAATACTATAAGTGCAAGTCCAGGGCAGCTGAGGTGTGACGATGACATCATCGATACGCAAGCAGGATGTGCGGTTTCGCTGTCTAAACGAACTCAAACGGGCTACAGTTTCAGATTTCTCCACTCTGGGACCAGGTTTCAGAAAAGTGCGGTTTCGGGCAGTGCGTTTACAGGATTCGTTTGGACGCTCGGCCAAGACGAAGCAAAACCTCTGCGTTTAACCTAAAAAGCGTCTCCGTGTGGACAGGCCCTAATGCATATGCTCATCCTTTGTGAACTCGTTACCAACAACACACCCAATGCCAAAACACGAGCACGCACACACACACACGCACGCGCACGCACGCACGCACGCACGCACACACACACACACACACACACACACACACACACACACAGTAAAAACTCTTATCACAAGGTTAGTTGTGTGTCCCCGGCATCAAAGCTGCTCATCGCTGTTGTCTGGGCGACAAGGCTTTTTAGCGGAAAGCATCGCCACAGGGACAGCACACTGCAGTAGCACTGGGCAGCAGCAGGGACAGCACACTGCAGGAGCACTGGGCAGCAGCAGGGGGAGTAGACATGGAGCACTGGGCAGCAGCAGGAGGAGTAGACATGGAGCACTGGGCAGCAGCAGGGGGAGCAGCAGGAGGAGTAGACACGGAGTGCTGGGGGTTTGTCATCCTCCAGTGGCTGGACAGCACCACTTCAGTCTGGCAGAGTGACGGGGCCGAGGAACAGGCACAGGCAGCTACTTCTCAGTTCAGTTCAGTTCAGTGATGGGCGCTTGTAGCTCCTGATCATCAGAGGCGGACAGAGTACACAGCTTCATTACTTTAGTAAAAGTACAGATACCCTTTGCTAAATTTTACTCAAGTACAAGTCAAAGTACAACAGTCAGATGTCTACTTAAGTAAAAGTACTGAAGTACTTGTTTTTAAAAGTACTTGAGTATCAAGAGTACAAGAGTAGCCTACATTTTCTAAATATTGCATTACTACTGCCACAGTGCTTACATTTATGTACAGAAATGTCCTTCATGGAGTTATGAAAAATGTTAATGTTAATACCTTGGAGAATGTAAAAGGAATTGAAAGTAAAATCAAGTCATTTTCATCTTTTTACCATGTTGCCAGGGATAGGCAGTATTTCTAATATATGTATTTAAAATATGTATTTCAAATACAAAAAAAAAACACTTGAAGCGAAAACTATCATTAACTTGTTCAGAAAATTGAAATAGTCTGGCGAGGTGGGGCCAAAGGTTGGCACATTCCCGGGATGGACCTGCTGCGTCTTCATCCATTATTTCGTCCATGGTTTCGTCTCTTATCTAAATCTGACCATGGAGTTGACTTTGGCGGAAAACTGAAGGTGATTGCTGATAGGCTGTCCCAATCAGTGGCGCACAATCCAATCACGTTTGAGAGGGAAACAACAAATTGAGGGTTTCCGAGATTTATCTTTTTTCCTTTTTTTCATAAGAAGTAACGGGTACTCATGGTTATGGATAGAAATGTAGTGGAGTAAAGAGTACAATATTTGCCTCTCAAATGTACTTGAGTAAAGTCATGAGTACTCCCCAAAAATTATACTCAAGTAAAGTACAGATCCCTCAAAATTGTACTCAAGTACTGTACTCAAGTAAATGTACTCCATTACTGTCCGGCTCTGCTGATCATACAAGCACCTGGTCTAAAAACTAGCTGCCATAAATGGCTTTTGTTGCTGGTCCTATGGCCGTCTTGTTTGTTGAACATTAAGCAATATTGTTTTTTACTCTTTAGTTCCATGTATTAGGCCTAGGTCACACTGGATTCATCTATTAATTGTCAGAAGGCGAGAGTGGTCCAGATGCTTGAGAGCATCTTCCTTTGATATAGTGTCTGAACAAGTTGATGTGGCCCAAACTTGTCATGTCAGCGGCATGCCATGATGTGAAGTAGTAGGGTAGCCCAAGCCTGCACGTCTTCACTACTGAAGACCATGATTAGCCTACTACCTCTGTTGCCATGGTTGGGAGGGTGTCCTCAATAGACCTCTGGAGTTCGCCTACAAAAAAGCTCCCATCTTTGCCCATATAAGGAGATCCGGTATCTTGAGATTTTTCCTATGGGATAAATAACATGGGAATTTTGAATTATCACACCTGTTAAACTCTTGCGGGGACAAATAAATTGGAAATGCAGACGTTTTGCTCTTAACAGTTTTGTCCTCTGCCTTCTAGTAGACACTGTGATCTTCCTTACGTTAAGACGGCACACTTTGATTTTTGCTACCCTAGTGCTAACTTGCCATAGTAGCTTCAATAGTTACACTTTACTTGACAGTAGGCTAGGCTATCGACATAAGAGTGACATGACATTGTCATGAACGTGTCATAAATGTTTATGACATAACGTTTCTGTTATTACGTGACATTCGGTTTTTGTCATAACAAGTTAGGGTTAGGATTAGTAGGTTTAGGGTTAGGATCAATTAACAAGGCTTCAATTAACACCCGGATCTCCTTATATGAGCAAAGATGGTAGGTCTACCTTTGGTTCCTTTTTGTAGACAAACTTCTGAGGTCTATTGGGTAGATAGTTTCTGACTCACTTTAAGACAAAATAAACACAGGGTGTGAAAAGAGGCAAAGAGCAGTGAACCCTGTCTGTAAAAGAGCAGCCCTATTTATCAGTGCTTTATTTATCTTTGCTTATATATTTATCATTTAGCTGAACCAAGATAAAAAGTGTATTATTTTCCCCAAACACTTTTATCACAAAGGCTTTGATCATGGTGGGGTTTATTTTTGTCATAAATTGTTTTATTTAATATGAAAAAGAAGCATATTTGTAACAATATACAGTGTAGCAGACCATGTCCCACAATCAACGTCAGGTTTGCAAATTGCTCGATAAAACTAGTCTTTCGCATGAGTTCAGAATAAAACAAACCAACATAATGAAGACATTTCTTGAAGCTGCTTGTCTTTTTGTAAATCATGAAAACAAAACAATAAGATTGAAAGAACACCAATGTCTTCCCCCAAGAAACATAGGAACAGAGGGAGGATAGAAATAATGTTGCTTCTGCAATGCTATGACTTCAATAAACAAGGGTTAGTAGAGACAAAGGTTAAGATTATGAGTCATTTCCCCCGGCAAACATCAACTGAGGCTATAACAGTTGTAGAAGTTGAGTATGAAAATGAAAGCCCTCTGCCTTTTGACTACGACTACAAATGCTAACAAATAGCTCATTGAGATATTTGATATGCACTGGCCTGGTTTGTATAATGCATATTATTCAACGTAGCAAATGGGGGAGTCTGGAATGACATTTGAGCATCACATCACAGGGTGACAAGCGGTCCCCTGAGAGGCTGAGGGAGACGACAAACTCAAAACAAATGACATGGCCTGCTTTTGAGGAGAGCGGTTTCCCCTCCATCTACTTCACAGTCTGTACCTGGTAAAGCGCACCAGCAGAGCTCGAGAGCAAAAATAAAAACCCCTCTGAACGCCACAACCTGGAAGTTTTACAGCTTTGTAAGACTTGGTGCAGCAATGTAACAATGTCTGATTAATAGCTTGTTACTGCTTGTTTCCAAAAAAAGAAAAAACATAGATCTTGCTGTGCGTTTACATCGGGTGTGTTGGTACAGACAGCTTCATGAATCACTATGAAACGCTTCTGCTTGATGAGGTAGACTGAAAACTCTTGTGGGAATGTAAACCATTAAAAAAAAAAACACAAAAAAATTAAAGACAAAACCTGACAGATTCTCCCATGTCTGGTGTTTCATTCTTTGTTTGCTGAATGACAATGCCTATATTGAATAAAATGTCAAGGTATTTTTTTCTTAACATTGAAAGGATTCCACTGTGTGGGAAAGCGTGACTACCATGGGTATTGAAATATTCATGACGCTCTAAGAGTCACCTGGAAGAATGAAGTCAGACGTTTCATATTATCAAAAAGTTACACTCCTAATCGTCCTCCACCGTAACCATGGCTACCTCCCCTTGTAAATGTGCTTTGGATCAAGCAAACCCAGAGATGTAAATTAGCCTACTAATTATCGCCACTCCTAAATCGAGCGCTCTGTGGCAGGCAAATTGGCTGACAAAGCTTTCAAATGAAACACCCAGAGTATTAGCTTTGGAAACCGACAGGAGGACAGGGAAGGAAGGGAGAGGGGAAAAAAGAATGTTTGCATTTCCAAGGGAAAATAATTGCACACAAAAATGGAATGTCACCATTCTCGGTTTTTATATACAAGAG